>NC_079384.1:3143639-3491139 GCF_021018895.1 Seriola aureovittata
CGGCCGACTCTCTCTCTGTGTGTGTGTGTGTGTGTGTGTGTGTGTGTGTGTGTTTGTGCAGTAGGCAAGAGGAGGGGTCTTTGAGAAAAAGAAAGGGCCAGAGAGACGGAGCTGGCATGTAGACAAGCATGGCCTCACTTCACATTCACAAGACAATTTTCCTATCTACTTGTTGACAGAAACTCTCAAGGCACCCTGGGAGTAAAAGTCTGACTTGGAAAACTCTCAGTGAAAATCCCTCCACTTGAAATATAGTCTCAAGCTCGGAAAGCGAATGTCATTTTTCAGAATAAAGCGAGAGCGGCTCGGAGCAGTAATCTCTTTCTGGTGGTGGCAGCCATTTTAGAGCCTCCTCTCTTCATGGTGGCATTGTGGTGCAGTCCCCGTTGATTAACATGTAGTCGGTAGCTGTGGCTGAGTCTCCCCGCTCTCTGTAAAGCCACTGAGCAAAGACAAGACACTAAATTGGGTAATATACGACTTTGGAGACCTGAGATTGGTTAGAACGCAGGACTTTATTGCATGTTGTGGATACAGTGCATACGGTTCTGATTTGGGCTCCATGTTTGTTTTTTTTCGAGGCTGGAGAGAAGACGCAGACATTCAGGCACACACATGCAGATGCAAGCTGACAAACACGGAGGAATACATGCACAAAAAACAAGCACGCACTTACACACTCGGCCATTCATGCACAGATGCAGATACTGTACACACACTCTAACAGATCAGCCCGTCCAGGGCAGCTGTTTTCCTCCGGGATCGCTTCACTCACTGATCCCTGCTCTTTGGCTTTCTGACCCCGCTGTGGCTTGTTCCTAATAGCTGCTCTTGCAGTTAATTGCTAATCATGGCCAGTGTGCCCTTATTGAGTTGCCTTGATTATATATCCTGTGCTGGTCGTAGACTCATTACTTTAATAGGCCTGGACTGACAACTAGACATTACATCTGAGGAGCCGGGATCTAAACGCTTTCTTAAACCTGCCATGAAAATAAAATACATGATCATTATTTTCCACTTTCATTGAATTGATTTTTTTAACCAACGTCAGTCCTGATCCTTTAAATCATTAGTCCTGAGTGTAAATACCGGTTCTTCATTCATTTTCAGGATTCCAGTGCTCCATAATGAAGCAGTAACGCCCCTAGTGGAAAGCAGTCCAGTCAGACCTAAAGGTACAACAGTAGTTCGACTCTATCAACACACAACAACGTCAGTACTGGACGACGCTGCAAAACCCTTCATCCTGTTCAACGTGTATGAGAATACAGTACGGTTACATTCAGGGAAAAGATCATAGATGTGGTAAAGAAACCATGGTTAAGGTATGGTTAGTGTTAGGGTTAGGTACACTCTGTGCTGGGGCAAAAAAAAAAAAAAATGACGTTGAATTAAAACTTCCAAAAAGTGGGTTGAAAAACACAATCTAAATTCTGGGTTTAAATTGCTTATTTTTGTCAGTCAACTTCTGATGTTAATGTTGAAACTCTTTGAAATGATGAAACAATGAAACAAGCGCATAATGTCCCAGCTGTTATTTTACTGCTTCAACCAAAAAGAACTCAAGTTAGCCATAATAATATAACTTCCAATACGTTTTAAATGTATAAAAATGAATAACATTAATTTCAAATTCATGTTTCTAATTGTCTTTCTTTTGGGAGCCTAAACTGCATAGAAACTGCAAAGAATGATGAGCCTCAGGGTGCATCTACAGCCCATCACGCTGGGTCTCTATATTTAACCCAGTGTTGGGTCGAACATACCCAACCTATAACCAAGCAGTCGGGTTATTAAAATAACTAGTGTGTAACTAAAACATTTAGACTTAAGAAAGGCAATACAACAGGACACAGTGGACACAGGTTGAAAATTCAGACGTATACTGGATGAGTGCTGATAAGCACCATGGGATGGTTTCTGCTTCACCTTTGTTTGTGAATCGAATGGACTCTCCTTGCCGTGTTGCATACAGCATAGTGCGAGCACCAGTACAGCACATTACATGAGAAACAGTGATGACACATTTCCCTTTTTAAGCTAAAACAAATGTAGATTCTCTTGCTCAGAAATGTGTGGAAACGGAGACAAACAGATCTACAGAGGCAGGATCAAACCACGAGGAAGTATATCCACCACTGTGAAGGATTGTTTGAGCACATCCTCTGGCTATGACACAAGGAGCTCTTGTGATGATGTTGAAAGACAAAAACACAAAGCAGAAATCACCTCCTTAGTCACTATCCTCTATAAAAAGAAGAGCCAGTGGTGGAGGCGCGCACCACATGTCATGACAATGCGCGTACGTAAAAGACGCGGTGCCCACCCAAACCGTTAAGAGAGATGGCTTTAAGGCAGTGGTAAAAACACTACATTCACAGTACGTAATGCCAAGCCGCAAACACTTCACACAAAACAAAATCCCAAACTTGTGCAGCAGCTGTCGTGAGAAAGAGGAGCAAATGGCACAAGCACACACTCACACATAGTGTTCAGCTGTGCAGCATGATAACTTCCACCAACTTCAAACTGCCTCCACAACTACTGTAAAGCATATTAATTACCTGATAAAAACTTTAACTACAGGCAATGAATAATTGCTCTCCCAGAGTCTTGTACACATGCACTTCAGTCTTAGTCTATTGGAATATGTGTGGAAAGAATCATGTAGTCTTAGTTTTACTGTAATATGTTCAAATAATATCATGACTATGAAAACACAATCTTGGGATGTGTTGATGCTGAAACTTCTCTGTGATTTACCGTGGCTTGTACAGCATCATTAGTGTTGTGCAGGTTCAAACTTCACATTCATAGTTGTTCCAAAAAGTAATTAATTAATGTTAATTTCTTCGGTTCTTCGGTTTTTAAACGAACTTGCTCTGAGCTATTCTTTTTCTTTAGACCTTCCCACCGTGGCCCTGAGAGCTCAACGCACTGCGACTTAATGCAAAGACACAAATTCAGTCTTACAACACAACGGCAGTGTTTCCAGGGGACACTAAAAAGCAACAAAGGACTTGTTGTTCAATACCCAATTGTGATTTTTCCAGTTAAAAGCATCGAATAACAAGTGCGTTCATATTCATTATATAACTAACGGATATGTTCACCAAAAACGTGTGCACGCTCAATGAACGTGCTCTTTTAGGAAATTCAGAAAGTTACGGCGGAAAGTAACGGATAAATGTCTGAAATTATTTCGCTATCGTAGTGGACACACAGTTATAAAATCTTCTGTCACTGGTCGTATGAACCAACATGGCTGCAGTTGAATTGTATGGAGGGAAAAAAAAATCGAATTCTCTGATCCATTCTCTACCTTTTATGCTTCAGCAGCCAGTTATCAATCGTTTGAAATGGGAAAAAAACGATGGGAGGTGTTTATGAAGGGGTACTGGGTTCATCGTTGGGAGCCACTGATGTACAGCATCAAACCACCGCACAGGAACACACACTCACGAGAAAAAGTTCAGATGTTGGTGGAGTACTAGCACCACCTCTTTGAAAACAACAGTGGGAGGTAACTAGGTCAACAATACACACACGTACAAACACCTTATTCCATGAATTATTCATCTCCACCGCTCATATTTATAAGGAAAAGTTTTTGTTTACTCTACAGCTGATTAGCCTCAGTGGGGCTGAATTATTGGCAGGGGAAACTGTCACTGCGCTCATTTAATAATGTGTCACACAACAATGTTCCCTCAGCTGACGGATTCACTTTTTCCACGTTTCCTGTCAAAATATCATACCTTAATTACTGCACCAAACAAATCTCAACGCTGCCTTCTCTAGACTTCACAACGCCTCTTAGTATGCGTGTGTTTCTATAGATTACATAGTTCCAAAGTCTGCTTTTCTTTACTGTATATCTCCCCAGGAAACGTGTGAATCATACTGAAGCATCAGTGTGTTTCAAGGAGGCAGAAAAAACACCAAAAAAACCAATGATTACCATAGTAGCTCCAAAGCCACATATTTATAGTTTGTTTATGCGACATATATCTACTTTTCTTGGGATGGGGGCGGAGCCTCTGACCTCTGAATTGAGACCTCGGGTCTGTTATCGAACACACAGCCAAGCCCAGTGTTGGCCTAATGCATAATACATAAAGCTGGTAAGATTTTGGCCTTTGCCCAAAATTGCTGGCTGTCTTTCACAAGTGCTTGTTGACTTCAGGGATAGATTCAGGGATTAGGACAATACTACTGCTGTTGGATAATAAAAAAAAAAGTTGTGGAGCCTGGGAGACAGAGACAGTGTCTTCGGGTGGTTGTAATCTAAATTTCATTAGAAAAGGAAATGGGAATATTGGATGGGGATCCGTAGCTCGTTGAATGTGTGGGTTATTAAAATGTGGCAGTGATTTGAATGTGACGGATGTCACCTTGTTTTATCTCTGCACTGATTTTTGAGCTGGACTGTCCAGTACTTTATCCCAAATAATCTTACTGTCGTCCCATGTATCACTTGAAACCCAGTGTGAGGAGACGTGTAGAAAACATCTTCATCTGTTTGACAATACATGCGCCGCAAATTCACTCAACACGACACAACGTGTGTGTGTTTCCAGGGGACACTAAAAAGGGATGGACCTGGCTGGGACTTGTTGTTCGATGCCCAACTGTGACATTTGAAGTTAAAAGCAGTGAATAACAGGTGCGTCCCTGCAGGTTCAACACTTCCTTCTTTTTAAGTTATTTTTGACCTTAATTCAGAGAGAGAGAGAGAGAGAGAGAAAGAGAGAGAGAGAGAGAAAGAGAGAGAGAGAGAGAGGATGAGATGGTGCAAAGGACCACGGGTTGGACTCGAACCCGGGTCGCTGTCAGTTGTGTTTGGGTTGACTGAATTATTGCGCTCTACAGTGAAACAAGGTTTTAGCCACTTGAAATAGTAAAATATTTTGGGTTCATTATGAAACTAGGGCGGGACTAATTAGACTGTGGCAGAGGACGTCAGTGGAGTAGTTGGTTCTTCGATGCGGCCCAGGACTCCACCTCCAAATGTGGTCTGAGTGATCGTCTCAGGTGCGATGACACCTCAGAGCTTCCTGCTTGTGATCGTCATTAGTATGAAGAAAACACAACAAATAGTCATACATGATAGTCTCAACCACTGGGCACATTCTTTCATTTGCTTTAACCACTCTCACCGTGCAATAATAAATTATCTTATGAGATGCATATTATTCCCGGTGGGAGGCGGCTGCATTCATGTCGTCCCTCACAAACCATGTATCGGTGGTTTTGTCGGGGTGGGTGGCTGCAATAAAAGGCGCCAGTATTGTTGTGTGTTTGTTTGCATTTGTTAGCCGACAGGGTTGAGGCGGAAATCAGATGAATAAATAGCTGTTGTTTGTTCGTACAGTAAAGGCTCGGGTGGCAGACAAAGCCACGGGCTGCCAATGGTTGAATGTTTCTGCTTTAAATTCCTCTTTTGTTTTCGGCAAAAAAAAGCACTCAACTGTGTTAGAGAGTCAGCCTGCAGCAGGGAAATGCTCTCTCTCTCTCTCTCTCTCTCTCTCTCTCTCTCTCTCTCTCTCTCTCTCTCTCTCTCTCTCTCTCCCTCCCTCTCTCTCTCTGTCTGTCTCCTCTCCATCCTCAGGTTCTTCAGCTCTCCACATTCAAAAGCAGCCGGGCATATTTTAGCATGTTTATGAATCTCATGATTTTTAATGGCTCTAATTGGCCGTGGCTCATCGCTCTGGAGTGGGCTTTAATCTTTTGTGTGTCAAGGTCTCGCCTCACTTGCTGAACCAAAACAAAGGATTCAGTACTCCATTTAACTCGTCCGTGCTCATCCACTTCCCCTCCTCTCTCCCTGTGCAGGCAGCTCCACATGTGGAGGACCACTGTGAGAGTGAACGTGCGGCGTAAAACCGTCTGTTCGTAGTGGAAAGAGCGGAAAGAATGAATTACCTGCTGCTGTCACTGTGACTGGGTGGCTTTTTGAATGGTTTTTGAATAGCCGGAGTCAGGAATTCAACTTTTATTCAAATGCGTTTCGACTGAACTATTTAACTGTGGAACATTTTTATACGCAGTATTTCACATTAGTGCTGACCATCAGCATTTTGAAAGAAAATCTCACCCTCCCTTTTCTCCTCAACTCAGATAACATGTGGAAGAAATTTTCCCAGAACTTAAACCGTCACCAAATATCAGCGACATTTATAAGAAATAATGTCTCTCTCTGTCTTTTACATCTCTCTTGTTTTTGGTCCAAGCACCTGCTCTTTGTGTGTCTGTGTATGTGCTGTGTGTGTGTGTGTGTGTGTGTGTGTGTGTGTGTGTGTGTGTGTGTGTGTGTGTGTGTGTGTGTGTGTGTGTGTGTGTGTGTGTGTGTGTGAGAGAGTGTGAGGCCCAGGTGTGTGTCGGGGAAGTGAGACCATTATCATGTTCACACCATGTCAGAGCCGCTCCCCTCTGGGGCAGATGAAGGAGAGCGACGCCGCCTCCTCTCGCCGAGAACAAAACGAGCGTTTGTTTGTTTCTTGTTTCTTGGAGAAAAACTCTCTTCGTGTTGGTAAATGATTTCCTTTTCGCACTGACAGCGTATTTGTTTCGCTAATCTGTATGAGCTCTCGGGGAGTCATTGATGCTGCCACAGAAAGATTTGCTACAATCAATACTGGATGTCCTAATAAATTTATACTCTATTTAATTTCACCTGATGCTAATACTCAACCTGCAAACTGAAGCACATTTCAGACTAGTATGGAGCCCTTATAAAGGATTTATGAATGGTTTATAACCACTTTATGATTCATTTATAAGCTGTTATAACATCTATATATCTCTTTGTTCTCTCCATCGTCACATATTCGTTAAGTTACCAGCAATTAACCACCGTCAGAATCTTAATGGTCAAAACGTTTCATTTGGCAGATGAAATTATATCAAATGATCAAATGAAATGACCGGATTATAATCACAGGTGTTGATCAGATTGTTCTGCACAGTGGAGATTAACATGGAAAGATCAAGTAGTAAGCATGAACTTGATCTTGCCAAATAGTGAGCCTGCATCAGTGTATGAAACTTTATATATGTTTATGATTTATAAAGTGTTAATAACCTAATTATAAACATTGATAAATCCTTTATAATGGTAGTCTTATTGTAAAGTGGTAACCGGGTTATTTATATATTGTTTTTATATCGTTAGTGGCTCTTATTAGTTTCTCTCCTGCTCTACAGTTGTCTTCTGCCTCTTCACCCAATTTCCTCTGAGAGATCAATAATTCATCTTCCTTCACCTCTGTGAGATAAATGAACAGAAAGCGGTGGCAGACATCTGGCTGCTAGAAAAAATGGCCTGGTGCAGCCACGGCTGACCCCTCACTGTTAACCGCTTGACAGTTCACTAACCCGGCGGCTCGCGGGCCACGGGGTGCGACGGGTGTCAAATGCACAGTCATGTTCACAGGCCATCTGCTTTATGAATCATGGATCGGGGGGGGGGGGGGGGGGTGGGGTAGAATATAGGGCAGCGCGACGGGTCACGTTGCATCACCGCTGTGAGATATGTTTATGTATGATGGAGAGAATGAGCGTGGGAGGAGACCTGTGTTTTAGTGTGGGAAAGGGGATAATACTCACATACTGTATGCTTGGCTGCAGAAACATGGACATGTCTGCATCCATAATGGGACATGTGCATGTAAGAAATACTACTGTGCGCTCAAAGACGAGAGCCGGCGACAGCTGCTTCCCTCTGAAACGTCGAAATAAACCCAAGTGCGACTCATCCTGCTGGAATGGCAGCAGTTTTATGTAAATCCAAAACCGGGTAGAACAGAGCTTTCAGCTAGTTATTTCTGTTCTAAGAATGCATTATCCAAAGGGATGAGGACGGTTTTTGAGGTTGCTGGAAAATACTCAAGACGCCCGCGTGCGCTCCCGCCCCCCCCCCCCTCCAAAAAAGTTTCTGTTGTGTTCTAATTGCCGCTTCCCCAAAAAAGCAGTTCGCTGACAGTTTAACACGGAGTTTCACAAAAGCAGCAGATAGAAGGGAGGGAGGGAGGGAGGTATGAAGGGGTGAGAAGAAAGAAACACGGGTGGGGTGGGGTGGGGGTGGGGGTGGGGGGGAGAGGTGAGGTTGAAACACACAGACTGAACGTCAATATCGTTTCTTTTCCAGGGAAGTGCTGCTAGCTGCAGTTTTTCCCCTGAACGCTGCAGTGCCCTCCTCCTGCTCACCAGCCTCCCCTTCACTCCCTCACACAGTCCCTCCTGCTTTCCTGTGCCAACCAGGACAGCCGTCTGATCCCCTCCTGCAGTCTGCCTTTTGTAGATTGATGGTAAAAAAAAAAAGAGCACATGAAGAATGGATCCATTACAATCCAGGAATAGTCCACTGTGTTAAATACTCCCGCAGCCTAATTCATCCTGCTGCTGGAGAGCAGCACGTTGTGTAAACGAATACGTTTTAAAGTGACCCGACAGGGTGAGACACGAGGGAACATGCACAGCGGCTCGGGCCAAACCAAATAACACACAAAGGGGTAAACAGAATGGACGCAAACTACGACCGAATACCGAGCAAAGCTAACTGAACCCAAAATCTCCCCCATGATGCATCAACAGTTGGTTTGGCCCAATCAGCTGGCTCCCAGATTTAAGAGTCCTCAGCCTTCAGTCTCACCTTTTGCTCCACCAGGAAGTGACCTCCCACCGACCACGGTAACTCAACACAAAGACACACAAACGGTTAATGTCCCCCGCAGCGTTAAAACATGTGCACGCCGTGTAAAGCGATGTAAGGTTAAACAACCAGCGTGATATTAAGTGTTTTAAGTTTAATTAGCTGCAAAAGAAAAGAACCTGTGTCGGTAACTAATGAGGTTGGGCGACGTTTATCAATACGGTCCCACGTTCCCATGAGGCCTAGCAGGTGACTCCCATCTGCACTCACCCACCCGAACAAACAACGTGTAAATACCACTTCTAAAATACTGAGGGGACCAAAGCAGAACAGTGAGTAAGTAACACGATTTGTGGGTGGTTTATTCGCTGTGTATATTTGCATGCAAAGTTTTATTGAAAGAACAAACAGTACTAAGCGAAGGATCCATTACTGTGGTTTATGAATCATATACTGATCTTAATTTCAAGCCTCAGTAACTAAAGACAGACTCCTGATGGCAATTTTTCCTGGATTTTCTGTCCGTCGCATGAACCGACATGCCAACGTATTAAAGGAATGAAGCCACATGTTTTTGTTTTGTTTTTGTTTTTTTTTTGTTTTGTTTTTTTATGATTGTTGTTTTCCCCGTCATCAAGCATTTTAGGAACAAATTGTACATTACTGCTGAGAGATGCTGGCTGTGGAGAGAGGGTCAAAACACTGCAGGGAACTGACGTGTGTGCGTGTGTGTGTGCGTGTGTGTGTGTGTGCAGAGTTCAGGGGTCAGGCGGTGGGAGCAGCTAACGTGGTATTTAGCTCGTGCGGAAGGATTTACAGTGAGCTGCGAGTTGAAAGAGCCGCTCAGCTTCCAGCAGCTCGCTGGAAAATCCAGGCAAGAGATTTTTTTACTGTCAACCATCAAAAACTCACCTGTCACAGCGACTCAAAAATAAACAGCTGGAGGAGTGTGAACGAAAGAAGGAGCGGTAAAAGAAGAAGGAGGAGGAGGAGGAGTGAGGTGCTGCTTCGCGGTGGTTGGTGACTGATTGCGAATTATCTTAATTATCCTCAGTCCCTTGAGATGCATTAGATTTCATGTAAACAGCACCACTGGGAATGGTCGACTGTTCCCTCCCTATTATCTCCCCTGTCCTCAATCCTAAAGCTATATGTTTCTCTTTATTGGCTCTCATCCTCTCCTCTCCTTCCCTTTCCTTTCCTTCCCTCTTTCCTCTCCTTTCCTCTCCTCTCCTTTCTCTGCTTTACCTTTGCTTTTATCCCTCTCCTCTTCTCTTCTTCCTTCTCCTCTTCTGTCTCCTCTCTGTTCCTTTCCTCACAGATATTCGTATGTTTAAGAGCAGACCATCATCTCCCCTGCATCTGTTTGGACAGATGTTGTCCTAGTGACCGTGCGTGTCAGTGTGTGTACAAGTGACACACAGATCTTGGAAGCGTTTGACTGACGGTGACGCACGGTGACAGCGCCACCACGTCAACCAAGCGCCCGCTGTCGTGGCCGCGAGCTGAAGCCGGTCGGGAATGAATCCTTTCCACATGCTGGTTACAAAACAAATTTAATTCATTTTAATTAAAGCGTTGTTTTGTCGGTGACTTCAGATGAGACCAACATGGAGCGTCTTACTGAGGTTCTTCTCCACCACTAGACGACAGAACACAGCGTCGCTTGGCTGCGTTTTCACTGTCTGTTTACGTTTTGGCAAATTGGCATCATTAAAAAAAAATATGCCGAATTAGCTGTTGTTGTTACTAGCACCTGTTTACAATGTATATCCCACTGGATTACCATGATACCGAAGGAAACTGTTTTTCATCGAATTTTCACCGAGATCAAGGTGTGTTCGGAGGGAAATGTTTTCAAAGCGTCTCTTTATTATTCCAATATTACTTTGTTTAGCTGGAGTCGAACTGCGTGAGGTCCTGCGAGCGTTCGTCTGAGATTTATACGATTTCAGAAAGAGTCCCTCCCTTAAGACTAAAAATATGTGACTGTGTTTGTATTGAGCGTGATCTTTGAAATACAGACACCATGAAACCGTGTGTGTTTGTGAATGTGTGTGAGGACAGTGGTCAAATTTGAGCGCCAGAGGGAAAGCAATGTAGTTATGGCACACACACACACACACACACACACACACACACACACACACACACACACACACACACACACACAGACAGAGCAGGGTGAAGACAGAGGCGGCGGCACGCTGGAGCGTCCAGTGAATGATGGTCTAGTTAGCAGCAGTCTGAGTCATTTCTGCTTCCTGTTCAAAGCCAAACACAACATGTCTGTTTGTGTCTGCTGTTGGTTCGGTTTGTATTAGCTCAAACTGTTCTGATATTAATATTTACGTGCCACTTTTAATGCATTCTGCTCCGCGTCCCGCTCGTCGGGACGTATGTTTGTCATACTTTCCATCTTTTCTGCATTAGTGTTATGGTTCTGACCGTATGACGAGATGGTTGGATTTTGCCAATTTGTGGTGTGTGTGTGTGTGTGTGTGTGTGTGTGTGTGTGTGTGTGTATATGTGTGTATATGTGTGTGTGTGTACATCAGTGTCAATGTGTTTTATTCCCAAAGTTTGATTGCCCATATTTGTGGCTTTATAGATGATCTCAGCATTGTGTGTTTTGTGGGCTTGTGTTGATGTTTTGTGCGTGTGTGCGTGTGTGCGTGTGTGTGTGTGTGTGTGTGTGTGCGCGTGTGTGTGTGTGTGTGTGTGTGTGTGTGTGTGTGGGCGTTTGGAGCAGGCATGAGGCAGGTTTGGGGGCCAGCGTGTTGTGGTGTAGCATGGCCTTCTTCCAACACCCTGTGGCTGTTGAACTTTTATGGAGAGTCAAGCGCTGCACAGACCTTTCAGTCTACCCAGTGCACATCACACACACACACACACACACACACACACACACACACACACACACACACACACACCACATCAGCAGCAGCCCAGCCTTCATTAGAAGTGCCACCAGTAGCCAAGCCTGTAGCCTGACACTTCAAAGAGCTCCCTCCCTCCCTCTCTCTCTCTCTCTCTCTCTCTCTCTCTCTCTCTCCGTTTCCCCTCTCTACCCTTTGCTCATTCTTTCATTTTTTGGGGCTTGTTTTCTTTCTCTGGCCCTGTATGGTTTGCTTTGTAATCCCCTTCCTTCTGCTTCCACTTTTTTCCCTTTTCATTTTCTCTGAGGATGTTCTGTTCAAACTGTCCAACCTGAAGGGAAACACTTAAAACGACCTCTGTGTGATCTTTTAAAAGAAGACTCACCTGTACCTCTAAAAGCTTCGTAGCTGTTGCACGACTTTGTGATCTTGTCACTATTTGCACGTTAATTTTAAAAGAACGTATTTGTAGCATTTAGTGATGCCCCCGATTTATCAGCCTCCGATTTTCATCAAAAGTATGTGATCGGTTGATCGGCATTAATGCTTCTAGTCACCGATCACCTGTGGTTAACGTGGTAACTAAACACTCTGTGAATAGTAGCTGCGTAATCTGGCATGGTTATGTAAACTAGCTTTCTCCAACTGAACTCCTCAACTTGGTGTCAATATAGTAAATTTTCCTAATTGAATTTTGATAATTAAATAATAAATGACGTAAACATTTATTTATTTATTTGTTTTAAAACAAAAATGGCAAAAACAATTGGCTGTTTCCTGCTGCCACATTGTGAATATTTTGTTGTTTTCTTTGCCACCGTCGTTAAAATGAATATATTCGGGTTTAGAGATAAAAACTTATGTGTCAACACTGTATCTTCAAATTGCCATGGAAGCGTAATCCGCCCCCAGCTGCTGCTTACTGCACACACACACACACACACACACACACACACACACTCGAGAGGAGAGAGAGAGGGGATGAGGAGGGATGTAGAGGGGTAACTGATCCCTGCTTGGCCGCAGACCAGAGCCCAGATATCGATTGATCCTCAGACCGAGTGCTGCGGCTGAGTACTGGACTCTTAAGTGTTAGTCCACCGAGTGAAAGTTTCTTCTCAAGACTAGTGGACAGAACATGCAAACAGTATGTCTGACGAGCTTCTGAGCTTGACTCACTCTGCGATCAGTCACATGATGTGTAGAGATGAAGCATTTTGTTCTGATCCTGGTTCTGAGTTCAGTCAGTTGCCAACTAACAGGAGGGTGACCCTGTGATACGCTTAAGTTACACGTTACTTTTTCCCCGCTCTCACCCCTTCTTACCCAGTTCTCTCTTCTCTCATTGCTAAACTTGTTGCATCTGACACACGTATACACGCACCTTGTGGGGTAATAATCGTTCTGCTAATTAATTGTGCTGAATAATTATGTCAAATGCTTGTGTCCACGCGAGCGAGACGAGGAGGAGAAAATGGCTCCCAATTAGCTCAACTTTGAAACTTTGGCCACCCCCTTTTTTCTAGACCTTCCCCCCCTCGCAGCCCCTAGCTAGGGGTGAGTGTGTATGTGAGCATGAGCTTGAGGGTCTGGCACAAAGAGGACCAATTAAAATCAGTGCCGGCAGCAAAGGACCAATGGGAGCAGGGCGCCAACGCACTTCCCCACCATTGACGAGGTAATGCAAACCAGATGCGGCTGGGCAGTGTGTGTGTTTGTGTGTGTGTGTGTGTGTGTGTGTGTGTGTGTGTGTGTGTGTGTGTGTGTGTGTGTGTGTGCGTTCATGCTCCGTAAAGTCTACTGTATGTGTTTTTGCAAATGCCTCTTTGCTGATACACACTTTCTTCTTTGTGCATGTAATGAACATTTTTACTTTTTTTTTTTTTTTTGGAAAAACAGATGCAGAGCTTGCAGTTTTATTTATGAGAGAAACTGAGGAGTGTAAAAGAGGCTCGCATAACACAAATGTGGTCAAAGAAAGAGAGGTATCCCTTCTTCCCCTCCAATCAGCACAATTCCATATAGTATCTTTCCATGTTGGCTGAATGCTTATGTCTAAGTGTGGTGTTTGTGCAATTAGCATCAAAACCTCACCCTCTTCTCGTAGTCACAGTCATAACTCAGTCAAACAGGAAACACACACGTCATAAAGAAACTGTTGGAATCAGTGGAGAGTCATAAAGCCACGGAGGATCAGTCTGCTGAGGATACATTTCCATGAATGTAATCATAACGTATACACTACAGATGCTCCTTATAGCCTTGCTTCAAAACCATCATCTTAAGACTTTGCCATGAGTATCAATAGTAATGAAAACAATCTCTGCAGCGTCAGCATATCTATCTATCTATCTATCTATCTATCTATCTATCTATCTATCTGTTAGATAATACATAAAATCAGCTTATTTGCGGACGATATACTCTTATTCCTACAAAATCCAGACAAATCAAAGCCCTTACGAAAACCATCAATACATACTCCAACATCTTTGATTTTTGAGTTGTTCAATCTGAATTTGACTGTGCTACTAAAAACAATATGACGCCTTAAACTGATGGAAAGCACTACCACTCTACATTATAATATGCACTGCCACAATAAAGATGATGGTATTACCAAGAATCTGTTTGGAGGTTTCTTCCTGTTGAAAGGGAGTTTTTCCTCTCAGCTGTTCCCAAGTGATCGCTCATTGCAGCAAAGCTCCTTCCATCGATCTCATGATGACATTTGTGGTTAGCCACTACTCATCTTGACAATAGCAGTAAATGGATGCCTAGCTAAAACAAGCCTAGCTAGCCAGCTAGCCTAAAATTGCATGCGTAGTTAAGCCTAAGAGGAATAATTTAAATTTCATGTCTGAGGTTTGGATTTTATATCAACAAAAATAAGAACTATGAATGCTATGAACTTATACACTCTCGCTGCTGTTTTTAAGCTTGGCTGAGAACGTGTCAGACGCCTGGAGAGAATATCTGACTTTCAGTTTGAATCAAGATGGCGTCTCCAGATGCTTTCAGCGCTGTGGCACTTTGGAGATGATTAAACTCCGTCTCTCACAGACACACGCTGCAGCTGCATACTATATGATAGATCTTACTCTCCCCACAAGGAAGCCGACGTTG
Source organism: Seriola aureovittata (assembly GCF_021018895.1). Taxonomy (NCBI): domain Eukaryota; kingdom Metazoa; phylum Chordata; class Actinopteri; order Carangiformes; family Carangidae; genus Seriola; species Seriola aureovittata. The sequence continues at coordinate 3,158,301 of NC_079384.1, forward strand.
AAATAAAGTGGATGAATGCGTGCATGTGCCAGTGTGTTTGTGTGGGTGTTTGTGGATGTGTTTGGCTCTTCCTCTCTGTCAGTCATATTGCAGTCCGACCACGGCTCACAGGAAAACAGGGAGCTGTTTCTGATTACATCCACTGTGATAATCATGTTGTTTGATTGTGTTTTCTTTCAACATGTAAGCACAGATTTTCCACAAATACACAAAAAAGAAACGGCAACTTCTGACAGCTTTGCAGTCGCCCGTTCACAGATGCATCATTCCAGTGATGAAAAACAGAGAAACCTCATCGGGCCTGAGTCGCCCCGTCTGTCGACTGATTCACCGCATTTAGAGGGTTTGACTGATTGTGGCAGATTTCATCAGACGCTCAACGGTCTGGCGGTTGTAGGTGGAGGTAGGGGTCCGAGGTCGGAGAGAAGGGGAACGAAGTGTGCGTGAAAATAAGCAGCGACCTCTGCTGCGATAGCTCGGAGGACTTGTACAGAGAGGGTGACGCAGAGACGGATGGACAGAAAGAGACAGGCGTTGAAAAGGAGGGAGAGGGATGAATAGAGACGGAGATAGAAAGTGACAGTCATACTAAAGGGGTGGAGGGGCTTTAGACTTCATCGTCCATCTGTGGTTGCTCATGACGGATCAGAGACGGAGACGAGAACTCATGATCCTGTGAAAGTGCTTTTTATTGCCTCTAATGAAACTGTGTCTTTGTGCATCTCGACCTTTTTATATAATCATTTCTACTTTCCCAAAAGGAAAGGTGTCCGTCTGTCCATTATGTTACAGTCGATTAGATATTGATCACCACCCAGGTATATCATGTGATATTGACTTGGTATCAGGATCACGTGTGTGTGTGTGTGTGTGTGTGTGTGTGTGTGTGTGTGTGTGTGTGTGTGTGTGTGTGTTTGTGTGTGTGTGATAAGTATATGTTGTTGTCAGCCCGCAGCAGATTGTGAAATATTACTCATGTAGCCACTAAAATCAGCGTTGATCACAGAGATGCAGCTTTCTGTTGAGGTTAAACTTGAATATTTTTTTCTGATGCCATGTATGAGGAAATTTCTTGAAACCACATGGAGACCAGTTTATTTGGTAATACTCTCGGTCAAAGGCAGAACAATAAAAGCTAAATCCTGGCTGTCTCGCTACATCCAACCACCCTGGCGTCTAAATGAGACCTTGCGTTTTATCTGACAAAATGTGCAGCCAGGAAAAGGGACTCTGCGATTAAGTGAAGTTTTACGGTTAATTAAGCAGCAGATTGATCTTTAGAGATCCAGGCAGGAGTTGCATCTCCCAAATTCTGATATTGTTGGTCTGTGAAGTACGGAGATGCAGGACAGGGAGTTCCTCTGCGAGGGATTTCCTCACTAGTTCCATAAACTGCACACACTCTGTAATGAGAAGTGACAACCATAGCCTTATTACTTGGAGAGGCTTTTTGCTTATGAATCCAGGCTTAGTTTTCCGGGCGTCTGACACAAGGGCTCTTGTGGTTCTGAGCTGATTTCAAAAAACAAAAAAAGACACGGGAACAACAGGAAGAAAGATTAAATCCACCATCCTCCCTTCTTCCTGTCACATGCCGGCCGCTCCTCTCAGCTCATTAACCAGCTGCAGTTTCAGAGTTTCTGACGAGCCTGACGGTAAATCCAAAAGCTTTATGAGAACTCTTTGTTGATGAGGATTCACCTTGTGCAGAGTGGTGTGGAAACAAATGCTTGTTGAGCTAATGGAACAGACTTTTAGTCTCTAAGCATGTTTCATCCCTGCAGTGGAAGTGCACTGTACGCCTCGGGCCCCCGCGGCTTAGAGGAGACAGAAGCCCGATTGTAGTGGTATAACGGTACATGTAAATGTTGGCGCGCAGTGACCTCCACCTAACAGCCGTACGCCTTTTCTCGGTTTGGCAGTGGCAGATATTAAAGCTGCCTTGATGTTGCATGAAAGAGTTACCGCTCAGCATGCTGATCGTTTCATGGACCAATAGGGAGGTGATAAGTAGATGTGCATAAATGTCAGCGTTTTTGTATCATAGTAGTGGGGTGTGAGAGGAAATAAAGCTGTTTCACACTGCATATACCACACACACACACACACACACACACACACACACGCACACCATTTATTGCTTAAAACAGCTGTAGCTATATACTGTGTGTGTGTGTGTGCGTCGTCCTCTCCTTCCCAACAGGAGAAAGGGAGTGAAAGGAGGAGCGATGCAGTGTGTGATGGAGAGATAGAAAGTCCCAGAGGGGGAAAAGTGGACCGGCAGTTTAATGAGAACCCTGGCTCTAATGCAAATGGGAATTGATTACCAGTGCCGTGGTGTCAGGGGATACTTACTCTTAACAGGAGAATGTTTGTGTGTGTGTGTGTGTGTGTGTGTGTGTGTGTGTGTGTGTGGGCATGGATGTGTGTTTATCTTTTGTCTGTCTAATAGTCAATGCACTGTCTCTTCCATCTGCTTTACTTGTCACTTTATGAACAAGCTCTAATTATACTTTTGTCAGCGTTGATGGATTTTGTTTTTCTTTCTTTTTTTTTGACGCCTTTGTGTACATACACATTTTTTATTTATTTATTTAAAAAATTTTTAAAGTTCCTCCCACACCGAGAACCACCAAGAGAGAATGGGTTTGTGTAAGCGTGTGAATATTTGCGTTGGACCCAAAGAGTCGGCTTCGTCGACTCGAGCTAGCTGTGGCTCCTGAGGGGATTTACAGAAAGCTTCTGCTCCATTGTGCCTCCGCAAATAAACAGATCTCGGCCCCTCAGATCACGACGGTACAGTAAGATGGCTGCGCTGGAGGAACAGCTTTGATAAAATGTAATCATGTAGTTAATTGGATGTACATAGCTATTGAAAACACACTTAAACTGTGTCGATAACGAAACGAAAATATCTGCTTTAATGAGGCAGAAACGCTAAAAATGATAAGTCGCACTGAAGGTCACGGCCCAGAGCTTTACTTAACACCAGCATGACCTTTAAATGATTCGTAAAATTGATCTTTACGGAACATCCAATCACTCAGTCACAATCTGTCCTCTCGCCTCCTCAAAGCCTGCAGCCCTTTAAAAGTTAACAAAGTGGCCTTCAGCTCTCGTTTGCAGATGGATCACTCATTAGGAGCTCCATTAGTGTCTTGTGTTGTGTGATCCCAGTGAATTAGCTGCAATCAAGCCGTCTCACTGATGCTAATCTGAAACAACTTAACGGGGTTAGCCTAGCTGTTACTGGCACTCCAATTAAGAGCTGCGTGAGTCACTTAAACAGCCTCTCGCCTTTTGCAAAACCGCAATTCAAAAGACAATTGCTCAGTTACAACGAGGACACTGTGCGACTTGGATGTTTTCATGTCACTGTGCTATTGATCCTCGTTTCCCCGACAGTAGGAGAACCAGCATGTGGCCATTTGGGCTTTTCACAAGTCCTGATTTCAACATAAGGGTTTGTCCAACTGATATATTTCTGCCTGGCTCATATTTCGTTTATTGCTCCACAAGCTAAAAGGATTCGGATCCCAACAAGAAGACGAGGGTTAATCCACAACATGCACTTAAGAGGAACCAATAAGGGATTTAGAAACGTGTGTTTGGATTAAAGTCTTCTTCACCAGGGAAGCAGAAATTGATTGCACAGCAACATCAACACAGAGGTGGCCAGATGTGGTAAAGCAGGTGACAACTCTCAATGTTTAATTTAGTCACATCAGTCAGATTTTTTTTTTTCCCTCTGAGAATTTTTCTTTTCTCTTCTACCACATTTAGTTGAAGCCATGTTTGTTGGTTTTTATTGTCTATGTTCATTTTCTCACCTTAAACTGGCCCCTTGCAGGTGGGTGACTGGCCTCACAGTGTTTCCTCTCACCATGCTTGAGAGGATGTTTGGTCCTCAGGAGGACAAAAAACATATTAACACACACACACACACAGTGTGATGCTGCACTTATCTGGCTCTCTTGTAGGACATTAATGGCTATCAGCCAACCGCTGGTATTTACTCAGCACCCATTAGATCTGATTGTTAGCCTATGTGGCTAATTAGCATTCCCCAGCTGGCTCTTTCACTCTGTTATTAGGCTCTCCTTATCCACTAGCAAAGTGTAATGTGCATCAACGCCCGCTGACATCCATGTTTAGCTGCATGCCTATTAGCAGCGTCGCTAATGATGTTTCACACAAGCTTGGACACTTTGTTTCGTGGCTGGTTTTGATCAGGCTTCAGGCCCGCGCCGCGAGACAGGAATTGGTGGTTAAGCGAGGTGACCTCGGGTTTAACCCTGGGCTTCTTGGGATTGCGATCGCCACGGTAACTTATGCTGTACACCTGCACACCAAGGTCATGTTCGCCGTCTGCTGACACGATCGATTCTGTTGTGGGAAATGGCTTCGTCCGTGGAGCTCAGTGCGCGGAAACTGAAACTCCCTTTCACTTCCCCTGACGATTTTTTTCTTCGTTTCATTTTCAGCTGGGAGAAATATCAAAGCCAGTTGGTTGTGCATTTGTATCCCGGTATCATCCTGCAACAGAGACTGACTGAAGCTGATGAAAATAAGCCTCATTACCACTTTGAATTATGTTTTTATATGTAGTTTTTATTTGCTCCTGGTCTGTGTGACACCGCCGTGTGTTCCAGCTGAAAGAATAAGGCTAAAATCGTTCACGTCTAAGCAACACATTCATTTAATAGAATACAAAGTATAATTATAGTCAGATCTTGTCCCTAATGATGTGATATTATAACCCTATTAATTTATGCATTCAGACAGTTGGTGATTTTTCTTTCAGCTGTTCTTCCTGTATTTGTGCTCATACAGAAATGTAACATATGACACACCAAGAGTGATGCTGCCATATATGTCACCTATATTATTATCACATATATACATCCTCTGGACATGTGAACATATAGGTTTATAACATATATAAAATACCCACAGTAAAATTTGTATATGTTCATATGTTGAAAATATCTTTATGATGCATTCTTTTCTGGTATAAGATGTTGCAACTGTATATATATATTAATGAGATATATTTAATTTAAATATGCACATGAAACTATATACATATAAAACTCTGTTTTTCTTTTTAGTTTCTAATTAATTTTAAACATGTCTATCCTCTCATTCTGGAAAAGTCTTTTGGACTCTACTGTTTATAATATCAACATATATGGATATATATTTATGTAACATGTCGATATAATATATATAATATAAGAACTCGACTTGTATGTCAATATATGAAATTATCACAATTTCTAATTGGTTTCATGTATAATTTTGACGTGTGTTCATTTTATATGTACACAGGCCTGTATGTCATATATGGAAAATTCAATATATGCACATATATTACATTTGCATATGGAGGAGCTGCAACTGTCGCTTTCAGCCTGATACTCCTGAACTTCTCTGTATTTATCTATTGTTATAGTTTTGCTGTTCCTGCTCTTTTATGCTGCTCTCATTTATGTGAACACGCTCAGGCGACCCTGGGTCGACTTGGCCGAGTCGATAACCGCTGTTGTCTGACCACACAGCGTGACCGCGGTTGTTAGTGAAGCCAGAAAATGACAAGGTATCCTGGGTATGGGCGAACTTGCTTCATGATAAATGCCCGGGTGTCTCTTACCATCAGGTTACACATCTGTCATCAAACCAGGGCGGCTCATTGCAGTTGACAGGTGGGCTACATCAATGTGCATCAGTGGAGAGAAGAATACATGAGGCCCAGGTGTTCTTCGTCACATCACACACCAGCTCTGGTCGTGGTCAGAGCTATTGTCGGCTGCATTAACAGGTGTCGATGCGACATGTCTCGAATCCTCACATTAACACTCCCAACACTGATCACACCAGGATCAAACCAATGCAAATCAAACAGGTGGTGCACAGTTTGGATAATAACACACACACACACCCCCCCCCCCCCCCCCCCCCCCCCCCCCCCCCCCCACTGAAACAGAGTGTGTGTCGTCTCTTTTCAAAGGATGCAAGTGTCATTTGAGGTGGTGATATGCTCGTTTGCCTAGAATCTGTTTCAGTGTTTGTATTTAGAGGCACATTTGAGCAGAAGTTTTCATTTAAAACTCACATCTGGAGACTACCGGGTGGAAAGAAGCCACTCGAGGGAATTGTGTTTCGCTGTAAGCGTGATGCAAACTCCTCACACCGTCGTATTAAAAACTGATGTTTTGTTGTTTTTCTGCAAGTGAAGTGACTGAGGGAACTGAGTGGATAGATAAACCGTATGAGCAGACTTCTATTTATGTCTCTGTGTTTAAAACTTGCTTTTTGACTATTCTTGAAAACACACCGGCGCCCCGGTGTTCATGGGAGCGGCAGAGAAATGCAGATCTGTTGTGCTCTGATTGTGCTGTAGACCTGCCTCTCCATCCCGCTCCCCTCTTGCTGGTCTCTTTGTTTTGCTGTGAAAGGCACATTGTTTGCGCCCTGTGCACCTGGGACGCTGCATCGACCGCTTCACACGGTGCAGCTCCGGGCCCCCGGAGAGCTGACTGCTCCTCATGCTTTCCTGTACCTGTTATTCCCCTGCTCCCCTTTCTACCTTCACAATTTCACAATAAAAGCCACGTTGGATTTCCTCAGCTTTTAATGTGACACACTGGTAATAGAGTGTTTTGTGTTTGCAGTAACTTAGTACAGCTCTAGAGTTGCATGAGGGGGGGTTAGTTACGTTATGGGCTGGTTTTGGAGTTGGGCGTGGATGCCTGAAAACAGTTATTGCACTAAAAATTTAATATAAGAACACAATATCATACTGGCAGTTTAATTGTGTAAATATTGATTTCACTAACTGCTTTAAAAACTCATATTAGTCCAGTTTGACTCCTATTTTTTCCATCTATTTCCTTCTGTCTCTTTCTGTCCATTTCTCAACAGAGCTGTTTTGAGCGTCTCTTCATGTTTGTTTCGTATTGTTTGGATTTTCCTCTGTCACTCTCAACTCTCTCCATACATCTTTCTTTCCATCCACGTCTTTTTTCCCCTGGCGCTTGCTGGTGTTCCCTCATTACAGGGGTTCGCCGACAGCTGCTTCCCGCCACATTCCTCCTGCAGAGGCTGCACATGGATTAGATACAGTGTGTGTGTGTGTGTGTGTGTGTGTGTGTGTGTGTGTGTATTCTACATTATTTCTGATTCTTGCTTGTGTAAGAAGATGCACTTTGAAGAGATTTGTATTAACTTGAAAGGAAGACTCTCTTTCGCAGTCTAAGACAAATGTAAGAGCAGACAATCCATCTATGTGTGACGTATTTATTATCAAATCCCAATCCAATCTTGGAAAAAGACTTCCTGGTCTTTTCAATTAAGGATGAAAACAACCAATCGGAGCACTTGTTTCTTTGGAGAATCGCCATCGATTCAAGTGTGTGTTTGTGTAATCACAGCCATATGTGTACACATTCCTGCACTGTATATAACATCAACACACTCATGGCTCACAATGCCCCAAACACAGAAATGCCGACTCCTCGTCGCCATAGAAACCAGATCCTGGCCAATAACAGAGAGCTGCCCTCTCCGGAGTGTAAACATTTTCCTTGTTGTCAAGGAGAAGTGGACACTGCTTGCGAGCCACGTACTTCTGATTTCAATAGTGTGTGTGTGTGTGTGTGTGTGTGTGTGTGTGTGTGTGTTTGACCTTAGATGTGTTGCCTCAGGGTGCGTGACAGAGAGCAGGAGGAGGTAGTGTATTGATACCAGCGATAATTTATGGCACTTGCAGTGTGGTGCACTTTTGAGTCGGAGGAATGCTCCACCAGACTCCACATGTTCTGGACTGCGCACGTTGCGGTTTGGAGCGTATTGGATGATGGCTTTGTATTTGTATTGGCAAAAAAAGGTCTGGGAGAGGTTATTTAGGGTTGCTGTTCAGTTGCTGTTTGTTCTTGTTTGGGTTTTGCCCCATGCTTGAATTTCATGACAAAAGCATCAGCGCTACAGAAAGTGAAGGCTGAGAGCACTCACACGTACATGTTGTGTTAATACTGGACGTTGTGGAGCCTGGGGTCAGTTGCACAAAGCACCTTAAGTTTTTCTACTTAAGTATGACACAAGGTTGAAGGAGTTACTTTTGCACAGAATAACTTAAAAGGGAAAAAAACAAAGGCATTTGCGGCAATGAAAGAGATTTTACAGCCGTAAAATTCTAGAGCAAAGGAAGTGGAAGAGCACAGCTGCGGAAAGCGGAGTGATCCAAATCAAATCTACAGCGCAAAATCAATTTCTTCGTCGTTGAGGGTCCAGCGGGTTCTTCCGATCGCTGGAAAACTCTCGTTGGGACGTTCATCCTCTTCGTTTATCGTCATAATCTCAGACATGTTGTGGTTAAGATACAATCAGAGGAACCTGAAGTTCTTTTCCTTAGTTTGTTTGCTCATGACTTTTGTGCAACGGCTCAACTGACTTAAAGTGATTCCTTCAGTATGAGGCCCAGATAAGGAGAAAACCTTAAATACTTAAGTGAAAACCTTAAGGAGAAGAATGAAGGTGTTTTTTTTTTATTTTAAGGAAATCTTAAATTAGACTTTAAGGAAAATCGTCATAGCGACAACAACCCACCTCACTAATCGACCTGCCCCCCCCACCCCGCTCTCTTGGGATATTTGCAACGTGATTTGATTGGCTGGAACATCTGTATGAATGCGAGTTGATTGGCCCCGACGTCGAAATAAATGTCTACTTTTCACAACTTCCGCTGAAAGCAACGCAGGCAAAGTGAAGCGATGCGACCACAATGCAGTTTGGCAGCTCACGACATCCGCCCATTCAAAGCGAAGGAGAGGCGTCTCCGGTGGAGCCTCCTCCATCGTCTCCTTCATCCTCTCTTCCTCCTTTTTCTTTCTCTTTCTTCCTGATGTTGGAGAGAGCCAAACACCACAGACCTGGGATTTTTATAAAGCCACAGAGAAAGTTTTGAGTCATCCAACACTTTATATCCACAAGGCAGATTGGCAAAGCTCTTAGAGTCACTGGGGTTTATGGGCTCCTGCTCTCACACACACTCTTTGCCTACCTCGCTCTCCCTTTCTGAGAAGCTATTGGAGCCTATAGCCATGGCTTATTTGCCTTGTATAATGGGCTGCTCAGTGCCAGAGGATTGGCTTGGCTTCCAGGGGAAACCGGAGGAAAGAAGAAAGTGGAGTCAAGGGAAGGAGGCGAAGTAGAGTTGTGCTCAGTGAAGACTGCTGGTCTGGGCCTTCGGTTCCCCGGGTCTCTGCTGTAATGACTGTGTGTGTGTGTGTGTGTGTGTGTGTGTGTGTGTGTGTGTGTGTGTGTGTGTGCGCGCGCACGCATGAACTTGTGGCAGCCAAGCGGGGATTGAAGGATACTTTGACTCCACCGAGAACCAGACAGAACTCGGAACACACCAGACGTTAAACCGACCTCACCGGCCCTCTTGTTAAACACTATTAGACCGACAGAGAGAGATACTGTGTTCTCTGCTCACACCGTCACATTATGGAAACAGTCTCCCAACAAGGTAAAGCATTAAACTTCAGGGTTAGAGACGTATATTATGGTCTAGACTTAAGTTAAGGATCAGGGTTGGGGTTAGGCGTGCGGTGCTTATGGTTAAGTTATTTGTGTTGAACTTTTCATACAGGTTAGTGCAGTTCAAACACACATCACAGACGACGGATGAGCTAAAAAGAAAAGGACAAATCAAGTAAGAAAGCTGACAGAGATACAATAAAATACATTAAAAAAGATATAATAACATTAGCAAACAAAAATGCATTAAAAAAAATCAATAAAATAACAGAAGGAATAGAATAAAATACAATTTAGAAAATAATTACAATAAAATAAGTGATAAACATAAAGTGACTAATGACTAAATTAAGCCATATTTAATGAAAAGCCAGGTTGAGGTTTGTTTTGAGTTACTGTTTGATTAAAATGACAAAATATTGAACTGAGGTAACTGTAACTTAATTAGTTTATGTTCGTTAGTATACTGGACATAGATTATCACTTACATCTCTGGTAGCATGTTTACTTCACGTGCACGTGTGTGTGTGCGCTGTGGTAATGTTCCTACCAACCCCAAACTACAGTTTATATCTCTGAAAACTGATGCAGTACCACAGTATAAAACTCACATTTGAGCAATAACATACGTGGAGCTTGAATGTAGTCGGAGATATTCTTGTTAAAGTTAAGTAAAGTTAAAATAAAAGTACACAAATCAGATCCATGTTGTAGTAACAGAATCGTCATTGAACTAACAGTATAAGGTATAAACCCATATTCCACCATGACTTTATATTCGCCTTTGTCCTGTGCGCACACAGACATTTTGTCATTGGAGTTTAAACGTGCTTTCCCGCTGTTGGCGCTGATCGCTAATTAGCTTTTCTGAGTGCTCTACATATTTGAACTGTATCTCACTCTGTGTGTGTGTGTGTGTGTGTGTGTGTGTGTGTGTGTGTGTGTGTGTGTGTGTGTGTGGACTACAGTAGTGTGGCTCCACTAACTTCCCTAATATTAGCCTGTAGCCTGTGTTCTGTTCCGGAGGCCAGATTAGCTGCATTGATAAAACTGACCTCTTGTTAATCACGCCGATTCCGGCGCTGCGCCGCATTTTTCTCGTATCGTAATTTCCCTCAATTTGCATATTTCTAGTTCAGTCATTCTTTTCACTTCCACTTTTATTTTTTTCTAAAGCCTTTCTTCTTCATGTTCTCATTCTAGCTAGCTGACCTCTTGCTAACCTGTTAATGCAACATGTGGCATGTTTCTCTTTCCCCTCCCTGTTTGTTTGCTGTGGCATTTAACTGGATTTCCTCAGACACTCCGATGTGTGTGTGTTTGTTTCTGCGTGTGTGTGTGTGTGTGTGTGTGTGTGCGTGTGTGCAGTCAATGCTAATTCCACTGAATGGAAGGAGGTCTCTAAATAGCTGTGCTTATGAATGAAATGGCAGCAGTCTCAGACTCGAAACTGGGCGAGAGAGCTAGAATGAAAGAGGCAGAATGTGCAAGAGAGCAATTAAGTTGAAACGAGGATTGAAGCACTGTCTGACCTCTGCCCTTCCTTAACTCTCTCTCTCTCTCTCTCTCGTCCATCACACACACCAGTTGCGCCTGAGTCTTTCTGAGAATATATATATATATATATATATCTGTCAACCCACAACAGGTCTGTCAGCCAGTAGCAGTCATTAGTGGTGATATCATCCTGTCTGCATTTGGGTGTGTGTTTGGTAAAAATCACCGCTGGGGATTAAAGCCTCACAGGCACTTCAGATCAATTATTCATCCCTCATCTCTCCGTCTTTCCCTCACTTTTCCGCCTGTTTAATTTGCTCTTCTCTCAGCTCTTTTCTTTGCACAGCTCTTTTTCTTTCTCGGTCAGGACGACTGGAAACTGGACATGAGATATGAGACGTGATATGTGTGTGTGTGTGTGTGTGTGTGTGTGTGTGTGCACTTAAAAAGGCACACACACATGTTGGAGTGATTTCTGTAGAAGGTCATCTTCTCTTCAGACATCTAATATATATTCTTTCTTTTCCCCTGGGCTGTTAATGCTCTCACTCACACATCACCTGTACACACACTCACACACACACACACACACACACACACACACACCACACACACACACACACACACACACACACGCACCCCAGTCAGTACATCTCTCTTAATTAGGATGACAGATATGATGCTGTATCCTGTCTGACAGACACACATTTGCTAATTCACAGCCTTGAGAGCACTTCCTGGCTGCAGGTGTTTCTCTCTCTCTCTCTCTCTCTCTCTCTCTCTCTCTCACTTTGTGTGTGTGTGTGTGTGTGTGTGTGTGTGTGTTTCCATACCACTCTGCTTGCAGGTGTAAAAACCTTATAAAGGATCTATAAATGGTTCATAATTAGGTTATTAATTCAGTTGTTAACACTTTATAAATCATAGATAAACAATCATAAACGAGTTATAACACAGTTTTCATACATACATTGATGCAGGCTCACTATTTGGCAAGATCAAGTTAATGCTCACTACTCATTAATCTTACTAACGAGATAGCGCCATTTATAACTGGTAAAAGGAACCTTATAGTAACTCATTAATAAATGATGACGTGTTTGACACGTTACAATAAGATAATGAAGGTAGTTTGAGTTGCCATAATTTCATCTGCCAAATGAAAACGTTTTGACCATTAAGATGCTGACGGTGGTTAATTGCTGGTAACTTAACGAATATTTGACGAAGCAGCAGCTACAAACGCTCGACGATGGCGAGAACAAAGAGATATGAGGCTCAACAGTACAGATACATGTGGGCTCACTATTTGGCAAGCAACAAGTCACTTTTGCTGTTATAATTGAATTGAAAAAGTATTAACAAGCTAATTGATAAACTAGTAATAAACCATTTATTAATCCTTTATAAGGGCAGTCTCACTGTCTCGTGGTGGCCTGGTCACAGGTGAAGGTGGAGGTTACGGTTGCAGCACATCTGATTGGTCAGTCAGAGGACACAGTTGGTCGCACTCTTTCACTCCACGCTGATCATTAAGCCACGGAGAGAAATGCGACTCATTTGAGAAATGTTAATTTCATAGTGCTTTTTATCCAGAAAAACTGCAGCTCCAGCGTTTACTTGTGTTTGTTTACAGGCCGGTTTTAACTGGAGCCGACGTTCTGTGATCAAAGCTCCGGCTAAATCCGAGAGGGCTTAGGGCCGTCCCACTGTAAAACCGTTAAGTGCTCCTTCAAGCACACTCTCTGTAAGGCCGCATTTCTGCAGACTTTGCCTGAGGGAATTACCCACAGTTCATAACATTGTAATGTCAAACACGGGGTTACCATGGTGACCAGGGGGAAGCGTAAAGAACGGTTGAGGAATAAAGCATTAAAAGGAAACAACATCAGGAGAAAGAAGAAGTTCACGTCTAAGGCTCAATCCCAATGCTTTGGACATTGGGATTGAGCCTTTTTCTTCTTCTTCTTCTGTCTTGTTCAGTGGTTGGCATCCGCAAATGTTGCGTCATCGCCACCTACTGGAGAGTCTGAGGTCCTCCTGCATTTGTGAATTTTGTGTGATGGATTTAGAGGCACAGATCACACATCACTGCGTTTATTAGTACATTGTGTTTTATGTTTTACATGACTCAGCATTCAGGTTCATTAATAGTTCTGAGACTGTTTTAACAGCGTAATGAAGGCGGTCTCTGAAGGAAGCTGAAAAGGCGAAGCGGGAGGAGAGTCTGACAGCCGAGGGGTTTCTGCGGTTGATGATGTCGTTGAAATAAAATGTCAGACACATCACAGTCTTTCAAAGACTCAAACTTCTGCTGTGTAGCTGCGACAACTCTGCCCCATCACCTCAGCTACAGACTCCACAGCCACAGAGATGTGACTCCACAATACTTCCCCATGAAAGCCCACGTTGCTTAGCAACTCACAGCCCGCAGTGGCAAGATACAGGGGAGTTTCCTGACTGATGAGAGAGATGTGTGTGTTGTGTGTGTGTGTGTGCGTGTGTGTGTGTGTGTGTGTGGAAGAACTATCAGGAAGCCTCCACCCTCCTTGGCACATACATTTCATACGTAAAGCTCACCAGTAAAAGCACGAGGCGTCAGTTCACGACCCGACTGCGTCTGCAGCTGGACCGATGCCGGGGGACTGGATTATGAACTGGTTCTGTTTTTGAATATTGATGAGGCAACTGGATCATGAAATCAGCCTTCTTTTCTTCTCGCTGCTCTCACATAAAAATGGATATCTTGCTATAGTCCCTCCTGAGTCCCCATTGTGTCAGAGGGATAGTTGGTTTACTCTGTGCATCCATATTCATGAGCAGGGAGCATGAAACAAGCAGCTGCCAATTTAAACGGACAGCATCTTGGAGTGAGGGCTGGATTTATCAATAATGTAAGCTGGTAAAAGTTTAATGGTGGTTGCTGTCATCAATGGCCCCACCCCCCCCATGGGAAATCATTAGGTCAGTTATCTAACCCCCCCCCCCAGCACTCCCTAACACACACACACACACACACACACACGTGACAGTGCAGTAAGTGTTTTGGAAGGACATTAAGATGATGTGCGTTTAGCTCTGTCTCTCTCACGTGTTTCTTCTTCCGCCATCTTTCACTTTTTCACATCCCCCCACCCCCCCCCCCCCAATCTCCCTCCCATCCTTCCACTTCCACCTCGGTTTTAGCCCGTTAGTTATAACCACTCTCTCATATGGTCGGCACTGATACAGCCGGGATGACAATATGCAGCTATTTCCCTCAACCTCCTAACTCCCTGGCTCCTGACTCAGGCTTCTGATAAGGATGTGCACTGTTACACCAGCAGGATTTTCTACGCCGCGAGAGCAGACGCTCACACTGTAACGCAGCAGCCTTTGGCTAAGAGTTGCACCTCTCCGTGTGTTTGTTTACATGCTTAATGCTTATTTTTAAGTGTTGAAATTTGGATTCAACTCACTGTAGCTGTTGCGTTTTATATGTGTTCGAGCAAGAGTCTTGGTGGATCATCTTCCTTTTCTCTTTCTGACTGATGGGAATATTGCAGCAGCTCAACAGTTTATAGACATTTCATAGACATTTCTTTTTGAATACACTGTTTCAGCAGCTTCTACCTAATGCAGTCACCCGCCAATAAGAACGTTAATTTTCCCACTTATTCCCAGCTGGTCTTTGAATGATCAAACGTGCATCTCTGAGATCACAAGCATGTGTTTTGAACCTCCAGGCTACAACCAGCCCAGTGTTTTGAAAGTGTCTTCATCACACAAGCAGCAGCTTTGTGTGTTTTTTTTCCCCCGACGCTTTAAACAGATCTCTGTTGTGTTTTCCTGACAAGCATCCTCCTGCGGGTGTAGCGTTAATGACTGTCCTCCACCCAGAAGCGAGAAGTGAAGTAGCACGATGTTGCCTGTAAACTGGGCAGACACTGGACGCTTTTATTAATCTTGTATATCCCATATGTCCCACTCACTCGGATCAGCTGAACAGCTGATGCTAATATCAAACATAAACATGAGACCGTGATAGATTATGTGCACTGACAATACCAATAAAGTTTTATTCAAACAAGATGGCCTCCGTCTTCAAATAGACAGGCTGCGTTAATTATGCAATTCTGAGTTTGAGCTTGAACGAGAAGAATGGGAACCTGCAGACGTCTGGACCTGCAGGGGGGGGCAGCGATGAAGTACATTCACTTGGGAACTGTGCTTCCGTATATTTTCAGAGTATCTGTACTTCACTTGAGTTTTATTTCTTTTGTAAACCTCTGACTTTTACTCCTCGGCACTTAAAATATTGTTCTTTTGACTCCACTTTAATTTCTATGAAGTGCTCTTACTTTGAAAGCAGCTTTTAGTCTGCGGAATGCAATTTCTTTTATTTTGAAACTGTGATAGCTCATACACTGTGTTCATCACAGAGGAAAGAAACAATCACAGCCAACTCCTACACTGTCAGTCACGCTGTGCTTGCGGCATTTGCATTTTTGAACAGCTCAGTTTGAACTGGGCAAATAAAGAAGATGAAGAAAATAAAGAGAGAATAGAGAGAAGGGAACAAAAACAAAGAAAGATTCCTTCAGTTTTAAATGTTTGCTGTTATTTACCATCACCACACTTCATCACTGCCTAAAATATGAAATCAACAATTACAAGCTTTTAATTCCACAGTAAGTCAGTGCTTCAGTAGGTTGTTTCAGAGTCATTAGGTTTAGTTATTTAGTATTTTTTTAAATAAAGTACTTGTGTACTTCGTCCACCTCTGCTTTCAGCTCATTTTGTCAACTGCTGAACATATTCGATGACTTTTACCCAACGCATGTCTTTTACCTGAACACCAGGTGATAAACAGGAACAGTAATGAAGCTAACAGACGCTGCCTTGCGGCTTCGTAGGGTCACTACTATTTGCCCCCACTCTGATTCCCAAAGGAAGTCGTTCTCAAAATCTGCTGGACTCAGGTTTTTGGCAGCTGGGATTAAAGCATTTGCTGAAGATTAGATTTGTGAAGCAAAAAAAGAGAGACAGGGAAAGTCTGAACTCGCAGCCTCATCAGTGGAAGATTCATGTGCATCAGGATTTGTTCAGCAGCAGGAAGAGAGCCAGACAACTGCCATCTACGTTTCTGATAAAATGGCATCTCGTCATGCGGCGGCTCGCAAACACCTCGATCAGTAAATGCAAACGCGTGAATGCGCGCTCGTGCATGAGCACACACACACACGCGCGCACACATTTACGCACAATGACAATGATGAATTGCGCATTACGAGGGGCTGCAAGCAGTCGCCCTCAATATTTCATGAACATCCTTCCTCTTTCAGTCTTCTCTCTCCTTTTTTTTTTTCTGGCATGTTCAGCACTCTTCCTCCGAAAAAAAAAGTTTCATTCTTGTCAGTCACCTCCCAGAAAATAGCTGGGGTAAGACAAAACAGACAGAAAAGTGAAAGGAGAGAGAAAAGAAAGTGATCAGAGAGAGAAAAGCTTTGACGGGATTTGTGAAAGGTGGGACGGATGGGAGACGAGCAGCAAAGGTGAAGCAGGCGGCAGATGTCTCCAACTTGAGAGATAAACCTCACTTTTCACCCTAAGCTATCTTTTCCTGTTTTGCACACCTTCACTTACAGTTCCTGTGTTTTGTTTTTTTTGCGGCTTTGTAAAGTTTCCTCTCTGTTGGGGAGGCGTTGCACTCCTGAGGAAACAAACACAAAGAGAAGGCAGGTTGTCATGAGAGGTAAAAGAATCGTCAAACAGTGAGGCCACTCAGGAGAAGCAGACCTAAAAAAAAGAAAAGGGGGGGGGGGTGATTTAAGCGTCGGCATTCCTCTTCACAGCGTCTATTTCATAATCGTATCCCCAATGATTTCCTGTCTTCGGACTTGAAAAGCTCGACAGCGCGAGGGCCACGATCGCCCCTGCTCGCAGCTTTAGTTGTTGTCTCTCTCTCACATTGAGCCAGCAGCCCAGTGCTAACAGCTGTCGTGAACTTGATGTTGAATTTAAGTCATAAACTTGCTCACAGTGATTGTCGGGGGTTTATGTAAAGATCCTAATGCCGCAGCTTTAACGATCTATTTATAGAATTATTGTGTTTACTGACTCTCTGTCACCGGCCCCTCTGGCCCAGTAACTCATCCAGCCCACTGGGAATCTTCCCACGTCTCCCGATCATTAGGATGTGTGTTTCCAGTAATTAGATTGGTGTCAGTCGGGGCCCACAGCTTATTTTTTGCCCTGGCAGCTTTATTCCACCCTGATTAGTGAGGAATCGGTCGTAACAGTGGCAACGACTTCAGTCCTGTCTTGTTACAACCAAAGACGCCAAAAGTCAGCAAGAGCCCAGTTCACGTCTGGGAGCTAGACTCTACATCTTCTGTCCAATAAACCAGTGGCTCCCAACCTGCGGGTGAAGGTGTCAAGTGGGCCGACAATTCATTTGCAAAACTACAATTTTGGTTTAAAGATGTAATTATAAAAAATATAGATAATGTTTTTAAATGTTCTAAAATGGAAGGATGGAAAAAAAAGGAAGCATCTTTAAAAACTGATGTTTAAAAACTTCTTTCAGCTGGACCACTTTGCATATTTGTTTGCTGTTTCTGATTGTGCACTGAAAGATTACATAAAAAAATAATCTGGTCAGCAACAGGAAGAATTCAAAGTTAAGAGAGTCGAGAGACGGATGGTGAATCAAGAGAAATTGAGCTTCCTCTGCTTTCAGTTCAGTCCCGAATGTTCGATCGGGACCAATCGAATAGAAACTGCTGTGAGAACTCATTATTTGGCCTCCATGTTGTTGCGGGGTCGGAGGTGGGCCGCAGACATCTTAGAGATTTTCAATTGGGCCATGAGTTGGAAAAAGGTTGGGAACGCCTAAACCCCGCATTTCACACCTACACTCTCTCTCTCTCTGCGTCTCAGCTTCCATCAGTCCGTTCCCTCCTGCTGTTGCAGTCCGGCCACCTCTTTCCTGACAGCTTTTAATAAGGGAACATGCACGTGCTGTGATGTTCGGTTGAATGTCACTGCACCTGTCCCACCTCCAGCTCGGCGTCCCATCTGTTTCCCCGGGCCAGGACACCATGCGTTCACTGGTGCAGGACTTGGCCTTTGTAAAGTGTGAACTTCATGGCAGAGTGAGTTTCAATCAAGGAGAGACGTGTGTGCACATCCTCTGTAAGGCCTCTCTGTGCTTTGATCTGAATTCCTTTCATGAACATAATAGGGAGTTGTGAAGTCAGAATTTCACCAAGTTGCATCAAGCAGACAGTCTCCGTTACATACTGTACAAAGTAAGCAATATTCATGCCTTTTTAACTGGGGCTCACACGTGGTTTTGAATTCCAAAGAGTATTTTATTATTGAAGCCACCACTTGTTAAGTCATAGTAAATACCATCTCACCCACTACACACAACCTATGCACTGAGCCAATCCTGTGTGGCATGGCGTCTCAGACTCGCTGCAGATGACCAGTCACGGTGGAATCTGCTCGTTTACTTGCTGCTACAAACTCTGATCACTTAGGAAGAAAAGACTGGAAGTCATTTTCTAGTACGCAAGTTATAAGGTTCCACACATATTTGGGCATGTGTGTAACGCGTGCGATATCACAACTGATCTCAGAGAGCAGCTGCTGCTCCCCTTTGTGCTCGACAAGCTCCAGCCTGTTTCAGTGGGACGTGGTCATGATGAAATGATAGAAACGACGGATAGAACGGCTGCTAATCAAACTAGCTGCCACAGACAGTAACCTCCTTCCACCACTAGAGGGCAGGAAGTTACATGATTTTTTTTTCAACCCTCTGATACGACCCGAAGGAGCGTCTCCTGACATAGGGCCCCTATGGCAGCATGTGTACCGGACATCGGTTGTCATGGTTACCATAATATACATCAAGAGCGGCGTACCGATTGTCGCCGTGGTTACTATAATAACGGTCGTGGCTTGGCGAGGTTCAGGAAAAGATTGTGATTTGGGTTCGAGTAAGTACTTCCTCAACATCAGACGATCTCTGTTGCCGTGTTGCCGAAATGTGGCCTCGTTCTCCACATGAGGACGGTCTCGATCCTTCATGGGACAGAAGCTCATGTGCAACAATTCTAGGATTGATCTGCTTTACATCCTCATATATCTGCAAACAGTCCGTAGTGCAGCTGTACTGCCCCCGTGGTGCTCGGCCCCTCGGTGAAGAAGATATGGATTTTGAGGAAGCGCACACAAAGAGCCAGAAGCTGTGTGTGTGTGTGTGTGTGTGTGTGTGTGTGTGTGTGTGTGTGTGTGTGTGTGTGTGTGTGTGTGTGGACATGGGCAGAGCAAGAGATGGATGCAGAACCACGTTCTGTGTGAGTTATAGTAAACACAATAAATAATATCTATTCAGAGAGGCTTGTCTGTATTGATCACCCTCGGACTTGTGTGCGCGCCTCATCTGTTTCTGCTGAGGATTAAATTCCCTTCTCATGAAAGAAAGAAGAGCTGGAGAGAGAACAAGTTCAAACTTTTTTCTTTTTCTTTTTGCACCAAACTTTGCTCTTTTGAATCTTTTACCCTATTTCTCCTTTCTTCCTCTATGTCACACACACACACACACACACACACTGTTATTTGTTGTTGTTGTTTGCGTCCTGGCGTGTGGTGTCAGATCATTAGAGGACAGGATCAGAGTGAATCAGCAGTGTGATGCAGGGAGGCAGGGGAGGACATAAGGCTTGCATATTGTTTTCCCTTCATTAAGCAAGAAGAAAGGGACTTTAAATCTGTGTGTGCATGTTCGCGTGTGAGAGACGGAAGACTGAAAAGATCCCATGGGAGCGGAACGCACAATACTTTTTAAGGTGTTGATGAGTTTGATAATGCTGCCTATCTGATGAAAGCATTGTGGTGTGTGTGTGTGTGTGTGTGTGTGTGTGGCAGGCTTCTTGCTTTCAGAGTTTTGACAGAGCATATCCTTGTGTATCTTTCCTCTAATTGAATCCATCCCTCAGGGCGTCACCACTTGTTTATATGCTGACACCATGAAGGTGAGTGTGTGTGTGTGTGTGTGTGTGTGTGTGTGTGTGTGTGTGTGTAAGTTCATACTCTCTCCTTATTGTTTAATTATAGCCCAACAGCTGGAGCGATGGAGGAAGAGAGGGGAAGACAGGAAAGGGAGAGTTATCGATTAAATTAGTCAGATTATTCATATTTGATGTTTTGCTTTGTCTGCGCGCTTCTGCCTGAGCGTCTCTCCTCTGCCATCACTTTGATTTCTTTCTCTTAATAAATTGTCTGTATTGTGTTGAAGGACCGACAATAAACAATACATTTCATACACTTGGTCAGTTGACAGGGTCTGAAGTGCGCCGGTAAAACTTGTCGGCCTTTTACACATGTACCAAGGGCGAGTGGTGTGTTGTCAGGACTTTACTCAACCGCCTTTAAAAAATAAAAAAGATAATAAAAAATGTCTCCTTGCCTTGTCAGTTGGAGCAAGAGATGAAGAAATACTTTCTCTGCACGTCTTTTATCTTGTTCTGTTTCGTAATTATGTGAATTGTGCAGCATGAACATTAGCATGAGCCAGTGTGGCGACAAGTAGCTGTTAAATATCAGTTACCTAGCAACACTTATCAGATGTTTGCTAATATGAGTTAACCAGTTAGCTCGTGCTAGCCACCAAAGCTACCGGTCATAAGCAAGTAAGGTTGTAGCAGCAAAGCCGCCGGTCACTGGCGGCAGAAACGAGCCGTAAACACGAGCCTGATAAATGGTCGTCTTTCAAGTCCGTGTGTTAGCAAACAGTTGATTATTTACTTGCCTAATTAACAGATCATGTAATTCTCTCAGTGAACCACTCTGTCCGTAGCATCACACTCACCAGTTGATGCTCATCATCAGTATTCATGTAGCCAGTTTCCCTGCGATGACTCGACTCTGTGCAGAATGCCAAACGCAGAAACACTAATCCAGTGTTTGTAGAGGTTTTTGCTTCTTCTGGTTCTTTTTCTTCTTCCAGATGAATGAGTTCTGCCCACTGATGATAAAACACACGTCAGGAGCATAAAATATCTTGTCCAAGGTCTTACACAACTCTCCGACTTCAAATCAACACACCACAGACTTACAGAATCTGCTTAGAACACAGTGTTCCTAATCCTTAGTGCAAACACTTCATGTATAAGTCATTCCACCTTCTACTCCTTTACTACCATGCTGTAGAATAGAAATCATATTGTTTTACCTCTTTCTACTCTGCCTCAAAAATACAGAGCCTGAGGGATCTGAAAATATTCACTCCCCCTGACGTTTTTTCAAGTTTTGTTCTTGTAGCCTTATGCTAAATAAAAAAAAGCACTTCCCCTCATCAGTCTACACTGAAATCAAGGTGTAGAAACATCTCAAAGATGGTGAAGAGAAACGAGAGGCTGACACACTGTCAATGTGATTTCAATTTTTCCTTTTGAATAAATTTGCAAAAACTTTTTAGTTTGTCTTTAAATTCAAAATGGCAAAACAACCTCCTGACACTTGTGCGAAAGTTTCATGAGTTTTAAAGCGTGTTCAGGCCCCATAGAAAAAGCATTTTATTTTGATGGAGAAAAAGAAAAATAAGAAACAATAGAATTTAAATCGGGTCCTCGCACCCTTTGGTGCTTGGTACTTGTACGTTGTTGTGTTATTCATGCAGGCTGCTGCAGCTGCGGCCATAAGGAATACTGGTGTTGGTCAATAATACATTTTTCATGCAGAGCTGTTGTCCAGGAGAAAATATATTCTGCTCTTTGTAGCAATAATTGATCAGAAATATCATTCATTCATTATTAATGATGGAGGGAAAAATAAAGCTGGTTAGATCTTTTTTTTTTTTAGAACAACTCATTAACTCAGTGAATGAACAGGTTTTGCCGGTTGACCTGGTGCTTCCTGTGTTGGAGCTGTGTGGTCAGGTGATCAGGTGATCAGGTGTCATGGTCCCGAGCCTGATGGAATCTCATTGATGAACTCAAACTTTCCCGAACTGAAATGACGCTGCGCTCCAGCTCCGACGAAGGTTGATGTCAGTAACTTACGAAGACAGCCCATGCGGCTCGTTATTTTTAATTATCCCAGCCTCCTTCAGCCCTTTACTCTGAGCTTTTGTAGATGTTATCAGTGTGTCAACAACAGTTTTTACCCCCTGCAACTTCCAGTGCCACCGCTCTCACACTATAGACCTGAGTGTCTGGCTTTTTTTTGTTTCCTGTTTAATGATCCCGCTCTCCATACTGACGGATCTTTTTAATTGCATCCCTTTGGACTCACACAACTTTGTGTGCATCCTCCAGTGTGTGACGCAACCCAGCGCTGCCTTCCAGACGCCACCGTCTTTACCCAAATGATGCTGCCGAGGTTCCTTCTGGTCACAGACTCAAATATCAGCCTGCATCTATTATTCAATACTCCTGTTCAATACTGTATAGGAAGTACCACTATCACAGTATCACATTCTGTCCTTTCAGTCCCTCCTTACGTTCAAAAATGGATGATCCTGCAGCACATGATTTATGTCCAGTGCCAATGTTTAGGGCGAACGCAGGAGGTAGTGTGGCCTTTTTATTTAGCGAGGCGTAAAATAAAAGGTTTGGAGGTTGCGGGTTGGTGGACGAGGAGCCGCTGTCACAGCAGAGACAGTAACTAAGTGAATAATAAATGATTCAAGGTATTTTTAGGCATTTTACATCTTTATTACAGAGACAACAGAGACGACAGGCCTAAAAGACTAATATAAAGACTGATGTTTTAAACAGTAGTCCAGTGATTTGATGCCTGAATAAATAACTTGACTTTCTGATCAGAAAAAAAACAAGAAAATAAACACAAATGAGATGAAAATCATAAATTATTCACTTTTTAATATAGATAAAAACATATATTAAGATTCAGTCCGCTATCATATATGGATTAAGATGCGTCTCTGACTATCGTGATTATATTTCATTTCAGAGAAATATCGTATCTATAGTTCATGTGATGTTCGTGGGCGTGACCGTGTCCCGTCGGCGAGGAGCTGTCCTTGACTCGGCTTTAACTGTTCTGAGATCAGTTAAGATATTGCAGCATTAAACTAACACTAAACTTGTGTCCGCTTGCCGTCTGCTGCTGCTGCTGCTGCTGTTTTTGACCAGCATGAAGTTTTGTGCTCACTTTTTTTTTTTTTTTTTTTTTGTGGCGGCTGTGGGACCACGCTGACCCAGCTGCATTCTGGGTCAGAGGGATAAATGAGCAAGTGGCCGCTAATGTGATAAAGGATGGACAGGTCGTTTGTCTTCACAGCCTCTGTGCACGCTTTTACATACATACACTGATGAAGTGCAAAGATTTCCTTATAGCTCACATATCACACACTGATACACACACACACACACACACACACACACACACACACACACACACACACACACACACACACACACACACACACACACACACACTTGGACTTGATGGCCTGTTCTGTCTAACATTGTTCACCAGCCTGGATGCAGTAGCAATCTAATATATGTGTGTGTGTGATTGTGTGTGTGTGTGTGTGTGTGTGTGTGTGTGTGTGTGTGCATGGAGCCCACATATGTGTCATGGTGTGTGTGTGTGTGTGTGTGTGTGTGTGTGTGTGTGTGTGTAATCTCTCTTCAGTCGATCATGTGCCCTGTGCATTAAGATGTCTGTCACATTCATGCTTCGTCCTCCTCTCTGTCTCTCAGCGTCGGCCTCTTTAAAGCGTCTTGTCTCGCGCCCTTCGCTAACGACCTGAACTGTTTTCCGACAGATCATTGGTTAACAGGGTGAAATCGGAGCAATGACTGCCACTCAAATCAGGCCCTGCTGGGGGTTCCTACTTCCTGGATTCCTCCGTGGCTCGTTTTTTCCCTCTCAGAAACTGGTTTTGAAAGCGACTTGGGTTTTTAAGAGACGTTTAAACTGCTCCGACAAAATGATGCAGTTTATAAATTTGAATGGGATAATGAGGTCACTGGAGAAAGCCGAGAGAAATGCACTTTTTTTTTTTTTTTTACTTCTGCTTGTTGCTTGTAAGACATATTATTCTCTGCCTGTGTTATATTCCTTAACTGTTGTTCCACATGGTTTGAGCGAGCGTCCATGCTGGTGATCCTGCTGAACTGTGTGACACTGGGCATGTTTCATCCCTGCGAGGACAGCAACTGCGACTCTGAGAGGTGCCGGATCCTGCAGGTAAGAACGTCTTTGGCTTGATTTGTGGCGGATTAAGTGTGTTTTCCTTTTCATATATTGTGTGTGTGTGTGTGTGTGTGTGTGTGTGTGTGTGTGTGTGTGTGTGCACTGTTCACCTGCAGCCCCAGGGCAGAGGATGGAGAAGCAGTGTGACCATAGATGATTTAGAAAATAAATATATGGTGGCTAATAGCGACTGGCCGCCACAAATAAATCAGTGTGTGGGGAAACGATTCGTCAACGGATTTCATTTCATTTCATTTGATACGTGCGAGCCACTGAGATCCTTCCAGCGGGATGATCAAGAAGGAGAAAACACAAATGCACGTTACAGAAAACAACACTCACGCACGTAGATGTGACACGACTAGACAAGGACAACAAATGCAAGAGTAATGGCTGGAAAACAAGCAGATGTTAGTGCAAGGAAGAAATCACTGTTTGCATGGCAGACAAGATACAGAGAGCCGCAGCACTGAAACACTGAGATAAATTATATATAAATGAGAGAGAGCCACTGAAACAGTATTTCCATAATATCTGGCCTCTGCAGCTCCCTCCATTTGCATTATCTGAGATGGAAAATAAACAACAACATTGTGTGGAGGTGTTTCCATTAATTTATAGACCGCCTTTAACCCAGCAAACACTAATGGAAGAGCGTTGTTGTTGTTCTTGTTGTAAAAATAAAACGGAGGATAGAAAACACATTTGTTTCCTGTGTTTGCCGAGGGAATCGAGCGCAGTGAGACGCAGTAGAACAGATCTGTTCATCTTGTGCAGGGGAAGGATAATGTGCTTGCAAAGTGGTTCCAAATAGATTGAATCAGAACAAAGTCCCTCTTATTTTCTTGTCCACTGACTCGGTGAAATTGAACAGTTTCATTTCCAAAATGAGATAGAGTGGGGTCCACGAGTCTGATGGGAGAGTGGTCTCAGACTCTGGGACCCCGCTGTGTCTATCATTTAAAAAGAAGAAAGAGAGAGAACCAGTATTTTCAAATGCTTTCAGATATTATAGTCAAGTTACTGATCAGACGCATTCTTTATTAAACGTTTAGTTTCTCCGAAATGAAAAGGAACACACCGTTGCCTTAGAAAGGAAAGGAAACTGAGATCAAAGCAAAGCAAAGGAAAGGGAGACTAAATGAGAGGCAAATAAAGGTGAAGAGAAGGAAACTGTGGCACAAGAGGAAAGGAAGTATGAGGAAAAGAAAGGAAAGGAAATGAAATAAGGAAATGCGAGGAATGGAAAGGAGAGAAAAGGAAAGGAGGGAGATGAATGAACAGAAAAGGAGAGAATAGATGAATTTGGAGGCTCAGGAGAAGAATCGAGGTTTTTGAGTCTGCCGTTGCCAGGGCAACCTGCGCCCATCGACTCCCTCCATCTTCTCTGCTCAACAATATGCGATGTGATTTAATTCAGTGGCTCTCCTGTCTGGAGCGCAGATGAATGTAGAGCCTGGAGGTTAAATGCATTCTCATTAATCCCTCGCTTCCCGCATTTCAATCTCCCCGCCGCTCTCCACACCCACAAGTCAAGAGATCGTAAAAGGCGCGTAACCCGCGCAGTGGCGTGCTCATGTCCGTCTTTGATCCGTCTCTCACCGTCTGGAACGCACCGTTCACACTCTCTCACTTTTCTTTTTCACACTTTTACATTCTCGCCACGCCGTTGCCTCAGTCCCTCCTCACCTCTCATCTTTTCCTTCTTTTCGCAGGAGCTCGGTTTGACTTCACGACCTTCTCAAGTGCAACATTTACCTCCACACATGACGGGATTTCGCTGTAACAGTACTTTGATGTTCCAGTATTTAAAATGAACACCTTGGCTGTTCAGCGTGATGTGATGCTGGTTTCACTTAGTTACTAGTTACTAGTTGCATCATATGAACGGTAGATATGAGGGATACAGGTTGTCTCATGTTGTGTGTGTGTGTGTGTGTGTGTGTGTGTGTGTGTGTGTGTTGTGTGTGTGTGTGTGTGTGTGTGTGTGTGTGCATGTGTGCATGAACACTGACGGTGTTTCATCTCAAGATTTTCTTCAAAGTTTCTTCAGGTTTCAAACTCGTGCTCTGTAGTCCACTCTGTTCGTAGCGACTGCCGTTGCTCTCGTCTCTAAAATAAATACTAACTTCCACTAACAACAATCAAATGACAACAACAGCACTTGGCAAACAGCCAATCAAATTGCAACGGGGCAACAGACAGTCAGGCCCAGCTTTCATTGCCAAAAGCTTTGGGCATGTATATTGTTGTTTCCCACACTCAGGGCCCTTTATATAAGTTTGAAACTATCCACCAACTGACAGCAGACAGCTTTGGATTTTTAATGTCATGCATCCATCTATGATCTCACTCATCTCTGTGTCAGTCAGCACCACTTCGGTTTCTGCTGCCAGCAGCTGGTGCTGTGCCCTATTTGCCCCAAATGATCCGTTGCCTCTACATTGCCCCCGTTTTACGAACAGCGCATCATTTTGCCTGATCACATACATCAATCGCCTCAATAAACATCAGTGAAATAATGTGATCTACAAAATAAATATCCTTAAGAATATAATAACCATAAAAGGATGTCATGCTTAAGACTGAATTAACTGGATTTGACTCCTGATGAGCTCAACCTGTGTTTAATTACCCCCCCCCTCTTATTAGCATCGTACTTAATTACCACGGTAATACATTTATATGAGAATAATAGAATACCTCGTAGTGCAACATGAACGCGCCTGTTTTTACAGTTTGTTTTGATGCCATTTGAAAGACATTTTAAACCCACTTGTTTTCAGATTGATCTCTGCACGGCTGGATAACATCAGATCTAATCATTCAACTAATTATGAGAATTTAATTTTGCACGTTTTTCTGACTTTCAGAAAAGAGCGTCAGTCTGCCACAAGTCGACTACTAGTCATGTATCTGTACAACGGCTGATTTAAGCCATTTGAACAAACAACTGATGTTATTTGTCTGATAACACTGTCTGGTTTACACACACACACACACACACACACAGAGGCCTGCCATGTGCAGAGAGGGTGAAGAAACATCAGAGCTCGTGTCTGCATGAGCGTGTGTGTGTGTTTGTGTGTGTGTGTGTGTGTGTGTGCATTACGCCGGCTGCCATGAATGGTGGTGATTGAGCTGAAAAGTCTCTCTCTCACAATATTATCTGCCTCCACCTGTGAGGAGTGGATCTCAACTGAATAGCAGATTACAGTTAGCTTGCCCTATTGTCCTCACCACATGAGGCATGCAGCGCCTTCGCCGGCACGTATGGCTGTCTGCCTGGCTGTGTGAGCGCACCTGTGTGTGTGTGTGTGTGTGTGTGTGTGTGTGTGTGTGTGTGTGTGTGTGTGTGTGTGTGTGTTGAAAGCATCTGACCCCTGTGATAATGGCATTCAGACTTGTGACAGGTGAAATTAGCATACATAGTGGCTGAGATTTATTTTCGGGAGAAGGTGTAGGGGAACGTTTTCATTAAATTTTTGGCACCTGTTTTTTAACATATGTATATATTTATGTACGGAAGAAGATTAGGATCACGTGAACTTTTTTATTTTTCTATTTTATCTTATTTATTTTTTTAGAAATGGATGTACGTTTATATATTGTAGACATATTTTATGGCATAAATGCTGAAGAAAAGCTTTTGGCTCTTGCCTGGTTAACGAGGTCTTTACTAGCTGTCTGCACTCAGCCACCAGCAGCACAGACCACCTCTGCCAACTAGTTCACTGGGGGGGGGGGGCTTGTATACTCCCCAGCAGTGCCCCTTGAGTGGATGCTTGCTATCATGTGGACTTCGCTGCTGCAGTTTTCTGCCTGATTGCTTATTGTTTACCCGCAGCGGTCTGGGCTAGCTCAGAAACACGTGGCGGTATCTAAATCCCGTACAGGAATGTTTCTGATCTGCAGATCTTTGATTGTTCATCGCTTCAACACTTCACGCTCGAGCACCTCACTGCGTCTAATAACTGCTGTGACACTTAAGGATTTGTGAGTGAGCCACAGAGTCGTTAGGGAGTGTCCTGAGTGCACTCAGCGTTAGTGATGGAGTGCACTTACAACATAAAGGCTATGATCAAGAGGTGATGAGAGGGTGTGTGATGTTGGCACGGTGATAACAGGCAATACGGCTTGCTGATGTTTGTGTGTGTGTGTGTGTGTGTGTGTGTGTGTGTGTGTCTCTGGTGGACACGTGTGTGTTTACATTTGTTGGCAGGCCATGTGTGAAGTAGCATGGATGTTCACAGACAGGGCTGCTAAGCTGTTGTTTGGTGAGAGAGAGAGAGAGAGACAAATGTAATGTATTATAAGCAAATAATATGAAAAACTACAATAAACATGTTGGATTTTTTACATTAAGATTCATCCACCCATACGTCACTGAGCAACTGAGCAAAATGTCCACAAATGCTTCATGTTAAGAAAAGAGATCCACATCAAAATCCATACACACACACACACACACACACACACACACACTACTGTGGGAGACATAATCACAGTAATAGGGGAGTGATATGACTTCCAGCGGGGGAGAGAGAGAGAGAGAGAGGGAGGGGGAGAGAGAGGGGGGGGGGCGTGGGAGAAAAAGATATGATAAAGATCAGAGCGATAGAAGTCGGCAGGAACGCCAGTAGCTCACATACAGCGGGAATCCCGTCCAGCTGGATGTGAGCAGATAAGAACGCCAGAGAGCAACGGACGTGCATTTTCCCAAATTTTGGTTGTCATGGTTACAATACAACAATGTGGTTAACGAACGGTCATGGATGATAGAAAACAACATACACCAACGTGCAACTTTCAAATAGGAATCGAACTCCGCTCCCCTCTGTCGTAATTACTACGGCCACTAGATGTCACCTAGCAACAACACGTCACTACGGGTCAAAATAACCTGCTGCACAAGCGACCAATGGGCTCGTCTTTATTGACTTTACACAAACGTTGCATATCTCAAGTCTAGATCAGTGGTTTCCAACCTTTCCCAGCTCAGCGCCCCCTTCAGGATCTCAAAAAACGGAACAATACAGACGCCAAATCACGCGTTCTCTCAGACGACTTTTTATTTTAAGAGTAACAATCGAACGTTCAAGATCGAATTAAGAGCAGGGGAAAGATTTACGTCACCTGTCGATTCACCATCCGTCTCTCGACTCTCTCAAAATTGTTCAGTTTTGCAAACGATTAAGTCGGCCCACTTGCAATACCGTTGCGGCCCACCAGAGGGCCGCGGCCCGTAGGTTGGGAAACACTGGTGTAGGGGATTAATGCTGTTAAAGTGAAACAACAAAATGCATAATGTCAGATTGAGGGTCCTGGTGTTGTTCGCTCGCTGTCACTGTCTCGTCTCTCTGGGACACTTGGAGGGAAACGGAGCCATCGTTAACGTTGGTAGTAACACCTGTGCTTTTCCTAATTGACACTTAAATGTGATTTAAATTAAAAATGTCTGCGGTGAAGAAAAAAAAAAAGCCAACAGTCTGCAGCATTTTGATATGTGTAAACTGAGACGTAATAGTTAGTGAATAGTGATTAATCATGCGCCCATGCCATGAGCTTTTTGTAATTGCAGTCAGTGTCTGGAAGGTTTTTTTACAGGGTTCGTCTGGTGCACAGGAAGTGAAGGCTTTTCCATTTCTGGCAGCAGCAACAGTGGTGTGTTTGGAATAAATATAGAAGGATGAGCTGTGTTACCTGCCACCTACACAATATCAAAAGACAAAGTCTTTACTGTACTGCCAACGCTGTTTCATTGACAAACCATCACAAAACCTCCCACAATACGCACAATATAAAGCACAGCAACACATGCAAAACCTGAATGAGAAGTCGCTCCCTCTAAACTGTTTTTGAGTTTTTGATTTACCCATTAAATGGTTTCAGTTTTCAATTATTCTTTTCATTATCTGATTCCCCACTTGATTTTAGCTGCAACAGTATTTTCCCGTCCCTCACTGTTTCAAAGAGTTTTTCAGATTGGGCTGACTCATCACAAATTCTCCGCCGTCGTTCGTCGGGCCTATTTCACACTTTTGCGACTGTCACGCCGAATGAAAGCCAATTTCACGAGGCTTCTCTGAACTGGGATTAAACCGCGCGATTTAACGTAATGAACGTTTTAGTTTTGTTTTTCCACATAATGTAAAAGTCTCAGTATATTTTTGGAGACATTCCAGTTACACACAAACACACACACACACACACACACACACACACACAAAAATCCACTGGAGGTAAAATATTCTGTGTCTGTGTGAGTCTCTTCACGGGGGGAGAAACTGCAGAGGAGGGTTAGAAATTAAAGGGTGTGTGAGCAGTGAGCCATTCAGCACAGGTCACTGGTGTATATTCCCTCGGAGGCAGGCGTGTGTGTGTGTGTGTGTGTGTGTGTGTGTGTGTGTGTGTGTGTGTGTGTGTGTTCGGCTTCCCTGCTCTCCACATGGACACACAGCCAGTGAGCCATGGTGACAATATACACACACAGACACACACACACGTTCACATTTCAATTTTGGTAAATACTCGGTATTATGAGTGTCACTGAATCTTTTCCTGTGTGTTTGGATTTCACATGTGATCTATGTG
Organism: Seriola aureovittata; assembly: GCF_021018895.1. Taxonomy (NCBI): domain Eukaryota; kingdom Metazoa; phylum Chordata; class Actinopteri; order Carangiformes; family Carangidae; genus Seriola; species Seriola aureovittata. The sequence goes on from NC_079384.1 coordinate 3,189,147, forward strand.
TATCAGGATCATGTGACACGTCTCACACTCGCATTGATGTGTGATTCACGTTTTTGGGAGGAATCAATGTCCAATGACTCCGGAGCCATTATTACCATGTGCCGCTGCAGCAGCGAGCTCCTGTGAGAGCGCCTGAGGCCGGCGTGTCCTGTTGACTTCGATGAATTGGAAGTCCCAGCTGTGCGTAGAGTGTGTGTGTGTGTGTGTGTGTGTGTGTGTGTGTGTGTGTGTGTGTGCATGTTTGGAGCAAGAGAAGGTTGAGCTAGTCAACATTAGCTCATTGTCAATTTATCAAAAGTCCCTGTCGACAGAAGAGAATTAGAGCCACGTGGAATTTTTATTTTATTTCACTTGTGGCTCTAATCCTCTTCCGTACATGCTGCATGTGTTACAGTACGCATGTGTGTTTACATGTATGTCTTGACACGTGTGTGTTGTGAGGATGTACAGTGCATGTGTGTGTGTGAGAGACAGTAAGGAATATTGTCCCCAGCACCCTGAGTCATAAGGGGGTTTTCTTATGTTATCGGCTCTGTGGGAACGCAGGCTCCAGCTAATGCAAAATAGATGAGTAATTACTCCCGAGCAGAGGAGGGGAGAGAAATGCCACCTTCATGAAACGAGAGAGCGCAGATACAAGGATGGAATATTAGAGGAGAAAGCAACGCCGTCGTCAGCGTGCGCTCTGGCGGCAGTAAACATCTCTGCTCGGCTCTTCCGTGCATCAAGGCGTGTAACTTCAACACTGTCGATATTTTCACTTTGTTGTTATTTTTCGCAGTAGACTGTTGATGCCGTGTCTCTGTCATTCATGGTCGGAGCATCTTCTGAACAGACGAATAACAAACAAGAGCCCGGGAGCTTTCCCCATTTGTCCACTCAGGGTTTTATATCAAATTCTCTGATGGGAATACAGAAACCATCGATTGATCTGAACAATCTCCTCCGCTGTGTCTCCTGGAGGAATTGAGTTGTGTGTAAAACATCTTGAGTGATGCGTGAGCGACATTAGGGGAGTTAACCAGCGGCTGCAGTTTGCTAAAGGGAACCTACTGCCAGGTGGTACGTCCTGGAAACAGCAGCGAAGTCCTGAATGAAATCCACACGAACACTCTCCGAAGATACACACACACACACACACACACACACACACACACACACACACACACACACATTCCTGTGTGAACGTCTACATTTCACTGACGGTGAACTCAGAGCAGTGCGAGGTTAGCTTCTGCCTAAGCTAACAGGATTTGATATATTTATACATCTCTGTGTTCTTGTTTGGATGACTCATCTATCAGTGGGTGTCTTGTGCCTTGATCTCCTTCCAGAATTTTTCTTTCATTTTTTTGGACTTTTTTCATCCTCATCTCCAATTCCTTCTCCTCTGCCTTTTGAAATTTATTTATTGATTTTCATATTTCAAGAGCTACAAGGTTAGGTTCTGTTTAATTCCCGTCCAACTCCCATCCTCATCCTTGCCCCTTATTTTTCCTCTTCAGTCCTGTCTGATAATGATTTAATTAATCAAACCGCCAGGCAGATATAATGAGGGCAGGGGCGCTGATTAGTGCAATGAGGGGCTTGTTCCAGATTATTACATTATATACTCTGGATATGAAGCGATTTGTCGCTGGAGTCTCTGTTAGGGCAGCAAGGTGGCAAAAGCATCATTAGACCTGTGGACCCTGCCTTCAGCGAGCGTCCGGTTTGCTCTCGCGTCCTTGAGCGACACACTAAAGCTTTTGCAGCTGCAAAAAGAGAAAGGGGGATTCTAACTCCAGAGTATATGCAGTTAGAAATGAATGAAGTGTCACACTAACGGCAGACATTCTCAATAGGCAATATACGGCTGATATAAGAGCTGATCGTTACGCTGCTCTGTATCTCCCATAACAACAAAATATACTGAAGACACTGCAGATGAGAAATGCAAAGAATTGTTTGAAGTCGAGCTCGAAGGTTCGCTCTTGACTTTAAAAATGGCGGTTTGACAGAAAATGTTATTATCATGTAACCAAAGTGCAGAAATACAGTCACGTGAGAACAGGTTGCGGTGGTCACTTATCAGACTGTAGCCGCGCTCTCAACAACTACAGGATGTGTTGCCATGAAGTTTGGTACAGACACTCTTTGCTCCCGGAGGATGTATTCTAATGTTTTTGGGAGATTCCCTGACTTTCTTTCTAGCGCCACCATGAGGTTGACATTTGTGGTTTTTCGGTGAAATTTCTCGATAACAATCGTTTGGTGCCCCAGAGGAAGAGCTGTAATAACGTCTGAGTGCTGAATGCAGTGAGGTCAAAAAGTCTGAGACCGCGTGGGATCCCGCTGTAAATGCAGCCATTTATTATCAGCTGGTTCAAATTTAAAGTTTTTTCAAATAGCAAATGCAACTTTTGATCCTGTTAAACTTTACAGATTGTATCTTTGTCCTTTTTGTTTTTGGGAATAATTTAAGTCCTAATGAAAACGTCTGTTTCTTTTCGCAGGATTTTGACGACTTCATCTTCGCGTTCTTTGCCATTGAGATGGTGATCAAGATGGTGGCTCTGGGGATTTTTGGCAAGAAGTGTTACCTCGGAGACACATGGAACCGCTTGGACTTCTTCATAGTCTTGGCCGGGTGAGTTATGCAATTACACACACGAATAACCCACACGCAAACACACAGGCAAGTGCCAAGTATTATATGCACTGGAGGCTTGCACAAGACGCAGTATACACACTCACACACACACACACACACACACACACAAACACAACTAAATCCAGCAATGGTCAGTCGTGGAACTCTCTCTCTTTGGGAACGCAGGAACGAGAATGTAATCGATATTTCGGGCTGTAAATGTAATTGTGTCGCAGCCCAGAGCAGAGACACCGGCTTTTCTTTAAGTAACATCAGGCAACTTCATTGAACCCTCCACTGGGTTTGTCATTAAATGGATTTACCCTAAATGTCCAGTAAAATCCTTTTAACTTGAAATTGGTAGCAAGTACCCTCTTAAATTCCTAATTGCTTCAAATCTGTTAAAACAGCTGGAGAGAGAGAGAGAGACAGAGAGAGAGAGAGAGAGGGATCAGATATTAAGAAGTTCTTCTGCACCTTTTAAATCTGTCCCTGTACACGTACGTAGAATACACACATGCACACATGCACACATGCACACGCAGTGATTTGATTAAACATGTTACAGAACACGGCCTGCTGGTTTTGGTCTGACATTTTCATCACACTACATCTCCTGCTGGTTTTTAATGCCATCCTTCTGCCACAGCTTCTGTTGTCCATCAGTGGGAACAGGGCACATTTCCTTCTGTGCGTGTCTGTGACTGTGTGTGTGTGTGTGTGTGTGTGGTGTGTGTGTGTGTGTGTGTGTGTGTGTGTGTGTGTGTGTGCGTGTGTGTCAGTCAGTCAAAGTGTGCAGTGTCCTCCATTGGCAGAGATGAGATACATTTCATCCACTTCTTTATGCAGTAACACACCTGTAAAATTCCTTTACTCCCCTTCTATTCTTTTCCTCTCTACCTGCACCCACACATCTGCATGGAAATGTATAGCTGCTTCCCTATTGGTCGCTAAGATTTAGCAACTGAACTGAGCGCCAGAAGGAATTAGATGGGAAATACCTTAATGTCTGGTGTTCAGCCACTAATCCGCTGAATTATTAGAAGACCAATTAAAGGATCTTAAAATGTAAACTACAGCAACAGGCAGCGGTATAGCTCTGATGAATAGAGATGCATACAGATGAAACTATTATGCATCTGTTGGGGAAACTGGGTCATTGCAGCAGCGCAGGAGAGGATATACTGTGCATGAGGAGCAGGCTGAGACGGAGTATTTGCTGTATCGAGTTTCATAATGCAAACTGTTATGTATTGTAACGGTAACTTAGAATATTATAATAAACTTATTACATCAATTTATTTAAGTTTCACTTGACCTTTCATCCTCATCAAATAAGCACAATCTATGATGTCATAACCGAGGTCTCAGCTCCACACATGCCCCCACCTCTTTGCCCCTTTTTTTTTTTCGGAGTTGGGGCGGAGTCATGCACTGCCAAGATGGCGACGGCGGAGCAGCTCACTCTGAGCTTGCAAAAAACGCTCCTCAGACACCCGTGGGTGACGTCACGGAGGCCAGATACATGTGTGCCTGGATGCTGGCTTACATCTGAGTGTGCGGGTGGTGGTGTGAGCACGCATGTTGTCGTGTAGACTCTGTTGATGTGATTCATGGGTTACACTATGTCGCCATTTCAACAAAAAAACCTCATATGTATGGACAGCCCCAGCCACACGGAGACAATGGTAACCTAGGTAACGGCTGGTTGTCGAGCATTTGATATATCCTGGCAACAGTTGTTAGGTCTGTGGAGGAAGGCTCTGATGAACTGTTTGTTTCTCTCCGAGATGATAATTACAGCTAAGCTGCTTTTTCAGCAGGTCTGCGCTCTCCCCTCCTAATCACCCCTGTCGACAGGAGGGAGCGACGGAGGCGTGGCTGTGCGAAGCAGGTGGAGTGTGGAGAAGGAGAGAGACATGAAAAATGTGCAGGCAGAGAGTTTTTGGCAAGTGAAGTGATAGAAGGAGTGCAGGAGGGATGTTGTGCTGTGTTGATAAAGAGAAAATCAGCAGATAGGAGTTTCCTACCTCGCGGTTGTCTGCCTCCTCCACTCAGACTCGTTTCACATCCCTGTTTATCCAGAATCATATAAAATCTTGAGTCACGGGTAAAAAGTGTTTTCTGAGGTCACCGTGACCTTAACTTTTGACCTTTGACCCCCAAAATCTTATCAGTTCATCATTGACTCCAAGGGAACATTTGTGCCAAATTTAAAGAAGTTCCTTCGAGGCGTTACTGAGATATCGTGTGCACGAGAATGGGACGCACGTACGTACGCGTGGACAGACAGACGGATGGACGGAGAACCAGAAGTCACTTTCCCTCGGCTCTGACCGTCGCCGCCACGGAGGCATAACAAGAACTGATTGAACCCAAGTTTAAGTAAACCGAGTCAGGCTACACTTAAGGACTCAGCTCTGGATACAATGACTTGTTAAGTGAGTGTTTTCATTATTTATGGTTTTATTGAAGGATCAGTGCAGCGGAGCCCCAGTCAATAGTCCAAACCGCAGACTGTACCAGCACTTACTGTCGCAGACTGGGGGATCCTATCCTTCGTACATCGATCTGGCTCCGCGCTCTCTCTGTGGCTGGATTCCTCCTGAAGAGACACAGAAAGGAAAACTGAGGAGGAGGAGGAGGAGGAGGTTAACAGATCGACTAAGAAAGGCAAACAGAGAGAGGAGGAGAGGCCGAGGCAATCGCTTCATTGGACTCCCTCAGTACGAAATCTGGTCTGATGTTTGAGGACAGACACCGTGGAAATACTCATTTTGATTGTGTTTGGTCAGTTTAGTAACTGACATTTAAAAAGAAAAAAAAAAACAGTGAGTATCTATAACTGACACATAATGTGTGAAATAAAAAACCTTTCATCATCCCATGCTGCTATAACTGCTGCCATTATACATGTTCTCCATACAAAGATGAGAAAATCACTATACACTCAATACCTCCCTCTCCCTCTCTCCCCCCGTCTCTCTCTCTGTGAGCCGCTATATTTTCTTGTTCTGGCTGTCACCTGGCTTCTTCCTCACTACATTATGGCCCCACTACAAGTGGGTCAGCAGATTGGCTGCGGATTATCAGTGGCGGGGGGGGGGGCATGGTCAAGGGGGGAGTGTGTGCAGAATGTTTGCAACTGACCGAGGTAAATTTTGGTGTAAAACTGTGTCTGTATTATCAACCGAAATCACAGTGCAGTAATAGGGAAGAGCAACCTGCAGCCTCTGTTGATTTACCACCTGTTCCCAAAGTAATTCAGGCTTTTGGTGAGAAAGTCCCAGTGTGCACAGAAAGCAAACACTCCCAGGGAGAACAAGAGCTGCGTTTTTTATTTTTTTTATTTTTGATGCTTTTGTCTGTTTTATTACCAAGAATGTAGGTTATTATTATTTTCTGTTTTGTGTTGCACTGTGACAAAATGACTTGTATCAAGAGTGGACCTGCATGCACCTGGTGACGTGGGTTTGAACGTCCAGCCAGTCGACCTCCAACCAACCAATAGGGGCGTCTCCTGAAACAGCACATGCAAACAGACTTTGACGTTGGCTTCCCCCCTTTAAAGCTCATTTTGCCCCGAGATATGAATAAATAATAATAAAATGCTTTATATGTAAAAAGCAACAAGATGCAACAGAAAAATAAAAAATAGAAATCACACAAGTCATCATAAAAATATAAAAACATCTAGATCGATCGCAGGCGGCAGCAGCAGGACACGCAGCTCTGCACTTATCAAGAAGGTTTTTTTAGCAAATTCACAAGGAAATTGTCTCGCTGAGTTTAATTTTGTTGTTTTTGTTTGAAGTCGACTATTTCATACGCAGGAAAGACATTTCGCAAGCACTTTTTGTGAACATAGTTTACTACAGTTACAGAATAATGAGCTCCTGGCGGGGATGATAGCGAGCACATCATTTCATTACTGTTATTGTGTTATTAAATATCAGCCGTTTGTATTGGTGTGTTTTATTTTTCGTTTGTTTTAAGGAAACTACAGTTTTGCTTCGTTGCCCGTCGCTGCAGCAGCCGGCTGTTAGATTTCTCATTTGGTCATGGGAACTCTGAAGTGTTAAAGCTTTACGTAGGAGCACAGTTTCATAGATAAAGACCTCTGACATGTTTCTGCTTTTTTCAGGGGAACAGAAATGGAGAGTTCCCTCATACTGTCTGATTTTTGCAAGTAGAAAGAGAGATATTCAATAATCGACCGTGGCTGTGAAAAATAAGTTGGTTAACATTTGGGTTAGATAAGCAGCAGAGTGGGTTGATGACAGAAAGTGTTGCTGATGTAAGGGTTTCATTCCAATTCAGCATGAAAACACTCCATCTGTCTGTTTCTGTGAGTTTCCCCTCTCTCCACGTCTCCCTGATGCTACATGCGCTTCAGTTGATACGATCAGATTCTCATTATTAGCCGCTGCCTAAACAGCAAGTAATGTCATGAAGTGGGTTGTCACGTAATGGTCGGTAAGAGTCGGGCGCACGTCGCGTTTCATTCTGTATGTAGAGGCGCGAGCATCCACAGTGACGATGATAATAATTCATTTTCTGAGGAACATCGGGTGTGACGGCTCGGCGCTCACTGATGTGGAGGCAAATAGGAAGTAAACAATATGTGACCGAAGGAATGTCAGGAGAGAGGAAGCACGGCTGGTTATTTCATAATAAGTGAGGAGGGACAGGAGAGAATATGATGGAGCGACGTGCTGCTGCGGTGGAGAGGTGGTGTAGTCCAGTAAAGTCATTATTAATGGTAGTAGAGACAGTGGGGTTGAGCAGCATGTTGACTGGTGGTGTGTGGATAAAAGCACGACCTGAATGCATTACTTACCGGTATTTAAGCATATCACTCATTATTTCATGGATGTGAAAAACTCTTTTCACTGTGTCATCACATTTTGAAATGAAGTGTGAGGAGAAGAAAAGGGAGCATTCGTGAAAAATAAAAAACAAACAACAACAAGACAAATATAAGCAGCTTAGCGTAGTTTATTTTAAAGAAGATGCTCTGGTTCAGTTGATGGTGTTTTAGCAGGCAGCGGCAAAATTATGAACAAAGCCAATTCCAGTAGCAACACAGAAGTTCGGTGAGCACTAAAGAGATGCTACAATTTACAGATGTTCCCTGAACTCCTCATATGCAGTGTGTATCGTGTCTTTATCGGAGGTTTAAGGGCTTTTACAGTTATCATGGGCAAGATGTGCCAGTATGAGGGGCCATCGGGGGGGGGGGCCCCTCTGTCCCAGCTTCAAATCCAGCATGAAACCTGGAGGCCCCCCATCAAGATTTGACCAATGACATTCAGCCTTTCTCCGTATATCCGTCATGATTTGCATGAAAATTGTGAAATGGAAACGCAGGCAGGGACATGATGAATATACGCCGCTCAGGTTCTGTCTCACTATTGATTTTCTACCAGGATTTATCACTCATCCATCCCTTCCTATCCATCTGTCAGCTGTGGGAGTGGGAGCTACTTTCCAACAGTGCAGTAGCTCTCAGGGAGACTGATGGGTGGAGTGACTAAGACGGACAGAAGATGGACACACAAATATAGAGGAGCAGAAGGGCAGATAGATTAGGTTAGATGAGGACAGGACGGGGTTAAACAGTGGAAACTGTCCTACATTCCCGAGCTGTCTTGAGTAGTTTTCCTATTATAGGTCTTTCTGGGTGGCATTATGTCTGGTGTGTCCGTGTGTGTGTGTGTGTGTGTGTGTGTGTGTGTGTGTGTGTGTGTGTGGTGTGTGTGTGTGTGTGTGTGTGTGTGTGCAAGATGCTCCAAGCCACTGTTGCCTTTGTCTCGGAGGCGGTGTAGCTGGAAAGCTGTGTGTGTACCATCCTTCATCTCATTTCATCTCTGACGAAATCAGCGCACGACTTCCTGTCGTTTTCCATCGTTTGTTTGATACACTCCATTTCTCCTCGGCCTGTTTCTTCATTCCAGATGAGGGGAGATGGGTCAGTTTTCACCGAGCGCACCGAAAAATTCATCTGGCTCTCATCAAGGGCAGCAAGTGTTTTTGCATGGACTATTTTTCAACAGACATCATTCATCATCTGCTTTAAAGTTTGTTTATGTGACCCCTCGTCTGATGAAAAATTACCCTAATATTTGTATTACATTACTCTGGGGATTTATAGCGTGTCTGTGGCACTCGAACATGACTTTTCCCGTTGGCATCCTGATAATGTTCCTATAAATTTCCCATAGGGCCTGAACTATTCAACACGGAATTCATTGAATATTCTGTGTCTTCTGTAGCCTGATAATCAGATTGAAACTCAATTTAGTTTTTTATCTAATTAATCAGTCTGACGTTAATGCTCAGCCATGTTCTGTCCGGAAGGGTTTGTCATGTTGACTTAACTGATTGCATTTGCCCTGTCGACATCATAGAAGTGGTTGCTCGGAGCAGTTAACACAGCGGTGCCACAGTTTGGGAAATGTGCTTATTGGCGTTCTTATAGAGATAAAAACTCAGGTGTGTGTGTGGTAAATATAAGGCTGCAGCATCGATTAGCTTATCTTAGCACGAACTGCATCTGGAGGTCGAGGACGAGTCGGATTTGAATCCGGGTCGCCGCGGTCAGGACGAAGCCTTAATTGCACACGTGTGGTGACATATGATGAAGTTTTAGGAACCGAAGGCCAGAAAATAACAAATTATTTTCATTAGTGAGCATGCCGCTTGTTTTCTCAATTAATCAAATAATAGTTTAGACAATAAAATGCCAGAAAATGGTAAAAGATGGTTGGTGAGAATTTCCCGTAGCCCATGGAGACATGACCAACATCCCAAAAGCTAAAAATATTCCCTTTATAAATGTATATAACAGAGGAAAGGGACAAATCTGAGAAACTGAGAAACTGGAAGCAAGAAATTAAAGGGAACTTCAGCTTAAAATTGACTTAAACAATTGATTGATTGATCAAAATAGTTGAAAATGCCACTGTATTGATTTCTTTAGACCTGAATTTCCACGGCAACCATTTCACAGCTGCTGATGTGACGTACCTGTCCCTGGGGGGGGGGGGGGGGGTACTCCACTGTCTCTGGCCTGCAGGCCATCTGTCAGCCACGGGTAGGTGTGTGTGTGTGTGTGTGTGTGTGTGTGTGAGAGAGAGAGCGAGCGAGCGAGCGAGTGTGTATTCCTGTTCATCCAGGCTCATACTGTATTGGGACACGCAAATTTCTACATTCATTAAAGGAGTTTCTTGCACTACAGGCTTGTACACTCACACATACACTCACACACACACACACACACACACACTGTCCAACATGTGTTGCAAATTTGTCAGACAGACAGACTTGGAGTCGGTGCGAGGAGGGAATTCCTTCATCTGCATGCCCCTGCACATGTGCTCAGCATCTGCTCAACACACACACACATGCGCACACACACACACAAACACACACACACACACACACACACGGGAGAGCGAGTGTGAGAAGAGAAGACGGTAAACACTGATCAAGAAACAAGAGAAAACGTTTTTTTTCCCAAGCGTTCCTTCGTCTCGCTCTCTCTCCTCTCGGCGCTGTCCTTCTAACCTCCAATCACAGCCTCTGTAGAGCTGCTGGAGAGGCTGTGAAGAGCGCCGCGCCGTCTCAAGGTTACGAGGCGGACTGATCCGATGCTGCTCTTTTATGTGCCGCATGTTCCTCTCAATGACAAGCCATTCACTCGCTCTTGATATCTCAAAGGAGGATGCACACATGCACGTTCGCTCCTTTTGAAGGTTGATAGTGAATACACGCATGTGTTTGTCAGGCACATAAACATTGCCTGTTGCACAGCACTGTGTGTGTGTGTGTGTGTGTGTGTGTGCGTGTGTGTGTGTGTGTGTGTTGTTTTTCTAACTTTCTGATCTTGTAGTTGCAGTCCAGTTAGCTCTGGAATGAAAGCACAGCGCGTGCCAGAACACATGCGTCGCAGTGGTCTCTGAAGGCGAGCGTGTAAATGTGATTGAGGGTATTATAGGATTAATTACCACTTGCTTCATAATATTACTTTCACATTTTCTGTGTCTGATAATCCCAGATGATCAAGATCAGGTTCTGTAGTACGACCTGTGATGGCAATGAAAGTATTGGTTTAGTAGCAGTTTGTTGTATTAACACATATTATCCTCTCTCTCTCTCTCTCTCTCTCTCTCTCTCTCTCTCTCTCTCTCTCTCTCTCCATATGTTGCAGGATGCTGGAATACTCCCTCAACCTGCAGAACGTCAGCTTTTCGGCGGTGAGGACGGTTCGCGTGCTGAGACCGCTGAGAGCCATCAACCGGGTGCCAAGTGAGTGCTGACCTACTGGTCCTCACACTTCAGCTCTCTAAACCAGAGTCACATTGTCCTCTAATATCCCTACAACACTTTTGGCTCCCTCTGGAGTCAAACACACTTCTTTTCATCTGCAACCAAAGCACAGGATGTGGAGAACTTTAGGCTGAAGGTGCAGAAGTTGAAACTGTTCACATTAGATAGAAGTTCTTCGGTGTAAGACTCACATCTGATCGGGTCCTGATATCTTGGCCTTGGTGAGACTGTGGACTGACCAGTGAGATTCTCAATGCTCAGGAAAAATAAACTATATGAAGTGCAGGAAGAAAAATAATCTCCATATTTAAGTGAAAAGTGATTTCCACAGCTTTCACTCCCCGAGCAGCTGAATGAGCTGCTTCTCTGAGCATGAACAGGGTTCGGGTACATTTGAACCCGAACCCTGTTCATGCTCATTAGAAAGAAAGCTAGAGACATACAGTATATGTAGGTGTATATATATAAATATATATAGTATGCCATTCCCAGGTAAGAACTGCAGAACAACAACCAATAAATTCCAGTCAGGCACTTTGCCGCCTGTGCATACTGATAATTAATAATTACAACCCCATGGTGGGTGTCCATTGACTTTTTTGTACCAATATTAAACAACATAAATCAAAGGATTTATGTCTCATATAAATATCGTTCGTCCTCAGCGTTGGAACATAACCGGTCCACTCAACCGCTCTGCGTCGCTGCGCTCCTCCATGTTTTCAAACACCGAGCCGAACGAGCTCTGAGGTCACAACAGGGATCATCAGAAACAGCAGAGAGGTGGTGCACACCTGACCGTAGGTGTTTCAGCATTCAGCGTTTAGCCAGACCCAGCATGCACCTGTCGGTTCACGCAACATGACAGGTGCGTCTGGTGATAATTCACATCCTCTGTCAGGCCTCTTGCTTGTAATTGGTGAGCGTGCAGGTGGATTGAATCTCTAGTGAAATGTAGGTCGGGGACAATCTGATCCAGTCAGCTGTGTCTCTGTGTTCTGGCTTTCCCCAGCCACTCAGATTTATACGCAATTTTGCAACTCATCACGTTTTATTAAAGCACACACACACACAAACACACACACACACACACACACACACACACACACACACACACACACACACACACATATATTATCCAAACTCCCGAAAAACCTCCATATTCATCTCCTCCTTTTCCTCCATCGGTCTCCATTAGAGTTTAATCAGCACAGTTTGAATTTCCAGTATGAAATAAAATATAAGCATTTTTAAACCCACCCAGCAGGCCATTCATTCTTACCTTGATCCCACCCCCTGCAATGCTAACAGTTAAATACAGACCCTAATTATGTCATTAGCTTCTAAATTGCCCAGAGACTGCAGGCAAAGTGTGTGTGTGTGTGTGTGTGTGTGTGTGTGTGTGTGTGTGTGTGTGCAGGTGTTTACCCCATGTAGGGGCGTGTCCCGTCTCTCCCGTCCCTCTACTGATGACACTCCCAAACCCTCATCTGTGATCTCAGCCTCTTGTCAATCAAAGTGGTTGTAGGGCTCCACCAGCTCTCATTAGGACACATATCCACACACAAACACACACACACACACACACACACACACACCGACTTGCTCATTAGGCATCCAACCATTCCTCACCCTAATCGCTGGACTAATAGCGCATTAATGTGTGGATGATTTTGGTCTGGTTCTTACCCCGCAGGGAGGTGGGGGGGGGGGGGCGGTCTCCATGCGCTCGGTGAGGCTGATATCTGTCTTCTGCCTCCCTCCTTCATCTCCTCAGCTGCCTAATCAAGTCGTGCGGAGAAGCTCTCTGCGTTCATCGTAGCTCTTGGGTGGACATGTTTGCTGTGGCGCTCGGCTTTTTCCAGGCAAACTTAATTGAATTTAAATATCCGGGTGATGCGTGTGAGACTAGATTTATTTATTTTTTTCTGTTAGAGACGAGACGAGGCCGTGAGGAGGTGACTGGTAACTTCCACCACTGCTGTTTCTGTGCTGTGATGGACCTGATGAACAAACCATTCCTATTCACATAATCACATAACTGGTTTGCTTTCAGAAATAAAGGGGATACAGGTCTGTAATTGGCCAAATTAACATCTGGATCAAGAGTAGGCTTTTTAATTGGAGGTTTTAAACTTGAAAGTCTGTGGTGTCTTAACCTGCCAATAAAACTAGATTGATTGGATGAATATCTAAACTTTTTGAGCTTTATGCAAATCAACAAGTCTGGATAGTAAGTCTTCTGAGGTCTCGTCTTCTTTTTCTTTTACAAGGCATAGTTCACATGCAAGTTTTTATAAGTCAAAGTAGCTTTAACCCACACGTCCAATTTTGTTTCACTCATTAGACTCCATGTTTGATAACTCCTGCCTCCAGTTAGCTTTTGTTCACAGCGTTAGCCGTTTCATACTTTGTCCGTCCTACACTGTGAATGTTTGAATAATGTGTTCAGTACAGCGCAGATTAAATATTTCAGATGTACAGGTCAGCGGAGCTCACTCAGACTGTCAGTCCGAGGTGGTATAAACTTTTCCGTGCCTCTTAGTTGAGTTACTTGTTGATACTCGTCCACTGCTGCCAAAAATGTGAGCCGTCTGAACCAGGATCAGCAGACGTGTAAACTGTAAGTACTCATATCCCTCTGCCTCGCTGTGTGCAGCCCAATGCTCTCTCTCTCTCTCTCTCTCTCTGTCTCTTACCGTAAGTCTGCTTCTGCATTGGACCAGAAGGCTGGAGCTCATCTTAAAACACACACACACACACACACACACACACACACACACTCAGATCTGGATTAATGAACACTGGGCCGGTGTTCGTGTCCCGGGCTCCGGCGTTGATTGATGCGTTAACATGGCGGTCCTGGCAGTGGAAGTGACGGATACATTTCTCAAGCTTCATCCATCGGACCGCCGACAAAACCAAAAATCCCAGTGCCGTGTCTCCACCGCATCACCTCCCGCCGTCTACCACCTGATTGGCTGTTACCCTCACGTCCCTAGCACCGGCCTTGTATCAGGCCTGTCATTGGCTACATCAAGGCAGACATGTCTTAATATTCAAAGGTAAACAGAAAGGGGGAACCCCCCCCCCCTGGAAGGAATGAGTCTTTTATTGGACAGCGCTCATGCCGTGGAAACAGATGGTGAAGCTGTGGTGAGGTTGTATCGCTGAGTTTCAATGGGTGTGTGTACGTCTAGCACCTGGAGAGAGAATACAGATTCTAAATTTAGATTTGCTTAATTATAATCGAGAAGCCCAAACTGCTATTTTTTTTTTTAACTTCTTCAAAGCAAACAGCGCTTCGACTAAGTATTAAATAACTGCAAACTTCGACATTTAGAATAGATTGTCAGCAATTGCTGCTTCTGTAACCTTGATTCAGCTGCTACAATATGCAAATAGTAGTGAAGAGCTGCCTTAATGGGTTTTGGTTTCAGGCCTCAAGGCACTGAAACCTAGAATACTGACTTTAACATTTTCTGCCTTGTGTTTGCAGCAGTGAAGGTGCCAGTGATGTACACAGAGAAGGAAAAATAACTCGTCTCGTCCTCAGGCTAAGTGCCACATTTAGCCGACACTATTCTGTTCGAGAAAAAACATGTTTTTTGGAAAAGAACGGGACCTCGGGGATGACGGTCGCTCACCTGCCAAAGCGCCTGGTTTGACGGACACGTAAACGCTTCCTCAATACCTGGAGTCAAAGAGGAACGCTGCTGATTTTACACATGGAGGCTGACAGACAGAAAAAGATATTATTGGATGCATTATGGGAAATACAAGATGCAGGATTTTTTGGAACTGACCCATACAACAGACTAAAAGTCAGAATATCAGCCGCCTCCATTGATCACTTCGTTTCTAAATCTGGCATCTTCATTAAGCGTTGTCCCAGATGTAGAGAGGAGACGACGTCACCCTCAATCGTGCGAGACTTATTTTTTTTACGGAGGCTGTTTGTGCTGAAACAGCTCCTAGGCCGATGGGATATGAAGTGATAATATAATAAGTAAAGTAATATTTTTACTTTTAAAGGAGGAATAAGTAAAAAAGTAACTTATTACACTGTAGAGGAATAAAGGCAAAATGTGAGACCTTCCTTACTGAACTTTCTCCAGAGTTTATTACAACAACTAAAGGATAAGAAAACAATGTTGAGGCGGTGTTGACTGACTGGCCAGAGGCAGCGTTCAATAGGTGATTATCAGGACACACACACACACACACACACTCTGACACTGTCTTAATGAGAGTCCAGAATAGCCCCTTGTACGCTCTCTGATTGTTTGGCCAACGCATGTGCCCTTTCCCCAAAGCCTCATCAGAGCGTCAGACTCTGCAGCAGCAGCAGCAGCAGCAGCAGCAGCAGCAGCAGTATCAGCAGCAGCAGCTGCAGCAGCAGCAGCAGCAGTAGCAGCAGCAGATGCAGCAGATGCAGTAGATGCAGTAGCAGCAGCAGATGCAGCAGATGCAGCAGATGCAATAGCAGCAGCAGCAGCAGCAGCAGCAGCAGATGCAGCAGATGCAGTAGCAGCAGCAGCAGCAGCAGCAGCAGCAGCAGCTGCAGTAGCAGCAGCAGTAGCTGCAGTAGCAGCAGCAGATGCAGCAGATGCAGCAGATGCAGCAGATGCAGCAGATGCAGTAGCAGCAGCAGATGCAGCAGATGCAGCAGATGCAGCAGATGCAGCAGCAGCAGATGCAGCAGAGCAGCAGATGCAGCAGATGCAGCAGATGCAGCAGCAGCAGATGCAGCAGATGCAGCAGATGCAGCAGATGCAGCAGATGCAGCAGATGCAGCAGATGCAGCAGAGCAGCAGCAGCAGCAGCAGCTGCAGTAGCAGCAGCAGTAGCTGCAGTAGCAGCAGCAGATGCAGCAGATGCAGCAGATGCAGCAGATGCAGTAGCAGCAGCAGATGCAGCAGATGCAGCAGATGCAGTAGCAGCAGCAGCAGCAGCAGCAGCAGCAGCAGCAGCAGCAGTAGCTGCAGTAGCAGCAGCAGATGCAGCAGATGCAGCAGATGCAGTAGCAGCAGTAGCAGCAGCAGATGCAGCAGATGCAGTAGCAGCAGCAGATGCAGCAGATGCAGCAGATGCAGCAGATGCAGCAGTAGCAGCAGCAGCAGCAGCAGCAGCAGCAGCAGCAGTAGCTGCAGTAGCAGCAGCAGATGCAGCAGATGCAGCAGATGCAGTAGCAGCAGTAGCAGCAGCAGATGCAGCAGATGCAGTAGCAGCAGTAGCAGCAGTAGCAGCAGCAGATGCAGCAGATGCAGTAGCAGCAGCAGCAGCAGATGCAGCAGATGCAGCAGATGCAGCAGCAGCAGCAGCAGCAGTAGCTGCAGTAGCAGCAGCAGATGCAGCAGATGCAGCAGATGCAGCAGCAGCAGCAGCAGCAGCAGCAGCAGTAGCAGCAGCAGATGCAGCTCTCACAGCGTCTCACCCTGTTCTCCAGGCTTTTTCAGACTTGGTGTTTGAGCAAGTCCCGGTTCATATGCACTGTTTTGTACTTCCGCCCCAAACAAACACCAAAGGCAATGAGAACACATCAACATCATCAGCCCCCCCACCCCCCAGCACCGTGCGCGCTCATGCCCTCCTCCTCCTACAGCACATTGTTTGCCTACCCTCAGTACTGTAATTAAACAGCTCACAATATCGTCCTAGCTTCTGTTCTTCTCTAAGCTGTTAGGAGGAAGGGGTGGGGGTGGGGGGTGGAGGTGGGGGGGCACATGGAGCTGAAGACATTAAAGGCTGATAAGGTTAGAACGAGTTCAGAGGAGAAAGTTGTTTGCCAGAGGATGAAAGCGAAGAATGTCACAGAGTAATCCCTGCTCCTCACTGTCAGTCTGCTCGCAGCTAAAACATCTACTTCCGAACATCTCGTTAGTCGAGTCTCAGTGCGACGCCCCGGCAGCAGCTGGCAGGAGAATGATATTTTTTTTGTTGCTTTAAAGAAAGATTACACTCTGTTTCTATTTGTATTTGCTGTCCAAATTGAGTTTAAGGCTTTTAGTTTTTCTTAAATCTCGACATTCAGTTCTTTGATCACTCGGCGGCGTTGCTGTGGTGCAGTGTTCCCCCGGAACGTCTCCCCAACACAGCTGTGATTGGTCAGAGAGATTTGAGTTGATTGGAGTTCTGTTTCTGAAGAACGCTGTAAATATAATCCACTAAAAACCCTTTAAAAGACTGAGCAACTTTAATGTAGAGGGACTGGGCGGGAAAGCTTCCCAGCATGCACCGGGGCAGGAAATTCTTCAAATTTGATCTGAAATGAGCATAAAAATGATTTAAGCACAAAACTGTACGTGGTTGACAAATATGGACCCGCACACGATCAGACCATTGATCTAAAAATGAAGCAACAGGTCAGACACGTTCTTTGTCTTCTGTCCTCTCCATCAATTTATATTTTCCTGCATGTACTTTCTCTTCGAGGTCACACGGTTCGCTCTTTGCAGAGGCACATTTCCATTTTCGGGATCATCTAGTCATCTCCGTCTGCGGTGTCTCACATGGAGCTAGTTACCATCCACTCAAAGCAAATAGGAAGAGACGCAGGTGTACACAGGCCCTTGACTCAGAAAGCCCATTAGTGCACAGAACACAGATTACAAAGCTGACTGGGCAGGAGCCGGACCTGGACCGGAGAGCAGAGGAAACAGACCTAATCTGCCCGCTAACAGATGGCTCCCCCAGATCACACGCGGCCACCCGCCTGCCAGCGAGTAGCCGCCCATGGCGAGGTTGGAGAGGGCGCACAGACGGAGGAGGAGATGATTGTTATCGAATATGAAATGTCAATCATTTGGAATGAGCACACTGTTCAGGTTGAACGAGGCCCAAAGGATTGATTCTCTCATCTGTGAGATAAACGCAGGTTCTTTTCAAGATGTTCAGGTTTGCCCTCATCACTGAATGAAGACTTGTGGAGCTCGTCCTGTTGCTGTTTTCTTGATTTATTTACCGCCAGGGAAAAAATTAAAGCAATGAATAACAGAAAAAGAGAAAATAAAAAGTGACGAACCCAGCTGGGACGCACTTGTTATTCAATGATTTTAACTTCCGCCAGGTGCATCGCTTTCTAGTGTCCCCTGGAAACACACACGTTCTGTTGTAGGGACTGAATTTGCGGCGCATTTGTGTCTTTGCATGTTTTCTTCAACAGAAATAAATGACTTATGAACTATGCCGCTGGATTTGTTTTGGGTTTCCTCACCCCCCCGCACAATAAGGATATATACTGATATATATTGATACTGATTTAGGACGTCCTTAATTTTATACATTGTTAAATGCGTTTTTTTAATATGTGGTTTCAAGTATATCACAGCTAAAAAACAATGTAGTTACAGTTTCATTTGTTTCTTTGGTGAATTAGTTTGACAGACTTTAACAGTTTGACAAAACAATCTAAACTCCAGCCTCATAAAAAATGTATTTAAAATTGTTGGGTTATTTCAAACCCTGCTCCTTTTTTATGATGAATTAGCAAACGCGCGGCAAATGATTGAAAACCAGCACGTACGCATTTTTGTTATTAAAATTGTCATTGTGCCGCCGTATCTCCGCCCTGAATCACAGCGTCTGAAAACAGTCGGTCTGCCGCAGACTCTAATCCCAGCTGCTGCCACTAACTCAGGCCCAGCTAAGCAGCTTCCTAACAGCTCAGCACATTACACTCTGAGGGCAATCGCTTGAAGGAGCTGCTGCTGAATGTGTGCTCGTATGTGTGTATTTTGTTTTTTGCAAGTACGTGTGTGTGTGTGTGTGTGTGTGTGTGTGTGTGTGTGTGTGTGATGCTCATTAATGCCCTTGGAAAGAAAGAGAGGGATGGAGCTGCTGCTGTAGCTCTTGTCGGTGTGTAGGTGTTTACCTCTGTACCTCTGTGACAGCAGCTGAACGCATCACGATACTCATTCGTGGTGAGTTCAGGCCAATTATGTTAAATGGGTGTCGCTGCCAAAGGGCAAGCGGTTAAAAAAAAAAAAAAGAACTTGCCACAGGTAGTGACTCACGGTTTCATTTCTACAGAACTCGCTGCTCTCTGTTGGGTAGACCAGCGTTTAATTACTCTCTCACAGTGTGACGATGAGAGCGTCGGAGAGATGAACCTCCTCTCACTCTGTGATTGTCTACGCTGCCGACGCCGGTCACTGAGCGCTGCGTCCAGCGCACGATGTGGCAGCTTTCACATAAATTGAAGTAACTTGCTGTTTTTGGACGCCATTCAAGACTTCCTGTGTTTTTTCGCCGCTGCCACTTTTCTCCTCGGCTCTGTTTCCCTGTTCACATCTTTCCCTTTCAGATAAATGACGGCGGTGAAAGACACAATCCAAACACGCATGTTATCCTGCTGCCACTCACTCTGCGGTACCTTGGCTCTTCTCCTCCCTTCATCTCCTCCGAGTCTCTCCTGGCTGTCTCCTCCTGCGATCTGCAAAATCTTCCTTGTTTTTCATTCCACCTGCCAACACCTAAAGTCTCTGTATCATTGTGTACCCATACAAAAACAACAAAACATTTTTTTCCAGAATCCGTCTGCACATATTCCACATGCGGCACGCCACTCTCATACGGCGCAGTGTGGATGAAAGATGTTGGACTGATTTGCATTTTATTTTGAAATTTAAACATGTTTTATTTGAAGCAACAACGAGAGAAAATTGCAGTGAATAACCAACAAAGCACTTTCTCTCCTCGCAGTACGTCTGTCTAGAATCATGTTTGTGAATATACCAGGGAGGAGCAACTAGAAAACCCTGACCCAAGCTCACACTTTGCTCGGGTTCATGGTGAAGTTTGCCGAGGCCAGACAATCAAACAAGGTCTGGATGCGCTTCAGATGCTCTCGGCAAGTATCAATATACACCGCTACATCATCCAAATACACAGCACAACCCTTCCAACCCGGGAAAACAACTCGGTTCAATCAGCGCCGGAAGGAGGAGCATTTCTCAAACCAACAGCCTGACCGTGCAGGAGTGCAGTCCTGGACGCTGTGATAAGAGAAGTGCTGTCTCTGGTGTGAAGTGTCAGAGGTACCAGTAACCTTTAAAGAGATCGAATTTGCTCACAAATGATGCCGAAACAACCTGATCTACACGATCCTCCATCCAAGGAAGTGGAAAACTGTCTGGCTTGGAAATGGCATTAAACCTTGAGGTTCCATCAGGTTCACCGTCCCGACAAGATGAGGCCCAGCTACAATACGAGGCTTCTGCAACTCCGTGTCCCAGCATATGCTTCACCTCCGACTCAGTGGAGGTGCTGCCGGACGGAAAAGCAGCAGCATGAGAACGGGATATTAGTGGACGCAGCTGCTTCATTGACCCATGTCCTACCAACAAGTCGGGCTAACCCAGATACTGCTCCTCCAAAACTCCACTGTGCTGTGACACGACTGACTACGCTTCTTCCTATCTGGGCTGAAAATTAAATAATCCCGGCCTGACAATTTGCATTTCACAGAGGAAAGTCCCACAAATTTAGTCTGTAGAGGTGAGATAAGCAAAGGCAAAAAGGGCGAACACTTGATCAGCAGGACGTTCAGACAGCAGCAAAGAGCCAATGTTTAAACCTATTAACATAATCCAACAAGTCGACAGGGGGTCAGGAGGCGCACGGTCCTCCTGTAACACTGCCAGTGGACCTCAAACATGGCGACTAAAAACCAAGTCATTTGGGCTGAAACCAGCTCTGGATTGGATGAACTTCCCCGGCAGCCAACAACAACCCGTTAACTGACACGTCTGAATGGTGGATGTGTTTTCATTTAATTGAATTTATTTATTTATTTCACACAAATAAAGAAATAAAGAATAAAACGCTAATAAGCTTCTAAATTTGTATGTAATTCCTTGGTTGCAATTTGTTAATTTAAATGTTCTAATGATGTAGAATTTCCATCCTGACAATAAACTAATATATAGTTTACAACCCACCCACAGCTCTGCTCTTCATCTGCTACAATGATCCTCTGTCCTTCATTAAGCAGTTTAACTAATATCAAAACATAAATCACTGACGGGATTGGCTGTTACTCCTGCCATTCATCGTTATGTTATTTAACTTCCATTAAACTGTCACAGGTGTTACAGCAGCGTGTGGCGAGTGTATAATTTGATCAAACGACTGGATCCTGAAATGTATTATATTATAAGTGTATTATAATGTGTCAGTACTAGACGGTGTGAATGACTGTGAATTGAGAGCTGTTTTGGATTGGTGCTCGTATCAACCGGCTCTGAAAAATCTATTGCACTTCCACTTTGTTGTGAAAGAGGGTTTGATTGTTTCAGTGATATTCGCTGTTTGACCCCGTCCCTCCTCTCTGTTCGCTCAGGTATGCGTATCCTGGTGACGCTGCTGCTGGACACGCTGCCCATGCTGGGCAACGTGCTGCTTCTCTGCTTCTTTGTCTTCTTCATATTCGGCATCGTGGGCGTCCAGCTGTGGGCCGGTCTGCTCAGGAACCGCTGCTTCGTGGAGGACAACATCTCGCTGTGAGTGACGCTTTCACAACGTTGATATATTATCTGTCTGTTTTTTGTTTTTGTTTGTTCATTTATTCGATCAGGACCAGGGCTGTAAACTAACTTTTTGGCTCACCTGCCAAGGGGACCGGTAGATGAAAAAATCTACCGGCCAAGTAAATTTTTTACCGGCCAAGTAATAAATTGCCTCTTTTTGTTACATATACATCTGTTTCAGTACTTTTCATTGAGATAACAGTATTATATAGCAATATATATATTAGGAAAGAGACCAAAATATTATTCAAAATACATTTTTAATATTTTGAATATTCAAAACATTGCGAACATGGGCAGTGCCAGTACCAGTTAACCTCCTGTTCTGATAACAAATGATAATAACAAAATTCAAGGAAAATAAAAAAAAAAAATAGAACAGAACAAAGTGGATCAGTGCATGATCTTTGGTCTCTTCTGATAAAGACGTCAGAGCAGTCACGGCAGGTTGAGTGAAGAGACACTGATTTGCAAACAGCGTGACATTTTTCTTCCTTCGTGCTCTCGGATGGTCTCGAGTTTCATCGTTTTATTGCCAACCACAAATTAATTGGTGCGCTGCTTTCTCCTCTATACTCTTTCTTTTTGGGTCACTCACACCGGGTATGTGCCTCCACATTGCTGCGCCGGAACAACACTGCGCGGGCTGGTGGTGACGCGTGGAGGCTGATTTATACTACTGCGTCAAGTCGACGCCGTCACGACGCAGAGCCTCTGCGTCCGTCAACGTGCACCTCCAAAAATGTCTAGGCATTTTATCGCAGCAATGTTTTGCTATATTGTGACAAACACTTACCTGCCCCATGGCATGTAGCCCTCCAAAATTAAGTCGCCAGGGGAATATTTTAGTCGCATTTGGCGAGTGGCGACCGTTAGTTTACAGCCCTGATCAGGACAATGCAATTTAACATAGTTTCACAGAGTTTACAGCTGTTGGGCAAAAACAAGACAAAACAGCTGATAATATCCTACAATTAGGTGTTGACAGAAAAGCCCAGATATCTCACAACTTCCAGACATCCCAGACGGAGGAGTGCGCCGTAACAGAAATCCCAAGAGGTGGTGTAGTCGGCATACACACTTTGTCCATCCAACTCACACAATAAACACAGGGCTCTGCTCAGCCATTTAGCCCCAGGTCTGTCAACACAATTACAGCTGGCTCATCTGATTAGCTCTATCTGTTTGAAGGAGTGTTAATTAGTGAAATCAGCTGCTGCGTGGGATTAAAACCCACAGACTTTGGGGCTTCAACGTTGATCTGTTTGAAATTCTGCCAAAATTAAAAAGTGTAAAAGTAAAGTTAAAAGTGTGACAAAGACAAAAGTTAAAGCCGCACTGAAACGGTGATGGGCTCGATAGCTTTCAGTGGCTAATGTTAGCAAGCTTTAGATAAATGTGATAAAAGTTCACTGAGCCATTATCCTGTTGCTGTTCAAAACAAAAGTTACCTAGTCTTACTTTAAGGGAAGTGTATTTGACACTTCCTGTAAGATGCTGTATATTAAGAGTTGATAGAACAGTTGGTGTTTGACCTCAAAGAAAACATTTACTACACAGGCCGGTAACACTTAAAAAAGAAAAAGACCAGCTCACGGCCAATCTGCTGACTTTTTCAAAAGGTTTGTCAACTTCCAGAACACATCACACCGAAGAAAAAACCAGTAACCCCTGCGATGTTGTGTCTTCTTCCTCCCCCAAGACCTTCGTTTGTGAAGTTTGAGAAGTTGCACGATTACTACCACACTGAAAACGACGACGAGAGCCCCTTCATCTGCTCTCAGCGCCGAGACAACGGCATGAGGGACTGCAGCTTGGTGCCCAAGCTGTACGAGGGAGGCCTGCAGTGCGACTTGGACATGGACTCTTACAACAGCACCGACAACACCACTTGCGTCAACTGGAACCAGTACTACACCAAGTGCTCTGATGGTCCCTACAATCCTTTCAAGGGCGCCATCAACTTTGACAACATCTGCTACGCCTGGATTGCCATCTTTCAGGTGAGACGGCTTCAGGAGAGTAAGACGGATAAAATGAACCGGGGGGGAGGACAAAAGCCAGATTGGACACGAGTTGTCCCATCAGTCTGGCTGCCGCTCGGGTTTGACTGCGTGGGATTATTCTTCTGCTGAGTCTTTGTGTTTGGAACTCTGAACTATGAAATATGATTTTCTTTTAATGTGTGTTTCTAATTCTACTCTTGCTTCTCTTCCCTCTCTTCGTTTCTCTTCAGGTGATCACCCTGGAGGGCTGGGTGGACATCATGTATTTTGTGATGGATGCTCACTCTTTCTACAACTTCATCTACTTCATCCTTCTCATCATTGTAAGTGCCGCTTCGTGGCGCCACCAGCTGCGTGCTGATGGTTGAGCGAGTGGGTCAGTCGGAGGTTCAGGTGTGTGAGCGTCCGTTCTGAGTGTGTGAATAACAGTGTCGTCTGCCCCTCCTTGTTCCTCAGATCGGCTCGTTCTTCATGATCAATCTGTGCCTGGTGGTCATCGCCACTCAGTTCTCGGAGACCAAGCAGCGGGAGAGCCAGCTGATGAAGGAGCAGCGGGTGCGCTTCATGTCCAACGCCAGCACCCTGGCCTCCCTCTCCGAGCCGGGCTCCTGCTATGATGAGCTCCTCAAGTACCTGGTTCACATCATCCGCAAGGGGGCCAAACAAGTGGTCCATATCTGCAGGCTCTTGGCTCGTCGTGCCGGGCTCAACGTCGCCGCCTCGCCGCCGGCCACGGAGCCCCAACGTAGCCAGAGCCAGAGGAGGAGGAGGAAGTCCTCCAGGCAGGGATCAGTGTCAGTTCATCACATGGCGCACCATCATCACCACCACCACTACCACCTGGGAAATGGCAGCGTGAGGGGAGGAGGGAGCGTCCGGTGTGTGGACGGTAGGGATGTGGAGGCTGGAGCTCATAACAACAACGGAGGGGGTCTTATAGCGACAACTGGCGCCGGGCATCTCACTTTGGCGTTACCCTCGTCCGTCACAGCAGCCACCTCCGATTCAAACCTTGCCGCTTTGTCCAGTCCGACAGCAGCAGCTGCTGATTCCGCCTCAGTTCGCAGTGTATTCAACGCGGAAACTCTTTGCTGTACCCCCTCGCCCGCATGCATGGCGCCGACTCCGAGCTCCTTCTCCCTGGCCCCGGCTCCTGCGTCCAGGGCCGTTAAGAGGAACTCGGTGCCCTTTGCCGCGCCAAGTCCTAAAAACTATCCCACTCTGCAGGCCCGAGTCCTCGCAGAGTCCAGACGAGGGAGTGCTGCAGCCAGCACTCTGACTAACATCAACTTCAACCTCAACATCCCACCCGTGTCCCTGGAGAGACGGCCATCCAGCCTGGTGGACACATACACCCCCACAGGTAGACAGCTCACTTAGGATAAAAGATATACGTTGTTATAATGGATGACCAAGGCCTCAGGGTCACCAGAGGTCAGTTACAAACCGCCTCCATGTCGGAAATGAAACCTTGGTGTATTTAGATTTCATGCTGAAACTTTTATGCCTTAGTCATAAAATGCACAATTGGTTTTTTCTTTCTGCCCCACTTTAAGTAAGAAACTGGAAGCCATCATGGGGTTTTTGGGAAACCACAAAGAGTATCTGATTCACTCAGAATAAGTGTTTCATTTCCACATCAGAGTAAATCAAGCGACATACAACGGGAGTGGTCTTTTTGTTCTGTAATCACCTATTTGCCGGAGCACAGAATCTCGATTTCTCGTGATTAAGCTTCAAATTATTCCACAGTTCAGGGTGGGAGACGGAAAGAAAGGCTAATTCCAGTTGATAAATGTTAATCCCTCATGTCTGAGCGCGCGGCCAGCTTTGTCTGCCTGTGGCCAAGCTCTGAAAACCGCTGGGCTCAACTGAAGTCAGGCCAGGTCCGTTCAGGTTGCACAGACAGCGGAGCAGTGGCTGCCGGCCAGACAGGTCACAGCACAGTCATTACTCATACAGCACACGCTGTCCATCACCGTCCAACACACTCCCTCTGACAAACACGCAACGCTCCAAAAAGGTTGTTGTTCACAACTGATCTCTTTCATTGGATTTGATTGTTTGTCTAAAGCACTTTTTCACTGCAGTTTCTGCATCTGGTCATTCTCACTCCTCTGCAGCCCAGCTCTCCTGCCAGCTGTCGGCGCGTGACCTCAGCACCACCAGCAGCGCCATGGACACGGCCGCTTTGACATTGGACCCGGAGAGCTGCCCCTACTGCGCCAAGGCCCTCGCCAATGAATCAGAGGGCGGCACCGAGTGCAACGAGACGCCCGGCGATTCGGACAGCGAGGGCGTATACGAGTTCACGCAGGACCTCCACCGCAGGGACAGGAGGGACAGCCGGCAGCCCAAAAAGAAGCACCGCAGGCTGGGCAAAACAGCGGCGAAGGTGGTTCACTTCTGGAGGCTGGTGTGCGACACGTTCAGGAAGATCGTGGACAGCAAGTACTTCGGTCGGGGGATTATGATCGCCATCCTGATCAACACTCTGAGCATGGGGATCGAGTACCACGAGCAGGTTCGTGTGCATGTGCGTCTCATTGAGAAAAGTGTGAGTGTGTAAAGTTGAATGCGGCTGTCGCGTGATGCTGCGGAGAGAGTGGCAAAGCTGAATGACCACACAAAAGTTCACAGCGGGAATATCCACTGATGCCAGAAAAAAAAAAAGTATAGATCCTCAGTGGACGTCCGTGTCATTCTGTGTGATTGTGTAAGCTACACTGCTCCCAACAGGCCCAACTGGAATTCCTGATGTCTCTCGCTGGTCTCTTTTGTTTACACAAGCGTAATTACAGCCAGAGAGAGAGAGAGAGAGAGAGAGAGTATGAGAGACAGAGGAAACAGAGAGAGACAGGGGTGATTTAACGGGCGAGGAAGGCCCCACAACATCTGACAGAGATTTTCTCTCTCTTTCTTTCACTCTCAGACTTGTTTTTTTTTACTCCTGGGTTTCTTTCTTCTTTGACCACATTTACACCTGATATTAACTGTATCAGGATACCGTGTCTGGGATCAGACTGCCGTTGGTACATCTGGAGGTCGTTCTGACGCTCGTTGTGATTAGATTTCACCAGCGCGTGAATGCAACCTGTACGCACAGCAGTTTGGGAGATCACTGAACCCCGGCTCTCCCCTGCTATCTTAAGAATAAAAGTAAAGCCCACACAGCAGCAGCAGCTCCGCCCACCACTGTGCATATCCCGACACGGGCAGAACTGAAATAAGAAAATGCATATCAATCAATTTCTACATTATTTCTTCAGGTACCTGCATATAAGATCATACCCACTTGTTTTATATCACAACAATCACAACAATCTCAGCTCAGATATTTTGGCCCCAAGTGCTGAAAGATTTCAGCCCATCTTTTTTGAAATTCCACTGATGCGGATGAAATGTACCAAAGTCTTAGGTTCATGAAAATAATGCGACATGTGAGTGAAATAGTGGATAAATGCACGTGTTATTAAGTTATATAACACGAGTAAAGTAAGTGACACAAGTGTGTGTGTGTGTGTGTGTGTGTGTGTGTGTGTGTGTGTGTGTGTGTGTGTGTGTGTGTGTGTGTGTGTAGCTGTGTAGTGGGGGATTGAAGCCTGGCCAGGTTTTATGGGGTTTCGATCTCTGACCCAGTGCCTGTAAACATATCCAGATGCCAAACATCCTCAGCACACACACACACTTACATACACGCACACACACACACACACACACTTTTTTTTTCAACACTTTTTGTTGTGGTTTTGTTCCTTCCTCCTCTTCTCTTCCTGTGTTTCCTCTTTCCTCCGACTCTTTTCCTTTTTCCCTCCTCTTCACTCTCCTTTCACCTTCACCTCCACCACCTCCTTCCTCTCCAGCCTGTCTTCTTCTTGTCTTCTCTCTGGAGTGCTCTCTCCTTGTTTGGGTAACATGGATCCCTCCAGTCTCCAGACCGGCTGCTGAAAACTTCACCGAGACACCTCATTGATTGGAAGCCCATCAACCAATAAACACAAGCACCAGTAAGCCTCTGTTTGTCTCAGTAACTCCACCCGGAGAAGAGGCTGGGTCCTGCCATGTTTCCTGCTGGATTTGTTTGCACAGTGTGTTCCCTAATTACTAATTACTATCATCCTTGTATTTAAATAAACACATATTGTGCTCATTTAAGTTGATTTGATGCAACCTGCCGTTCAGACGGAGGTATATGCAGATGTGTGGAAAGCTGGCAAGTTTGCAGAAGGTTTGACCGGGTGTTTTTGACTCATTTAAACGCAGTGTGTTTTCTGTGGGTCTGCTGAACAGCATCGACTGAGCTGCCTTGCGATCCAATGCTATGAGGAGTTTTGGTTTGGAGCGAAGGGGGATTAGCTCAAGGTGACGCTGAGTGCTTTAAAATGATGTTTCCCTGAGCAAGTCCTCGCTTGTGTGAAGGAGGGTGTAAAGGTCTGGTTTGCGTATAATCATTCAAATGAACGGTGTCAAAATATTCTGCTTTAGGACTCGAGGTATAATAGTGATTGTAGATTAAAATGTTCTTCTATAACTCTTCATTAAAATCCAATAGCAAAGAAATATCTTTGCCTGACAGACTGTAGATCAATGGGGGTCCCTCGGGATCCTGAGCCGAATACAGTAAAACCAGGAACTTCTGACTCAGCAGGTCCACCTCCTTTCCTTCTTCTTCTGTTTGCATTCTCTGCTCTCGAACCAAATCTGAATACCAAAGGTGGGCCCCACCTCCGTAACGTCCTCATGCAGAGAGTTAGCCCTCGGTGGCTGATACAACACGTCCTGCAGCTGCCTCATAGTAAGAGCCTGCCAACACTTCACAGCAGTGAAGGTATTTTATAATCTCATTCCAGGTGTTTCACTGCCGCACAAATTAAATTTAAGATATTGATTCTAATTATCTCAGGGACCGAAGCGCCGCCGGGAATGTGCTGAGATCTAATGAGAGGGGAGGAGCTGATCCTGGAGGGCTTTTATTATGTATGCAGATGTACAGAGAGACGCTTTTCAGAGCACATTACATAAAGAATGCAAAGAGCATTTAGAGGTAGCCTGCATCACAGGTACGATAAATCAGTGATCCATTAAGTGATATCCTCCCCTGCGCTCTATCCCTGCATTCACTCTCTCTCTCTCTCTCACTCTCTCTCTTCACCGTCTATTAATAAATGCCCAAAATAATAACTTTTAAAAAAAGAATATGACCCCAATGTAAGATCAAAAACTTTTTGCCAGTATCAGAGTTTAAACATTCACTGTGGCATCTGCCCAGGAGATCGATCATCGATGCCACTGTCTTTAACACAACCCCTGATAGATGGAGGTAAAACTTTCCGTTTATCATCTGCTGAATCCGAGTCAAAGTTTGTGTTTGGGGAAAACTGTACCTTTAAGAAATTGCGGCTCTGTTGAGTATGACAGCGTATCGATCAAGCTGACCTGTTTTTCAGCCCCCCCCCCCCACCCCAATGTTCTGTAAACGGATGATACACACACACACACACACACACACACACAGTAGATCTGGTATTTTGCACCATTCAGCCGCAGATCAGGTTTTTCTAAGAGTTCAGAGTCTCAAGAAGGAATTAGACACGTTAAAACATCTGCCACATGTCGACCTGTATGGTTGTTTAGGTTGGAAGACTTGCTCATTTTTTGTTTGTCACTTTAAAGATACATCTTTCATTTTACACGTAATATTTCGACCCATTGTTTATTTATAAATATTAAGTGCAGCTTTAACTTCAGCCAGAAAAGAATTTATTAAACAGCAGCTGCAATTCTGAGCTTTAAGTCTCATCATAAGAACTCGATATTGACATTTTATCTCAAGGACCGACACTCACTCTTCTACATGCGCAGGCCTCTTGAGAAGATGGACCACGACAGATACTGTACATCCAAACACACGTCCTCCCAACACAAACATGTTGTTACCCTGCGACCCATCAGCGAGTACGCAGCCGGGGCACCTAAAAAACCTCCCTGTCCGTGACACACAACAGAGCACCCTGTCTGCTTCCTATCTGGCTTCCTATCGCACTCACAAACACGCGCGCACACACAAACACTCACAAACACTCAACGCCGCACGTGAAAAACGTTCCGTACATTCATTTCGCCGCCAGGGCAACAGGCGCCGGTGAGTGCGGCGTACGTGAATGTGTGCGCGGCGCAGAGATGGAGGGATAAAAAGATGATTAAGTGGAGTGTTGGACGGGGATGACAGAGTGTAAGGACTTGGAGGCGGAGGGATGGAGGGGTTGCAGGGTGGAAGAGTGGAGGCGGATGGTTTGTAAGAGTGAGGAGAGGGTGTCTGCTTTATCTCTCCATACAGTTTAAGAGCATTACCATTTATGGTGGAGCTGATGGAATAGTTGTGTATCTGCCAACTGTGTGACACGGCTCGTAGCCTATTTACTTGGAAAGGTCGATCTTTTCTCTCGCTTTGCATAAGAAACTTCCCCTCGTCTTTACGGCCTGCTCCTCTTCCCTACTTCCTTTTTTTTTTCTGAGGCTCCCCTGTCAACCTCTCCGCTCCCTCGGCGAACACCGCTGACGCCAAAATAGCTTGAGGAGAAGTTAAGAGGCGTAGAAAAAGACAGGGGTGTCGAGGGAGACGTAAAATGCATGGTTCCTGTTTTGGAAATTGTTGATGCTTGTTATAGTGGAAGCCTTTTAGCTCTGACATGAGTATTGATTCGGGGTGTAGCTGTTATATGGGCACAAAGTGATCCGATGTCACTTTTGGGTCACTTCGTCTATATTTTCCACAAGGCAACGTTTTTTGACTTTATTAACCTTGAGAGCTACTCACTTGTAGATGGTCCTTAAACTTCTGAGTGCTACTCAACAGTGACATATTGCTGTTTGTGTGTGTGTGTGTGTGTGTGTGTGTGTGTGTGTGTGTGTGTGTGTGTTTGTTCTTGAGGAATAGAAGGTTTAATTTGAGAAGTCAAGTGCGTGAGACTTGACGTAAAGGGCAGCGGTACGCTCGCCCTGAGTGCGGATGTGTGCGGCTGAAACACGCTGCCACTTGCAGTGAAACCATTAACTTGAAACTTGAAATTAAAAAAAAAAAAAAAAAAAACGCTGGCAGCCACTTTGACTTGCATTTCTACTCACAACAAAAACATGGATCCATGAACGAACTGCAGTAATTCAGTTAGCCAACCTTGAATCAAAACGGCATGCTCTTTATTAAATCACTGAAATTCAAGTGAAATGCAGTGATGGTTGACTGCTTGGACTTGCACTTTGGAAGCGTTTTCTGTTGTTGTCTTGTGTCTTTTATTTCAATTGAAGTGTCGGCCAAGCCAAGCTAGGCTGTATAGGCTAATGCCAGCGCGTTAACATGCTCAGAAAAACTTGCCAATGTTTAGTATTAATAATATTTACCACTATTTATAGCACCTTGGTTTGGTGCACCACATGCTAACGTTCACTAACTGGCACAAACTCAATCACATAATCACAAATCAAAGTTCTGGACAAAGAGGATGGAGCGATCTCCCTCGCTCTAAAAGCTGGGCGTGCACCTGAAGCTGTACTTGAGTAAAGGCACAACCAGAGAACGCTGGAGGAGTTGTTGTTGTGAGGCGGGAATGTCGATTGAAGACTGTAGAATAGATCTGTCAGTGAGGTCGATATCTTTTCCTTCTGGTTTTTCCCTTCAAAATAAAAGCAGCCTGACATCTTCATTTGACGGGCTCGGTTATTATGAGGACAGACATTAACATTGGTTTAAAGTTCTGACGTTTAATTTTCAGTGTGTTTATTGAAGGCCTCTTGGTGCATTTTCGTGCTGTATTGTTCTAACACACACACACACACACACACACACACACACACACACACACATTTGCTTCTCCTGGTGCCAAACCAAGAGAGTCAGTGGAAAGACCCTTTCGCTCTGCCTCTTGCTTCAACCAGAGACAATATTTATTCAGCTTTTATCCTGCCCTGCTCGAGGAATGTAGAGCTAGCATCTGAAGACACTGGCCGCCCTCCAAGACGGGGCTAAGGAAAGTGTTTTTCTAATTTGTGCAATGGTGAGACGTAAACAGCGAAACAACAGCTCCTAATCCTGGTTTATAGAGGGAGGGCTCTTCCAGCCCTTAAGGCCATGAAATCAAAAGGGGAGAATCAATGAAGTGATCAAATGTTAGATCCAGTTATTTCCTGGTTCAGTGACATGTCAAATAACTTGCTGCCTGTATTTAGCAAGGTCTCCTTTCAGGTCCTGCTCTGACTCGACCATTTTATTTTTGTTCTTGTAAGCGCTGCTTTCAACATTTGCTGTATTGGAAAACACTGTTAGAGATGCATATTCAGAATAACAACATACTAACTACAGGCAATGAGGAATGAATTAAAAGCAAAATGATTGACGATTGAATTCCAGATTATAATATTTCTAAATTAGAAATTCTGTATTTGACGTTTGAGGTTTTTGAAAATCCAGGTTTAAGCTGACGGCTGTTTGCAGTTTGGTAGGTGGTGCTAAATATGCTAAAAGAATCATTAAAGACAGCGGCGGCAGAGTATGTTGGAAATAATACATATAAACAGAAACATCTGCACTTTGTTGATAGTTGGCAGAAGTTCTGAAAAGGAAATGCATATGGTTCTTGTAATCAGTTATCTTCTTTTTTATCCTATTTAAGATGAAATCATGTCAACATGTGGTTTCTATTTCGACTTCTATCATTATTACCCGTAGGAATCACGTTGACATGGCTTTTCTCAAAGAGCAAATGATCTAAATATACATTTTCATTGTTCTATCAGAGTTAGGTTCACATGACATGAAATTAGTTTTCTTGACGTTTAGTAATAGTTTAATCAGATTCTGTTGAAGATTTTTGCGACAATAAAAGATAATACTATCGTCTGCAAATTAAATATCATCTTCCAATTTATGAACATTAGGCAGATCGTATATGTAAGTTATAAACAACAAAGGCCTTAAAGCTGATCCTGTGGAACACCAGATTTAAAGGGATAGTTTGATATGTGAGGAAATATGTTTATTTGATTTCTGGAGGAGAGTTAGAGAAGATCAATACCACTAATGTCAGGATTAGCTTAGTCTAGCATGTATAACATAACATTATATGGCAAATGCTTTGTTTATTGTTTTACATTGAAGTTTAAAGCTCACTACTTTACACATTATACCTTGTTTCTTTAATCTGTACAAGAAAAAACAAAATGTGAAAATGAGAATTTGCTGTCTTACATGTGCCGGACTATTTCCTGGCACCCTGGGTTAGCTAGGCTAGCTGTTTCCCTCTGTGTCCAGTCTTTTTGCTAAGCTAAACCAACTGGCTGCTCGGTGGAGCCTCATGAGTAGTTCGTCCTTAAATTCGTCCTGGAAATCCCTCCTCGATCCAAATCAGCACTAAGAACAGCCACTCCAGTGAAACGGCTCTGTTGACTGTGACGGAGGCCCTAAGGGCAGCCGGAGCTGCAGCTCAGTCCTCCATCCTTATCATGCTGGACCTATCAGCAGCCTTTCACATGATGGACCACCACATCCTGCTATCTGTATTCTTCAATATGGGCATGTCGGCAGAGTGCTCTCTTGATATGACTGGTATCTCAGCGAGCTCGAGCGTTCCTTTAATGTGCCATGACAAGGACATGCGCCCTTCCCCCAGTATATCTCCCCACAGGGGTGCCCCAAGGTCTCGGGTGCAAGAGAGTACAAGTACAAGAAAGTCATCAACTGAATCGGACCAGAGCAAACCAGCTGGAGGTGTGAAAACGCCCTCAGTCGTCTGAGACAAATCGGCCTCATAATTGTTATTAAATCAGGACCAACCAACCAGCCATAACAGGGAGTGTATCATTCTCCATTTCATGTTGAAATTTCCTCCTTTGTGACATGCCTAAGCAAACCACTTGATTAAACTAACAAACGCCCACACACACACACACACACACACACACACACACACACACACACACACACACACACACACATACCAGACGTGGTACTGCATCATTGACAGTCTGGAGTGGAACGCAGCGCAGCATCCCATTTAGATTAGATCACTTCAGATTAGGTGACATTACATTTGACGCTGACCAGATTACACGTATTCTCATCCAACACTCCTCGCCCCCCTAATGCGCCTGCAGCCTCTGCACACAGGACACAGCCATGAGAGGAAGCAATTAGAAAAGCGAGGACGTCTTTCTCATTTAAAAAACTTGCACACGTGGACACATTCATCTCTCTCTAGGTTGTCTGCACACCTCTGTGGCCATTACTCAATTAAGAAATTTCTCCTGTCTTGATAAACTAATGGCTGTGAGTCTTTGGTGATGCTAGCTCGTGTGTGTGTGTGCATGTTCTTGTGTGTTCTTGTGTGCGTTTCTATGTGTGAAAAAAAAAAAAAAAAAAAGGCTTTTATGGTCTCATTCTCTTGCATGATGTCTGAGGAATGTCTAATATACAAGCTGGAACAATAGCAGAGCAGAAACAGTGGGGGAAAAATAATGACCTGAACCTCTCAAGGCCAGATGTCTGCAGGCCAAGTCTCACCTCGTAAAAACTGTACTTCTTGTTCTGGCTTATCAACTGTATGTATTATACAGCTCTACGTGTGTGTCGACATGCGTGGCTATAAGTGTGAGTAGGTGCAGAGCTTTGTGCATACAGTGTGTGTGCATACATGGTAATGAGTGTGGGAGTAGAGCTCGCTGTGTGGGTTTATGTGTGTGGCCTTTGGATGTGTGAGTCCACATGCTTATTAGTGTAACTTTGGGGTACACCTGTATGTGCATTTGTGGTGTGTGTGTGTGTGTGTGAGGGCATTCATCTGAAAGAACACACAAACATCTAAGTGCCCCTGCATTTGTTTACCCTTTGAATTTTTCTTAATCGCACAATGTGCGCGTGCACGTATGAAGGATTTGCCGCCGCTGCCGCCGCGCTTCAGTGTCAGTGTTCAAATGAATGTACACATTAAAGCCGTGGGATCAAACAAACAGATTCGTCTGTGTCTGTGAACGCAGACACGGACACACGAGGCACAGACGATGACAAAGAGGTGATTCGAAAACCAGAGAAAAGCTTGTTTTTCAGGAAGCGGGGTTCACCGGCAGGAGCTGCTCTGCAGGATATGGGCAAATTATTCTTTTTTATTTAACAAGGAGGGAGGAGGGGGAAGATGTCGTGCTCTACTCTCTACATGGCGTCTACAGTTTAACATCGTCCATGCTATGGGTTATGGTGTAATATTAGGCTGTGATGTTGCTGGACTCTTTTCCTTAGGGGCTAAAGCCAAAGGCAGGTCCTATGGGAATAATGACTTAACACCAAGCAACAACTTGTGAGTGTTGACTCGCTCAAACTCAGATAGAAACTGTCAAACACTCTTATTGAAGTTTTCTGTAGATGATGGTTGCTTTTGACACACTAGCTCTGGGCACACATGGACTGAAAGACCCATTTCAACCAAATTTCAAGAACTATTCTCTTGTATTTCTGCAAAAATTGAAATTCTATTTCAGTGTTTACTGCTTTAAAGCAGGTACGCTGTAACCCCACTGAAACAACACCAACAGTGACGATATTTCATAATAAGCGACTCATATCCGTCAGTGTTGTTTACCTGGTGCTATAACGCAGCACAAGGCTCTGTTATTTAAGTGTTGATGCTAATCTCTGTATTCCTTTCTCTGTGTATCCATCCTAGTGTTGGGTAATCACTGCTCAAACAGTCATTGTGTGTAGTGATTAGTGGCAGCCCACCAGGACGGGCTTAAAGACACACACTGTGTTTACATGACGTTACATTACCTCCTGGTTCAGCCTGGGGATAATGTTCCTGCAGGGACGACGTCTCTATTTATACGCACACACACACACACACACACACACACACACACACACACACACACACACACACACACACACACACACACACACACACACTGGGGGATACTGAGACTGTAAGCCAGGCAGTCACACACACACATGCACACATTCACTTACAACATTTATGATGGAGAACATGCAAACACAGATCAGGCCTTCAACACCTTCCATCCACTGTGTCGTGTCAGTGTAATCTGTGTGTGTGTGACATCATGTTTGAGTTGTGTAAACTGGTTATTGCATCGAGATGAAAGGCCTCATGAAGTCTGTCTGGGGTGTTCCACAGTCCACAGACACATAACATCATCCCCATCGGCTCTTTTCTCCTCGCCAATGATTACAGCTACGCGGCGGTGTAGACGTCTGATTTACATACTGTGCTGTATTTGGTTGTGCCGCGCCTTTTATGTTTTGGATCAGGTTCTTTCTCTTGTCTGCTCGCTCTCTCTTTTTTTTTTTTCTGGCACGCATACACCCACGCTTAAATGCTGTCACACACACACCAGTTGTTTGATGTAGACGTGAGTGGCAGCCCAATTCTCTAATGAGCTTTGAGCAGACATCCCAGGCACATTCAGCCGCAGCACTGTGAGTGGTGTGTGTCCTGGTGCGAGATAAAGGTTGTGTGTGTGTGTGTGTGTGTGTGTGTGTGTGTGCGTGTGTTTGTGTGTGTGGTGTACATGTGTGAGAAAAGTAGTTGTGTGTGCATAGGCAGATTTGTCAGATTTTAATTGAATTTAGTCACTGACACATTTCTTTGTGCACATGTGACACTGCAGGTGTTGTCGCTGTAGTCATATGAACATCTTGCTTCTTCACAGGTTTTATCATCAGTGCAGATTGCATGCACTTACGGCGATACATTAACGATCTCCTCCTTTTTAAACCTCTCTGTGTCTGTGTCACCAGCCTGACGAGTTGACCAACGCATTGGAGATCAGTAACATCGTGTTCACCAGCCTCTTCGCTCTGGAGATGCTGCTGAAGGTTTTAGTCTATGGGCCCTTTGGCTACATCAAGAACCCCTACAATATCTTCGATGGCATCATCGTGGTCATCAGGTGAGTTGTAGAGCAGGACTTCCTAAACAAAGATTTTTATTTTTCAGAAACCCCTGAAATGATACAGCAGTGGTCGGCGACTGGCGCCCCACCAGCAATAATAACTGGGCTGCTAAATTTTGCTAAAATAGATCTCCGTCTGAAGCATTTCCTCGTTAGCCGTTTTGCCTAGAAAATAAAAGCACGACAATGTTTTATTCTGAAAAGTTCTGAAAGGAAGTTCGAAAGGTTCTATTGCTTGATTGGCAAACCTCCGACGGAGTAGACATACAATGTATGATAAGAAAAGAGGAGTTCAGTAAATCAGTCAGTCAAACGTGTACACTGAAAGAAGCGTCAAAGCAGCAGAAAGATAGGAACCACAACTTCCAGTCAGGACCTTTTAGAATAAAATCAGAGTGGACACAGAATGCAGATGATGAGCAAGATCGTGGATTGCGATTCTACCCAAAAATATGATCCCCCCCCCCATCTGTGACTGTGGGCCACAGCGCCACATATCTGAACAGTAACAAAGTGAATTCCAGTTGCATTTTTATCAATATCTTAAATTAGCCTTTGTTCTGGCCCCCCAATCTAATGGATTAGAAAAAAGTTGGCCCGAGGCCAAACTAACTTACCCCTGTGATACAGGGATCCCTTTGTCGCTGCTCTCTGTTTCTGTTTTTAAAATATTACCACTGGGAATACATAACCTGAGGCCCTTTACATTCTCATGGTCATTATTATACAGGAAAAGCACACAGTGGTGATGTAATGAAACCTGGGGGAAATCAGCCACTACAGAGCATAAAGGTACAGTCATATTAACTTTCCATCCAACAAAATGTACCCAAACGCAGCCCTGACAAAACAATGTGATATCACCATTGGGTGGGTAGTGAATAGTCAAGAGAGAGTGAAGAGGTATTACTGTAGCAGGGCGATGCTGCAGTTTGTAGTCTGGTAGTGCAATGCTGTGGTGAACACCACTAAGATAATGGCTTCTCCATTTCCTAAAAGTGTTTTACTATTGTTATTATGGCAATAAAAAAAAGAACAAAAGAGTCAAAATCAGCAGCTGCAGCAGAGAAGAAGCTGCTGATTTGATGCACCACTGGGCAACCACGCCAGGTGTCCCAAATCAAACACACCTGCCACGTGGAGAGACCAACAGGTGCATGCTGGGTCTGGCTACTCTAAATGCTAAATACACTTCCTGTTTCCTAAGTGGGCGTGGTCGTGATTGCTTGTTCGTGTCAAAACTTTACAATATAATACAACACTAAAAATGTTATGTGTGAAATTGCGGCTAATTTTGCCGATTTTTATCTTTTGGAAAAACAGTAGCATTATTAAGCAAAGAAATAGCAGAAAGAAGCTTTATTTCAGTTTAAACTTTTGATTCATGGGTTCACTTATAGGACCCGCTAAACGTCTGTGGTTGGAAAGCAACGTCGCCAGTGCTGCAGCAGTGAAACCAGAACCGACAGAGTGGAAAGATCCATGTTGCGAAGTCTCGCGAGAGTTTGTTGCTGAGACGGAGCCAGTTCTCAAACAGTTAATTTTCTCCTGATCTGCAATTTCGATGTCAGATTGTTGAGTTAGCTCCGTTAAAAACAAGAAGCGATGATCAGCTGGTATGTTAGCTAGCTGCAGCAACTGGTGTTTGGTGACAGTCGGGTAGCGCCGGGTCGGCGACCGAGCCGTTAGCTCGCTGTGTGAACTGTTTTGCTAACCCGTTAGCTACACCTGCCGTCCGAAAGGCTGCTTCCGGGAACGAGAAGAGGTTTTAGACCGAGACCGTGTCCCATAGTGAGACACATCACTCATGTTTCAGAGAACCGAGGTTAATTTTCTTAACTTAAAGTTATAGTTTGCGTTGAGAACTAGCATAGAAGCTGGATTTAGAGCAGGTAATGGAGGACTTCGTGGTGCACGAGACGCAGAGTATGATCTGAGTACATATTTACACAAGTAATTTTACTTGTACTTGAGTAAAAATTTCTTATCCCACTTATCCACAGTTGTAGTATGAATAGAAGTGCATCTGTGTCCACATCTGCACACCACGTCTGTCCGAGGACAAAGAAAAAACATGATATTTAAATGCCAATATTCAATAATTCACTGTGTTAACTTGTGGAAATTCACCATTTATTAAAATATTTATAATTTGTTATCATTACATTGCGTGATAAACTCCGGATAGTGTACAGTTTTAATCTTTAGTATTAGACATGTTAGTATTAGTATTGAGAGATGTTATCTTAAGAGCTAAAAAGCCACAAATTTTGTTATTATTGTTCAAATTTAAAGCCGTACAAGTCATTATTGACAATGTGAAATGTGTGATGTCTAATGAAACCACAGAGACTCTACATAAATACTATTTTAGTGTCTGCCAGCTCATCGTTTTGTTTTGCAATCTGCAACATTAATAAGTGAAGGTTGTAAAACCTCTTCAAATCTCACTTGTGAATACGTGTGTCTTCTCAGTGTGTGGGAGATCGTGGGTCAACAGGGTGGCGGACTGTCGGTGCTGAGGACATTCAGGCTGATGCGGGTGCTGAAGCTGGTGCGTTTCATGCCAGCCCTGCAGAGGCAGCTGGTGGTGCTGATGAAGACCATGGACAACGTGGCCACCTTCTGCATGCTGCTCATGCTCTTTATCTTCATCTTCAGGTAGGCGGTCTTATGAAAAAGTGTGTGAACTGTCTATTTTTTGTTGTTAATGGAGGAACGTGTGAAATAAATAGAAAAAGTTAGAGTTAAACTGAAGGGAGTTCAAATTCTGTAGGTGGAACTAGAAGCACACAGGTGTGGAATGAAAGTAAATTGATAGATCAATACAATGTGACTTCTGCATGATAAGCAGGGATCAATACAGACATGACAGGAGGAATGAGTCAATGGGATGACAAGACTTAAGTGATTCCCTCTTTTTGTCAGCAATCCTTTTCTTGTGCCTGGTTAAGCAGTGTGGCTGAGCCCAACAAAATCAAAGCTAAAGAGGTTCACACACACACACACACACACACACACACACACACACACACACACACACACACACGCACACATACACGTCTGTACCAAGAGAAGACAATACTTTCACAAGTTATTACCAATGTTTATGATGCTTTGAAAAAACTGAAAAAGTTTGTACATAATACAAATGGGGACAAATAGAATAGTACAGTAAAACAATAGTTAAAAAATCTATCATGCCAGTGACAGACATATTGTTGGAGAACAGCAGCAGCATGACTTAAAGCAGTCGTCTGTATCATCATCAGTCATTTTGGACGCTGTAATTTGCGATGCTGTTGAATTGTATTGCATTATATTGACGGGTGTTTCTGTTAATCTGTCCATGCCACTTATATCAGTGAGGGTAGCATGTATGTCCAATACACACACACACATACATGTACACAAACACACAGTTCCAAGGGCCTTGTAAATACCAATAATAAACAGGCTTTGATTTGAGTGAAGAGTTGCTAAGTTGACACAGCAGAGGCCTGTTCATTGATCCCTGAGCTCCAGTCGAGCTTCAGTGTCTGTTTCTGAATAAAAGACAGACTGTAGTGCAGACTGACTACTGGTTCATCGTACGTCTTTCTTTCTTTCTTTCTTTCTTTCTTATTAGCAGGCTAGCTGGTAATTTGGTTGAAAAGACTTTAATCACTGCTAAACATAGTGGTATACAAGTGGTATAGTTGGCAAGAGTTAGCATGAGGCTGTTTCCTAATCTCACTACAGTTTCCTTTATTCTTGTTTCCTTTATTTCCATCCCCATCTCTCCTCAAACTCATTTTTTTTACATGTTGAACTGCAAAAGCTATCAATGCTACCAAGTCTACAGTAGTACCCAAGACTTAGTAACATAGATATCGGTCAATGCAACTGCCATGTCTGTCCAGTAAATATGGAACTAGAGCCAGAGGTGATTAGCAAAGCTTAGCATGGAGACTGCAGCAGGGGGGACCAGGTAGCCCGGTATTTTACACTACTGTTTATTTACCAATTACAACACATGAAATCCAACATGTTAGTTAGTTAGAGAGATTTGAATGTGTTAATGTGTTAATGGGTACATTTTTAGGCCAGGTTAGCTGTTCCGCCCTGTTTCCAGTCCTCATGCTAAGATTAACTCAAGTATTTGTGGAGTTATTCCTTTAAATTAAATAAGTAGTGGAAATAAATTTAAGTTATATTGTTGTTTCCACCGCCAGTGATCTTCCTTCGAGTGCTTTTTAAAATAAAAAAAATACAAAAGGTGTATGTCACTGCCTTGGCTTGTGACGCTCTCCATGGTGCTGAACCTAACCTGGCACAAGCCAAGTGTTTATGAACCAATGACTGTTTTATTACCTCACTGACTCCAACACATGGTGTTTTTGTTCCCTTTGCTACTTTTTTAGTCATAAAAGTTTTGAGTGAATATTTCTATACTTATACAACAAATATTTTCCATTTATTTGTACTGTATCTAATGGGTTTGGCCTGAGGCAAACATTTATCCCTCGTTTTCCCTCCTTCCTGTGTCAGTATTCTCGGGATGCATCTATTTGGTTGTAAGTTCGGGTCGGAGAGGGATGAAGACACTGTGCCAGACAGGAAGAACTTTGACTCTCTTCTCTGGGCCATAGTGACTGTCTTCCAGGTGAGCATGAAACCCTGTCTCCCCTTCTCTTAACTCTGTTAAACATTCACGTTTTACTGTGCTATGCTCAGTTTAGCTGTAGCTTGACAATCTGTTGAGTTGTTAAAAAATTTAGCAACAGGATAACCTAAAGATATGCGAGTTCGTCCACCACCTGGCATCTCGAACTTCCCGTGTGATCAAACTGTACCCGCTGAAGTGCCCTCGGGGAATATCTTCTTGCATCATTGGTGCTGACTGAACCTATCCCCATTCAGAGGCTGATAAGACAATACGCTCCTGAATAAATAAAATATATCAAATCAAATATTCCTCTTCCCTGCTAGGCCTTCATCTATTCCCATATTTTCTTCTACTCATCTAATTTCCGTTTCCAACTATCTTACATAGGTGAATTCTTCCCTCTTGCATCATGTCACCTTGGATTAGTGACTTTAAGGCCCACTGTGGGGTCAAACCATCCACCCATTATCTCTGCATAAATCACTGTATGGTATTTATTACCCTTAATATAGTAACCATGTATAATTCAGTGAAACATCTGATCAGGGACGATGTAATGTGCCAGCACGTCTCTCTGTGCAGAACATTGTTCTGACATGTCTGCTCTCATGATGTTACACAGAGACAGTTGACTGATCCAACCTATAGTCATGAAAGCTTTTACATTTTAGTGTTGCGTGTTTCAAATGAAAAACTGGTGGAGCACAGAATTTATTGCGTTTGAAGTTTTTTTTTTAGCTTCTATGAAAAACCACTGAAATATCACAAAAGTTAGTAACTTTGAGTTTGGAGAGTGGTGTTTTTTAGGGGGGGGGGTTTTGCCTTTTTAAAAAGCCAAAAATGAAAAAAGCATAAGTGTGAAAAATAGATGAAACAGTGTGTTTATCTGTTCAGATGTGATGTTAGCATGCCTCACTAACTTTTAGCTATTTGCTTGTTGGATTTGGAGATATTTGAACTTGAGTTACCCCAGCCAGCGTTATCTGAGCTGTTCACTGAGCTGTTCAAACTCATCTTAAAATGGAAACATTAAAAGGTCAGCCAGTAGCAGTGTTTTCAATTAACTCGCGTTAGCTTGATTAGCTACTAAGTACGTCTGATAAAATCTGCCAGCAACAGTTGTCATCTTCTAGAAATGAGAATCCTGTTTTCATTTACCTGGGTCTGAAATCAAGGACTCATTTCAATTTTTTAAAAGTATTTTGACTGGTAGTTTTACCACCATTATCTTGTACTTGTACAGGCACAACACTGTCCAATTGACAAACAAATACTAATACAACATTTTCTCGACAGTGATACGCTTTTTACCATGAACACTTTCTCTTCTCTCCACTAGATCCTAACCCAGGAGGACTGGAACAAGGTGTTATATAACGGCATGGCCTCCACCTCTCCCGTAGCTGCCCTGTACTTCATCGCACTTATGACCTTTGGAAACTACGTCCTCTTCAACTTGCTGGTGGCAATCTTGGTCGAGGGTTTTCAGACGGAGGTATAATGTTGCTGGTCACACATATGTAGCATACAAATACCATAGAGTTTAAATTATTGAGCTGTTTCGTCTGAAATTCATCCAACATCTGTTGTTTTCCTGAAAGAATGTGACACGTATGTGCCATTCTGGGTGGTCGGGTAGTTGGGGTTTATCTTTCTTTAAATGTAGGTCGACTTATTCCAATCTTACACGCTGATTTGACTTACTTCCAGGCCTTAACACATATAATTTCAATATATTCTCTGCTAGCTTTTAGAATAAATTGGGTTTTAACACTGAAATATGAGGCTAAATTACTCAATGAGGTGCCTATTTTTCAGTGCAGGCACACACAACACTAATGGGTGGATGTTCACACCCACACATACATAACAAATTCATGAACGCTGTAGGTATTAAATCTATATTTTTCCATGCACTCTCTGCAGCAGGTTATGTGAGGACGTGAGATCACAGCAGTTGCAGCTTTTCATTTTCCTCTCCTCTTCATCTTCATCTCACTGTCAGCCTCTTCTCCTCCCACTCTTTCCCACTATCTCAGCAGTCATCCTCATTATTGTTCTGCTCATTTGCCAATGCAGTCATGCCATAAAGTACATCATACGAAAAATATGTCTGCTCGACTAGACTGTGCATCAGCCCACACATCCCCTGTTTCATCAAGTCTCATGCTTGGATTCCTTCATTTCAGGCACCCCCTCCACCCCCCCAGCCCAACCCCAGTCTTTCCCGTGTATGTATGTTATCCACCACTGCACAATTGTTTGGGATTCTTCTCCAAGACGGCAAAGAGAAAGAGAGAGAGAGAGAGAGGAAGGTGGATTAATGGATATTATTGTTTGGAAACAGGCAGCTGGGAAAACAGTTTC
Source organism: Seriola aureovittata (assembly GCF_021018895.1). NCBI lineage: Eukaryota > Metazoa > Chordata > Actinopteri > Carangiformes > Carangidae > Seriola > Seriola aureovittata. The sequence continues at coordinate 3,232,614 of NC_079384.1, forward strand.
TGTGAACATTTTTAGAGCCACACGGAGTAAAGGAGTTGAAACTCATTGAGCAACCTCCCTTCACTTTTCAGCCAGTCCATTTGAAGTGTACAGGGCTTTATCTGAGACGGATAAAGCGACTGAGAGAAATGAATAGTCGGTGAGATGATAGGGAGAGAGTAAATCACAGGAGTATTCAGTCTGTCTCTGGCTGTCTTCGTGTCTCCCCAACTCTTTCTTTAAGGGGTGACAACACCTCTGCTTTGATCTCTGATGCTCTTTGGCTCTTTGTCTGAGAGGATGGATAACCAGGCGGAGGGTTGACGTCGAGCCGTTGAGCACTTGTTACTCTTTTTACTCGCTACGTTACCCTGACTCATGATTCAAGTCGCGAGGTAACTTACGGACTGCTGAGGTTACAGGACGAACCATTTGCTGAGCGTTTTGGCAATCTGGTCATTTGCCATCACCACAACTGGAATGAAAAGAGACAGCTGATGCTACCTAGAAACCCCTTATTTCTGTTAATGGGGGTCAGTCAAAGCACTGAATGGGCAGGGAGTGCTAGTGACTCAGCAGCTAGTGGCAAACAGTGCTAACATTAGCTACACTAACTAGCTTCTACTTTCCCAGTGGCATCCAAACTTAACCCATAAAGGCTGTTTTTAGTGCATCACAACAGTGTAGGTTATTTCCTCATACAGAAATTGAGAACAATTCAAATTTTAGCTTGAATGTTTTTATTGTTTGTTTGCTTTGTGTCTTATTTTTGATCATGTTTTACTCTTGTTGATAGCTGTGGGAGGAAAGAGAAATAAAGCACATACATACATGCACTCTATGACCAAATGTGGAAACCTGAAGGTCTATGAGCTCGTGTTCTGTTCTCCCGCTCTGTCCTCCTGTATCATCACAGAGGTTAAATCTCCCTCTCCTTTTTCAAACTTTACATCCTTTTCTGCAAACATGAAGTTTATTTTTAGTTGTCCAAACTTTCCCTGCGTCAGGGTTGCTAGGTAACGGGTGCTTGAATGATGTGAGCCAAGCCAGGAGAGATGTGGAGCCAAGACACACATACGCGAAGCCATGCACTCAAAGTAATACTTTTAATGTCCATGTTGCTGTGGACATAAAGGCGGGGTGGGGGTGTCAGTTCTTCCTGCTTTTATTTTCTTGATTTAATTCCTTCCTCATCATCCGCTCCATCCTCTATTTCTTCCTGTTCTCCCCTATGATCCATCCCTCTCACTGACTGAGTCTCTCACTGCTGTGACAGTGTGTCCATGTGACAGAATCCAATATCCGCTGCAGAGAGTGAAACCACACGACTCTCTCTTCATGGAAAGAAAAGAGACAAAAAGTTATTCTTTCTTTTTATTAGACCCTTCAACGTGACAATAAACACACATATCCAAACATCCACAAATTCACAGCGAAGCACTCGCACACACTCGACACGTCAGCTGCAGAGGAACGCTCCCGTGCTGAGCACAATATGTCCCGAACAATGCATAGCTGTTCTGCGCTGTCATTACATTCATACTGTATGTCAAGATCATTCTCGCTTCTGGATGATATTCTTACAACGGATCGACTGGTGGGTAAAACATGGCCGCGCTGCAGCACACGTGCAGCACTGCACGCTGTGATCCGGGGCAGTTTGATGTGTTCTGTTGTATGGTTGAGTCCAAATGTTACAACATGCTGAACCTCCTTTTAACTTTCTCCTTCTGCTCTTGTCTACTGCTGTGATTCCACCTCTCACCTCTGTGCCTCTTTTCCTATTCGCGCCTCCCTCTCCTGTCGGGCTGCACCGATCACTTCCACTATAGGAAGTGACCAAGCGGGAGGACTTGCATGCCCAGCTGAGCCTAATTCAGCTGCCTGTAGACTCAGGGGTATGTACAGCACTGCAGCTCTGCCTTCCCTCCCTCCATTTAATTGACTAACCGCCCCGCCCCCATCGTCCCCTCTGCCCTTCCCTCACCACCCCTTCTCCTCACCCATCCCTACAGATGCTTTGTGGTGATGTCACAGATCTCTCAGTGGCTACAGCTTGGAGGTTCTTTGCAGAAGTACTTTTCATTAATGCATGTGCTCGCTTTTTGGCATCATATATGCTTAATTAAAGGCCTGGCTTGATAATATATCAGATAAAATATAGCAGATAAATCTCCAAGCTATTGATTGCTTCTATTGCCTTAAAGGGCCACTCCACCCAAATTAAAAAAAAAAAGATCTACTGTGTTTTTGTCCCGAGTGGCATCAAGCCGTTCAGGTATAGTTTCACTTTTATCGATCTAGATTCTGAGATCTTCGCTGCTGTCAAACTAATTCAATACAGTTCTGAAGTGGGAAGTAAAAGCGCAGTTCATTATCTGAATAAACAGTATCAAGTGACTTTCTGGAGTTTTTCCAAAGCTTGAATGGACATTAAACTGATGACTCATCAGTACAAACGATGAGCAACTGTGATAGAAAATATCGGAGCAGGCCAGAAGGCAAAGGCACAAGTCTTTGTACATAAAAATGGAAGCGGAGAAGTCCAAGACGCGTTTCATTACCGGGCTGCATTACATTACATTTTGTTGCGTGAGCCACTAATGGCAGAGTAACTCCATCAGTAGAAACCTGATAATACTTTGTAGAAACCTGATAATACACTCATCAGTTTGATAGTATTCTCCATAGGCTGAACAGGTATCATTGTATTTAACAACTGAAAATCAATTTCAGTCCAGTTTTAGTGAACAAAAGTGTTAAATGTAAAACAATGTACATCAGTCTAAAAGCTGCACTATTTACTTAAAATATGATTTACAACTATGGAGGGAAAGAAAGTACAATAACATAACACATCAAACATTCTTGCAAATAAAAGCCTGAGATTTTTTTCACATTTTTGCATAAAACTACGTGTGAAAAATGAAGATACTTGGTTGTCACATGGGAAAGACTGTACAACATTAGCATGACAACACAGCTTGAATCAGCAGTCTAGGTATTTGGTGCCATCTGTTACCAAACTCATGTTAAAAAACGTGACAAAGGTGCAATAATTTAAACTAATGCTCATTACCCAACATAAAACTTTAGTATAACTTTTGGCAATTTGAGTGAACTGGCTCTTTTTAAAAAGAGAACTTGTGGAAATGTTAACAAGTTTCAACAGCGCTATTGAACTGTGACTGGTTTTATCAATAGGAAACAACCAGTCTCTTCCAAAGCAGTACAGAAATGAATAGCGTGGAAAGAAGCTATTTGCGGCTGCCTGTGTTGCCACAAACAGGAGACCTCCAACATGGCCGCCAGAGAATGTGTCAAATCATCTCAAAGTGGTCCGCCCTGCTTCCTGCATGCTGCCCGTTGCTGCTGGGACTAACCGGGTTACTGAGTGACTGTTCACCGCAGTTTAGGAAAGACAACAGAGCGCTTAAAAACACTTGCATCACTTCGCTTTGTGTGTTTTCTTTCTTTTCTCGTCCTCTTTGAAAGCAGACTCCATCAAACGCACATCAAAACCTCAGACTGAATGCTCGCCTCCCACCAGCCCTCCACCCCACCCCCCTCTCTCTCTCTCTCTTATTTATTTATTTTCTTTCTTTCTTTCCAGCCTCAGGGTAAGAACACCACAGTGGTGCTGCCAAAAAATCTTCCTCTCTCAGTCTGTTTTATGTGGCAGGGGTATAGAGAAGACGTAAGTGGGCCGGGGGGGGGGGGGGGGGGGGGGGGGGCAGCCAGACTAGAGGTGGAGAGCTAATAAAGAAAGCGGGGGAGATCGACTCTGTTTGCATGACTCAGGCTCTTAGTGTAAGGCCAGTATACTCAGTGAAATGAGGCCTTTGAACAACAGATGGTTGTAAGTTTTGTACTAATGTCCTCTAATTTTAAACTGTTGAATGCTGTTGACTTTTCCAGTGGGCAAATTCTCCAAACTGTTCAGAGTGTGTTGTTGTTGTTTGTCGGGTCGGGCCACTGGGGGCCTGAGCTTGAAGTTGGGGGATTTCGAGTGGAGGTTAAAACTGTTATTATACTTTTATTCTCCGATGTTATCTGATAACACAGTGCACACTATATATTTTGTGTATTTTGTATATTGTATATACCAGCCCACTGCAGGTTCAGAGGAAACTATTAAATCACATTTCAAGTTTGGGGCGAACACCATCAGCCAATTTGAAAAGGAATCATTTAGCTGCCACTTTACAATCAGACTATTCTTATAAAGGATTTATAAATGATTTATAATTAGGTTGTTCATACAGTTAACGCTTTATAAATCAGAAATAAACAATTATAAAACAAGTTACAGTTTTCATACATTGATGCAGGCTCACTATTTGGCAAGATCAAGTTAGTGCTCACTACTCATTGATCTTACTAATGAGCTACTACCATTTATAATGGGTAAAATGGAGCCTTATTGTAACTCATTAATACATGATGATGTTTTACACTTTCCAATAAGTAAAGTAATAAATAAGTAATAACTGTATAAAGTGTTAAAAACCGAATTATTAACCATCTATAAAATAAAATGGTAGTCTTATTGTAAAGTCATCATTTAGATGTTTAATTATTTTTTTTTAATTTCAGTAAAATGTCCTGTCCAAACAATTTAAAAATAAAAATGCATTTTGATTAAATTGTTTAATTAAAACTTCGTCAGCCCAGGACCTGATGCCTGCTTAGGGTTGGCGTTAGGTTTGCTGCTACAGCACAGGTAGCTGTGTTCTGGGCTTATAAATCTCAAATGCAGCTGTGGTAGGATACAATTTTGGTGGACACACACACACACACACACACACACACACACACACACACACACACACACACACACACACATGCATACACACAGACAATTACTCCCCTTCCTCCTATCAACAGCCACCCACTGTCTCCCATTTACACCCCTTACTGAAGCGATGTAATTGAGATCCCCCCTGTGTGCCGCTGGTGTCTATTATTGTCTGGCTATCAGCAGCACGCCTGGTCTGGCCCATCTCCTGGTCCCACCGCCAAGCCCAAATTGAGGTGGCAGAGTGTAAACAAACAATCCGGCTATTTCAGGACCACGGATTTCCCTCGAGTCCGAAGCTATCGTCTCCACCTTTCCTTTCTCCACTGAAACCAGCCATTGTCTAATGTTTGGTGAGAACGCTTCCCTCTGCTAACCGATCTTGGCTTAAATTCTCCCCAAACCCAAAAGTGCACTCAGCATCAGCATTTCTGAGAGCACACACTCACACAAAATTATAATCCTATTAACATCTCTTCCCTTCCCCAGATTAGTATTACAACCAGAAAATGTAAAGGCTACTCTGGTGATTGGTTCTCCTACCAGTCGAGTTGCTGAGTTGCCTTAATCTGGAAATTAAAAAAACACACACACAAAAATGTCATTTCTTTTTTTTTGTTGTTGTTCAAACTGTAGTTGGGCAGGGAAGTTTTTTTTTTTTCTTCTTTTAATCCACTCTAGCTGGATCTTTTTCAGAGGATTGGTTTTTCTGACAGCTGAATTACGAATTAATGTCTGCCTGTCCCGTGGAGGATGTTGTACGAAAGGGTGGAAAAAGAGAAAAAGACTGAGAAGAACATGTAGAAAAGACAAGACAGAGAGGGAAGAGAAACTTTCTTTTTGAAAGAAATTTGTCAAATTCATAATCAGGCCTGTGCTTGACCTGTGAGTGCCACATATATATATATATATATATATATATATATATATATATATATATATATATATATACACACTTCACGTCAAAGGTTTGTACTGCTGCTGCACACAGACCAGATGGGAGAAGAATAGAGTTGAGCAGATTAGATTGTCTACTAACATATTGATCTGTTGTTATTAGTGTAATACCCTGTGCTTCCACTGGCAATTTGAAGCTATGAAAACCTTCCTCTTACAAGGAAACAAAATCATTGTGAAGCTGGAGCAAGGGTTTTTTTTTTTTTTTTTAGAAGTGGTCACTTAAATGAAATGTGTGCTTTTACTTCGTACTGTAAACGAAAGGATGAAGGAAAGGTGACGCTGAGCTGTGTAGATATGGTTTTTCTACTTTATGTTTGTTCAACTGGAAAACTGACCTTTAGTTGCTGGTCTTGTGTTCAGCAGTAGTTTGCTGTAGGCCAGGCAGCAACTGACCTCGTGTTTGTGTGGCAGCCCACGGATGTATTACAGGTATAATATCAAACTGTTTCATGCTGAAATGTCTAAAAATGACTAGACCTATGATATATATTATTATTTATTTATATATATTTTTTTGAGTTGTGTGTGAAGAAATACATGATTTTTATCATGGTAATGGTCAGTTTCATCTATATATATATATATATATATATATATATATATATATATATATATATATATACATATACATATATATGTGTGTGTGTGTGTGTGTGTTTGTGTGTATTTGTGTGTTTATGTATATACATATATGAGATAAACGCTCCGGAAAATTTTGAATTCTAATTGAATAATGGAGCTGGGTGAGAGTATGTCCATGACTTCCCACTGGTGAGTTGTACTCACCGTTTCAGAGACGTGTGGGTCATGTGATAAACGCCTCATGCAGTTTACGCCAAAATCACCTGGGTCATTCTTGGGGTCTTGGCTCGGCGTCTGACTGGTATCAGTGCTCAGCAAGAAACTCCATTTTCTTTCTGTTGTTTCCCTCCAGTCTCACTCCTTTTTTCCTCTTGGCTCTGTAGGTTGATGAAATAGCGGCAGATTAAAGCCGGGGATAAACACAGCTCTTGTAGTTAAGCTGAGACATCGACTAACGGCTTTGCATTGTTTGACATGTTCCTTATGTGTAACAGAGAAATCAGAGCACCAAATCTGGAGGACACATGGGTGATTGGATGATGACAATGTTTCCACCTTTCCATCTTGTTTTCAGTGTTGTTCTCACAAACTGACAAACTCTGACAAATTTTTTGCAAAACCGCATCGGTTGTGTTGAGCCAGCTGTTTTTGTCTGTGTGCCTCAGGAAGGAGAAGGGAAGGTAAGGTTGTCCCATCTGTCGACGCCCGATCCCGTCACGTCTGGCTGTTATACTTATACTGCGAGGCCTAGGTTTGATTTTTCTGTGAGTGGACACTGACCGTCACAGTGAACAGAAAATACCGCTCAGCAGGAACCAAAAACACAACCACTCTCCTCCCTTTCCCTCCTACCTGAAAAAACTAAGAGAGCGAGGGATGAGGCTGAGCACCCACAATGCTTAGCGCTGATGCTCATCTGTGGTTTTTCCCATCACAGCTGTCCTTTCTGATTAATCGCATGTGGGTTGATGAACCCTGTGGGAGGGGGGCTCTTGCTGATAGTCAACAAATTCTATATAGTCTACCCTAATATTAGAAGTATCCAGGTGCTTCATGTTTCCTGCTGTGAGCCAACAGTTTTTTAATTGAATTAATCACTAAATAAGTAGATGCTGGAACGTGATGACGGTAGTCTCCATGTAGCCCTTGAGTTGATTTCCTGCTAGTTCATTAGCATCTGCTCTCCTTACCTAATTTTCCTACTCTACAGGTCGGGGGAAATCAGTCTGGGGCATTCAAGTAGCATCTTTTAACCGTGAGAGGAAAATGCAAATTGATGCCTCAAAGATCGCCATAACAACGGAAGAGGATTAGGACATGGGAAAAAATTATTTTCTGAGATTAAAGTCAGAATTCTGAGTTTAAACTTTTAAAAGATTCTGAGATTAAAGAAAGAAAAAGTGGCCCTAATCTTTTTTTTCGTACAGACCCAACATGCCTCCAGTAAACAAATACAGTGCTACCCACTTTGTCTTTCTCCAACTCTCCTGAAAAGTGTCAAGGACGTCATTTGTTAGTTTAAAAAGACGGTGATCAGGTCCCGAGGCTTTCCTGCACACAGTTTTCCTCACTCTGCTGCCACGTTTGAGATTTGACTCGCCGGGTCGCCGTTCTATTAATCCGGCGTCCACCTGGCGCCCTCGCACACACTGATGGAGTCTGCAGGTCTCTGGCGTGGTGCAACAAATACAAGCAGGAGCTGTGATGCTCACTGCAGCAGGTTTGTAAGTGGAAAGCAGCGTGAAGCTGAGACTAGCGGAGGGTAATTAAGAGCTTGAGAAAAAGAATCTGTGAAAGACGGTGGATGGATGAAGGAAGGATATGTTAATGTGACACAATGTGGAAGACTCATTTTGACATCACCGTCTGGAACAATGATGGAGAGCAAAACAACAGATAAAGACTTCTGCTGTTCTGACAGAAGTCACACTGGGTTGCTGATTTAGAGATTGCCCACTGTTGAAGTTCGTTCGGAGTGAATTATGTGCTTGTGTGAAAATTGTCAGACCTGTGTGTTTCAATATATCTGCCATGTTCTGTCTGAAAAGTGCCTTGTTGCTGTTTTTGCCGATCGTGTTTCAGTGTGGTTCCTCAATGGACTTTTTCGGTCTCTTTGCATGACAACACTTTCTACATAGTTGATCTTTTCCTCCCTCTCTCTGTATCGTTTGACCTTTGAACCCTGGGATCAGGGAGATCACACCCCCACCTACCCGCTCACAGGGAAAGGTTGCCTCTAGTGACTGATCCTAGGTCAGATTTGAACCGTGACTGAGGTGATATTTGAAGGGACGTACATCTGAGCGGGGATCCGTGTTTAGAGGCAACTTCTACCCACCTGATTTCTGTTAACTCTAATCAGAAACACGTATTTACACAGATGTTTCCCTCTAACACTTTGTGTGTGTTTGTGTGTCAAGGGCGACGCTTCTAAATCGGGTTCAGAAATTGATTGCTTCACACAAAGTATGGAGGATGTTGATGTGAATGGCAGCAAGAAGGAATCGTCGGCCTCTGCAGGTGAGGCGTGCACATACACACACACACACACACACACACACACTGCATGGCTATTGATGCTATAAGAGGAATGCAAAGGATTGAATTTAATCCTCCTTGTACCGTCTGCGATTGTTAACATTCCCCCTCTTTGTTAGATCCCTGCAGATTACACACCACGTTGTGTTTTATTTTAAATGTATGTAAAAGCTTGTGATAAGCTACGTAAGTTAGACCTAAAGCATGTGATGTAAACCCTGTGTACACACACACACACACACACACACACACACACACACACACACACCCCGCACCGTGTCTCAGTCTTCCCCCGCTGGTTTTCCGACCACCTTCAGCGGGCACGTGGCTGATCCGTCTCTCTGCACGCCATCAAACCGTCGGCTTCATCCATAATTCCTCATACGCCACTTCCCATCCCTTCTAATTACCGTGCTGCAGACTGAAAAGCCCGGTGGAAACGCTGGAGTACAACTCCCAGATGTACGGTATCATCTCCTCTTCAGCCCCTTCAGATGCTCCGTATAAAACTGATTACGTAGCTGGAGGAGCCTCCTATACATCTCCTCGGCCTCGGTGCATTCCCCCTCCGCTTGTCGTTTATTTGTGTCGCTGCCAAACATAACAAATAATATTCTCTTCCGTGCATCCTATTAATGACTTGCTGAAATATTCATGTTAGTCAATAACAGTATGAGGCATCCATTTTTAAACAGGCCGTGCTGCGTTACTGTACCCACGTGGCACTCCTCCCCGAGCGCCACCTCTTCCTGCTTTTCATTCAATTCACTGCTTTCATTTTCCTCTGTGATGCTACTTTTTTTTTTGTTCTGTCCGTTTTATGTCTCACCTCTGTTGTTTTCTTTGCAACACCGCTCTCTTTAATCCCTTCATTTCATTCGTTTTCTGCTCCGTTCTTCACGTTAAACCCTGGTCATCTTTAATCTTCTTCGCACCTCTCGTCCCCTTTGCTCTTACCCTCTCCTAACCCATGGTGTTTTATTTTTTCTTCTTCCCCTCTTTCCTTCACTAGTAGTGCCTGTAAATGGTCATGTGGACCTGAAGACCAGCCTGACTCCACCTCTGATTACCCACACGGCTGCCACCCCCATGCCTGTACCTAAGCTGCCTGTCGGAGGTGACCCCGTCTTGGGTTATGAGTCCCGTCGAGGCAGCAGCGTCTCCGTAGACCCAGCCTGCTATGAAAAATCACCGGTTAGTGCATTCATTATTGTTCTCACATGTACCAAAGAGCATGTGGCAGCTCTTGAGTGTAATACCCCTGTTCCTGGATGTCACAAAGCCAACATTAATACATGTGTGAAGGGGATAAGTGCCAGGAATTACTCCCAGCTCCTGCTCTTCCACCGAGCGTCTCTCCAACTTCACTGTATGTGTCCTGCTGGTGTGTGGAGGCCATAATGATTGATAATGATTAATGTGGCGTTCCAGTCCGCCACTCTTTATTTGACAAACTGATTATTGAGATAAATCAGCCCAGATCTCTCCATCTGCTCGTGTCTGTCTGTGAATCTCAATTCAGTTCAATTCACGTGGGTATTTGCATGAAAGATAAATACTTTTTTTACGCACCGTCTCCTCTTGTAAACCGCTCTGTCCTCCATTTGTCCTCCTCCTGCTCCAGACCAGTGCCCGGAGCGCTTCTCCCTACGCCCCATGGAGCTCCGGCAGCAGCTGGACCAGCCAGCGGTCCAGCTGGAACAGCCTGGGTCGCGCCCCGTCGCTCAAACGCCAGAGGCGGCAGTCGGGGGAGCGGCGCTCGCTCCTCTCTGGCGAGGCTGGCTCCAGCTCAGAGGACGGGGAGGGCGGAGGAGGAGGAGGAGGAGGAGAAGGAGGAGATGGGTTGATAGAGGATGATGACACCTCGCTGGCCAGGACTGACTCCATGTCGCAGTCGCAGAGAGGTCCCGGACATCGGAGGATGGAGTCAGTCGAGACTCGGAGCTCCATGGATTTGCCACCTGATGCTCTGTTACAGGTAGACACCCCACCCCCCCCCACCCCCCCTTCATACCTCTCACTGCTCCCTACAGGACTGTTGAGAGTTTGACTCTTTGACTTGGAGTGGTAACAAAATTATTTGGATTAATACCAAAAGCTCCACAAACTGTAGACCCCGCTCTCTTGACAGTAGTATCCTTTAATGTGCATCTTAAAATTATATTGTCAGTGTATTTATGGCGTTCCTCTTTACTGCTCTTACTGGAGAGTCGTTCCTAAAGTCGTAGTTCGAAAGCTGTCAGGAAGTGTCCCAGTAAAACCAGCTTACAACTCATGACGGTGTGGGAACAAACACAACACTGCCAAATACAGGCGTAGAACTTGTTTCACTCGCACGTCTTTAAACCCAGAACCAGATGAGCGAGGCTTGTTTGTATGGTCTGGTATCCACGGTAACCTCCGCTACACGAGAGTAACGCGACGGGGGCCGAGGCGTGCTGGTCTGGATCCCTTCGATTAAAACAAACAGCTGGATGGCGACGGATTCGCTTTTCAAGCTGCAGTTTTACTTCTCTCCCCACTTCGTCCGCCTCAAAACAACAACAACACTTCCTGTTTCTCAGTCACATGTCGCTAAACCAACCAATCAGAGATAAGGAGGGCTAAGACTGAGGTAAATCAGAGGACGTAGATGCACATGTAAATATTTAAACCTGTAAATATGTAAATAATAAATGGATAAACACGGTACATATACTTTACAGAAATATACAACATGAATTAACATCTAAATCTCACACTAGCAATGATCAGGATCTACCCCTGGACCAGATCAGGCAGCTTTGCGCTGGGATGCTTTACAGTTTTCTTTACTCATGTGTCATAGAGAACCATGTGTGCACGTTTTCGTTTTTGTTTGTTTTTATTACAACCAAAGATTCCAGCAGGCGCATTTCACAAGATCTATCTATCTAAAGGGAAACTGCTTTACGGCACAACCCGAACTTCTTTCTCCTTTTCCGCTCCCTGTGCAGGTGCCCTACCTGCACCACTCAGCCAATATGCACAGCTCCAGGCCGCCGTCACTGGGCCACGCACGGCCCACAGAGCACAGCGACTGCAACGGAAAGGGCTCGTTGTCGGTCCTGGGTCCAACACACGTCTCGTTAGAAGACAACACTGAAGATGAGAATGCGGAGGAGGAGCCCAGCCTGGTCAGCCTCTGTGCACTACGATATTTATTGTATAAATGGCTCGTTTGAAAGGAGGTTACTCCATCATTATCTCTATCGTAGCGTCTCCGGAAATCTGATCTTGACCTTTAACTGCCAAAATCTAGGTCATCCAATTAGGTTCATCCTTGAGTCCAAGTGACTGTTTGTGCCTATGGTCATGGTATTACCGAGCGACTGTGTTCACAGGAATCTGACGGACGGACGGGAACATAACGGCGGTCGCCGGTGCGGAGGCAAATGAAGAGATTGGGGATTCTCGTGAATGCCATATCTCAGTAACACCTTGAGGGAACTTTGACACAAACATTCACTCGGACTCAAAAATGAACTAATTAAAATCTGGTGGTCAAAGGTCAACAGTCAAGGTTTTTTCTATGTTAATTAATAAAAGAAAAGATTATCTGCATATAGATTAAATTTACTACGCACCGATGTTTATCAATATTGATTCTGATTCGGTCTCTGTGCAAAGAGGCAGGGAAAGACGCAAGCTCGGCCTCTTACTCCTCTTTGAATGAATTTTCTCCAGATAATAAATTTATTCTAAGTTTGCCGTTTGTATAGTAATTTAAAAGATGTATAATCTCAGCTGGAATATCAGATACGCTCATTTGCATGTTACATCAGGCTAAAGCATGAGCGTGTGTGAGTTTATAGGTGTTGTAGTTTTTTTTTAACGTATGTATTAAATGAAAAACGGTGTCGTAAGAAACGAATTCAGTAACTTCTGTATGACTGTGACTCACGATATGCAACAGGAAATTGTTCATTTCTGAATAATGAATGTACTGCTGATGCTTTTGTTCCTCGCTGCAGGGTCGTTTTGCCAGATTGTTCCGCTGGCTGGAGAAGAAGCAGCCAGAGTGGTGTCGACAGAGAGACACCTGGTCACTCTACCTCTTCCCTCCACACTCCAGGTAGCATTCACACCTCCACTCATCTCCGATAACGCCGTGTCTTTTCCTCCTTCTGAGCTCTGCATATAGACAATATGAATATTTTTACATATTCATGGAAGTCCTGGGTACACGGCACCCGGAGAGTCTGTTGTTTTATTTCTCCTGTGGCAGTTAAGCTTGAGTCAATTAAGCTAAAAATGAAATGAAATATTCAAAACATGCAGCTGCTCAGCACTTTTCAAATGATAGTTTTTGGTATAGGGAAAGACAGAGAAAGGATTCTTAACATTACATTTGACTGACATCCCAGAAAGCTGAGTGTAATGGCAAAGTCACTGCAATGTGAGCGCAGCATTTTTATTCCCCCCCCCCTTCCCTTCCTGTATCAGCTGCGATTCCCTCCCACATTCTCACTTCAGACGTCTCTTTTATCTGCACATTTCTGCCATGTCAGGGGTGAGTAAGCAGGAGCAGAGGGAGGAAAGGGAGTTTCTCCTACTGAGTGCTGCGTGTTATCTCAGCCACGTGCTGAATCCATCACCCCCCCCCCCCCCTTCTAGGGCTTTGATCTGCGCGTCTCTGCTGTCTGTTCGGAGGAATGCGGGCAGTGAAGGCAACACCAAACAAAACGCTGGCCCCCCGGGCTGCCGTCCAAAACACACCACAACATGCTGATTAAAGATCAAACACCTCACCCCCCCCCATCCACCCGATAACTTCATGTTAGCCGTCGCCTGTGTCATGGCATGTCCAGTCCGCCTGATTGGATGTTTGAATTGTAACGGCTCTCAGATACGGTATAAAGTCACCGCCGTCAGACTTACTCCTACAAAACGCCTCAGCAGCACCTCAGAGTATTAGAGTATTTAAAGGCCAAGTAGACTTGACGTTGATGCTGATAATTTGATGCAGTGGCGATCTGTGTGGGTGGTCACCGCGGGAAGACGTATGCCACCGCCGTTCATCTTTGCAGCCTTTGTTTTCCCCCCTGTGGCCCAAAAAGTATTTTCACCATAGACCATCGTTGTAAAAGAGACATTTCACCTCCAGCCATAAACATAGTGAGTTTTTTTCCCTTGTGTGTTGCATGTAGTCCGTCCGTGAAGTTGAGCCCTTTCAAGAGTTCTTGACGGTTCTCCTCTCTGCTGGTCATATTATATAATTTGGAAAAGGTTAATGGGAAAAGCTCCCTGTAGTCTGTTATTGTCAGAGTATTAAGAAAACTGAAGGGGCTTGGCTCATACCGGGGTTCTAGCTGGCTTCCAGTCACAGCGGGCTGAAAGGTTTAGCCATGTGGAGAGTGACACCGAGGACACAGGCTCTGCGTGGCGTCCCTTCTGGCCTTGAAGAAAAACGACGGACGCCCGCCTGTGCTCACAATCACATCAAGAGACAGCGGCGTAGTGGGAGGCCCCCGGAGTACAGTGACATTCACGTGGACCCGAGTTCACCTCCGCCTGCCTTTGTGCTCGCTGTTGTTACGGCTGCTGCTGAAGATTACTGCGGGGGAAGTTTTTAATGAGCGAGGGGAGTGGGCCGTGCTTTCGTGGGCACGCAGGTGTGTTCGCCGCAACGACGCGTGCAGTGCGTGACCTCTTTCCTGGAAAACAGTCCACCCTAATCCCCCCGCCCCCCACAGGAAGCGATGGCGTTTGTGTGTCTCCGGTTTGTTTGGTGTGCACAGAAGAAGAACTGGGTGAGCAGCTCTCATCCGCTCTAGTCAGAGACGTCACGCCGGAGCTGCATCACCAAATAAAACTGTTCAGCAGAAGATACAAGCAAACGTGTCACACGAAGCGCCTGCGCTGCTGAAGTGACAGGTGATGTTTGGGGGAAAATGAAGAGCAAAAACAAACGCCAGAGAAACAAAAATAAAGATGAAGAAAAATGATTGACTTTGTTAAAAAATCTGCAAAATTAATGAGGAAAGTGTCAAAGTGTAAAGCCTCAAATGATCCGTGAGAGAATAGTTTTTCGACACAGGTCGTGACATCAGACTCTTATTCTGAAACATTTGATGCAGAAAAACTCCGAATGTCAGTAAATATTATCGGAGGGGGAAAGCTTCAAACGCTTGTCAAAATCTTTTTATATAAACATCCATGCATCAAGATGTCACGATGTTTAACAGATGCCTTTTGGGAGTGTCCGGGGACAGTTTGTCTTGAGGTTTTAGCTCGAGTCTCAGGGGCCATTTGAACTTGACATTAAAGTCCCAGTCAGACACTGGCCCTTCCAACTGCAGAGGAGGAGCTGCTGGAGGTGTGGCCTCCCTCCCTCCCTCCCTCCCTCCCTCCCTCCTCCCTCCCTCCCGCCGGCTTGAAGACAACACACGCATCCTTTAGCATCATGACTCTGGCGGGCTGATATCAAAGAGGAATTAGCTCATACAGTCTGTGTACTGTGTGAATAATAATACCACATCCAGATGACACACACAGACTCAAACAGTGTTGACATGATGTCGTCTGTATAAAATTATGGTAAAAATCTACTGTACACTCAGACCGATATGAGCCATCAAAGCGGATCCGATGCGCGGTTTAATCCCTTCGCGCCACATATAACAAGCGTTCCCTCTTTCTTTCTCTCTGTTGTCACGAGCTAAAAGCCTGGGGACCTTTTCATGTTGGGTAAATGAAAGTCAGGCATAATTAATGACTCCTTAATTCTACAGCAGTTGATTACAGAGTCACTATATGTGAGACAAGCTCTCATAAATTGAATGAGATCTTTCATTACTTGCAGTTTGTACAGTCTGTGATTTCTTTTTATACAACACGCCTGGACCGAGCCGCAGTCTGGACACTGTGGACGCTTGTGTAGATATTTCCATTTCATGCCACTTCCAACAGATTGGAATATAATTGTACTTTTAGGTTACTTCACCGATTAAAATGTTACTACATATGATCCGTTAACCCACCGCACAGTATGTAAAATAGGTCAAATTAGCTCCGCCTCAACCTGCTACAACAGTAAAAGCTTAATCACATTAATGTATTAGTGCTAATAATCCATAATGTAATATATCATTACATTATTGGTAATAATGTAATGATATAGTACTTCTTAGAGACAAGCTGGAAGGGATGGGGGTGGATCCCTGCTTCGAGTCCTGGATTGTGGATTACCTGACGAGACGACCACAGGCTAAAAATAGCACCGTCTACACTGAAAAGTGATGCAGCTGAGGAAGATGATGACCGTCTGTTGTGTTTTGGTGCTATACAAATAAAAGCTGACTGGACTTGCCTTTGAGTGAACATTTCCAACCACTTCAGCCACTTCTACAAGGGTGTTGTGTTTTCTGGGAGGTGTTGCCTTAAACTTGTAAGACTGTAACATGATTTCCTGCAAATTTGTTCTGCAAGATGTGCATTGATGTGTATCTGTGGTTATTTTAAGGGATGTATACTGTGCATGCACCTGCTCAAAGGTGGGTTATACGCCATATACCTGTTTCAGTTGCATACCACATGTCAAGTCCATTTCCAGTGTCGCTTACGTTTCGCATTTCTGCTTATGTTTTGTTAGGTTTCGGATCATCTGCAAGAAGATCATCACCCACAAGATGTTTGACCACATTGTGCTGGTCATCATCTTCCTTAACTGCATCACTATTGCCATGGAGAGGCCTCGCATCGACCCCAGCAGTGCTGTGAGTGTCAAAAACACGATCCCTAACTGTCCTCCATGTAAAGTCAGACTCTCTAAGAAACTGAGAAAAATGAAAGACGTACAAAAAGACAGTTGGACAGGAAAGAATATACAGTACCTATAGTTTATATGCATATACATAGACACGTATGTATATATAGATACAGAACTTCCTGAGATGTGTGTGTAGAATAAAGAAACTCGCTGCCTCACGGCTCAAAATAGTCCAAAACAGAAATGGAGAAAAAAGGTAAAAAGTACCTGTCAGCCAGTCAAACCTTAATGGCTGTTCAAACACACACACACACACACACACACACAAACACACACAGACACACACACGCACACGTAAAAAGAGAATTACTACTGGAGTTTGCTGTCTGCGGAGAAATGAAGTGGAACATTGTGTGAGCACAGGAACCTGTGCGACCGAGCTTTGGGTAATGTGTGCTATATCCCAGTATCTACAACACCATCACCTCTTTAGCTAATGCACCATCCCATCAGATAGAGGAGGGCTGACCCAATGCCTCGCATCAACACACACACACACACACACACACACACACACACACACAACTCCTTGTCCTTTTTCCTACATCCAGCAATAGCAGCGGAGCGCAGCCCAGCCGCTCCGTTCACGAACACAATGATTATCACTGTTAGATTTTCTCTTTTCCGTCTTCGCGGGAAATGGAAAATCTGCTGGTTTTGGGACAGAGACGTTGCAATCGTATGTCTGGGTGATGTCCAGGAAAGGAGACCATCCCCTCCTTGTCTCATCGGGGGGAGGGCGATCACACACAACACGTATATAAATGTGTATAAATATATAAACTTGAGCAAAATCACAAAAATCCATCACAGCAGCCGCACTAACTTTCAGCGAGTGAGAGTGTTTTTTGGATGTACATATATTTTGTCAGACTCCTGCTACGGCCGTCATGTCCAGTCTGCACCCTGAGGCCATTAGTGAAATGAGATGGAAATATATGACATAGCAACCACCCCCCCACCCCCCACTCCCCAAAAACAAGAGATGGAGCAGTCATTACAGTTTCGAGCTGTGACGCTTATTGCTCCAGGTCTCATTTGCCGGAGCGCTGGTTGCGTGTTGCTGTTTGTTTGTGTGGGTTGTTTTGAATTAATGAAGCCGATTGTGAATCGATTTCCACACGCTGATTCCGTTTTGGCCTGTGTATAACAACCAGACGTATAATTAATCACTCCACTGCTACTCATTTGAAGTACTTACATATGCTTTATATCACCCGTGGTGATAACCCAACAGAAGACACATCTTATATTCCTTAAATAGAAATGTCACAGTTAGAGAGATAAAGTGTTTTAGTCACAGCGTTTCAGTCAGGAATGCAGGCTGAATAATTAGTTTATTGTCCTGGAAATTATGTCACACACTGTGCATTTGGCTCGCAGTCCGCTGCTGTTTTGGTTTGGTGCGGGAGGTTGCCTGGATACTGTCTTCCTGTAGCTTAGTGGAAATGATTGGGGATGATTATACTGCCTATTATGATGTATTATTTCTAATTGAGCTGAGGGACTGAACTATCTAGAGCTCTAAATTGAATTATATCAGCGTCAACAGTATAGCGTACGATCAGTCGTAGTTTTCAGCAGCCACGTCATCTGCCCCAGACAACATTAAGATGGAGAGATGGCGCTGCAGACTGGACCGTGATCAAAGCGCTCCAGGAGGTGTGGGTTGACTCTTGTTTTTTGTTGCTCAGGGAAACAGGAAGGGTTTGTAGTCGTATAATTGGAAACTGCGGTCGTTACACTCTTTGTAGGATTTTGTGTTCTGTAAAAACAGAGACACACACACTGAAGCTCTCAGGTGTCTGGGGCTTCCAGCGCACAGTGACTAGTGGAGCTTTTGCCACTTGCGATTACCTACTGGAAGTGTTTGGTATTGGATATTGTTTTCTCTGGCGTGTGACTAAGCATAATGCCTCTCCGTACAAGTCATAGCATCTGCCATTACGATCAGCGTTACTTCAAACCAGGCTGAGCTGGAATAAGCTCTTCAGGGTGATGGCTTGCGGTTCCCCTCAGCCGTGGTCAGACAGACAGTCAGGCGTCGAACTGGGAATAATACCACCGCCATTAGAGATGAGGAAGAGGGAGGTATTGTATTGTACTCCTATTGAGGGAGCTCAGCTTCTGTGGCTGTGTCTAACAATCTGTTTCTTTCAAACTCGAGCTAAAAATACAGTGAAAAGCCGCCGTCTCTTTGACTCGGAGGAAAAATCACTTGAGCAAATCCTCAGTTTAATTAAAATAGTTTATTAGGACTTGTTAATGTATGTAGGACAAACCGTAAATGTACATATGATAAGAATAAATTTAAGCAAACTATAGCTCTGTTTGGAACATCCACACGGAAACTTTATAGTGATTCAGCCATTTTGTCAGTTTCAGCCTTAAATTCTTGTTTCTTAACACATTTATTATTAACGTTCCACAAGTGATATAATATCACTTATTCCCAGTGTCATTCAGTAGAGTTTGCAGTTCATTTGCAGTACAGAAAAAATGGGTTAACATTGACAGATTTTTTTTTTAACTGGTATAAAGAAAAATAAGTTCTCAAGGCTAAACGCCAAATCAGATGCCTTGTTTAAATCTTTCCTGCGGTGCTAATAAAGAGTAAACTTTAGGATTGCCTGCCAGCCATCATTAGTGAGCGCAATAGGGATGTTTGTACAAAGATGTTTTGAGTACGAGGAAAAAAAACATCTCCCTTGTACATTATTCAGCAGGAAAGAACAAAGTAGGAAAAAAAAAAATGCTTATAACAAAAATGTGAATGTAAGATCATTGGAACTATTAGCATGTGCATTAGCTCTGGTCTCTCTCTTCGGCAGGAACGGATCTTCCTGACACTGTCCAACTACATCTTCACAGCGATCTTTGTCGCAGAGATGACTGTAAAGGTAAGACATTTTTAGCCACTGGTTAGTGTCATCACTGACCTGCGTTCTTACTCAGCTGACATCAATCTGTTGTGCCACAAAAGATTTGTTAGCTGAGTCCCGTAAAAAAACACTGGTTGCCTCATATGAAGACCTCTCATTTCCCCCAGGACTTTGTCACTATGTGACACATCTGTATTCCCTCACAATGTAAAAATAAGTAAATAAATAAAATTGTATAAGATGGAGAAACCTGTGCTGTACTGTAGGCACACACACACACACACACACACACACACACACACACACACTCTCTCTCTCAGGGCTGTTTGGTAATGCTCAGCAGAGTCTCGCCCAGTATTCAAATGGCCCTTTAAATGGAGGTCCACGCTGCCGTGTGCAGGAGCGAGCGGAGGCAGAGGGGAGGAAAGTCTCTGTCTCTATTTTTGGTCCCAGTGCAATCGCCTGACTCAGGAAGGTAGAGCCTGTACACACACATAAACACACACACACACACACACACACACACACACACACACACACACACACACACACACATAGAGAACACTGATTGTATCTAACATTTAATTTCCAAATAATCTCAGAAAATGATTGATGATTGTTTATCACCAAACATGTCGCCAGATCTAAACTCTGTGGATTTCAAGGAACTAATTCAATTTAACCTTTTTCATGTCAGTAACATCACGTTGCCAGTAGTGGAAGAACCATTAAGATTTATTACCTACAAAAATGTAAAAATACTCCATGATGTGAAAGTCCAGCAACAGTAAATGAAGTTAAGTTAAAGTACATGTACTCCAAATACTCCTGTACTCAAATACTATAATTTTGAGGTGCTTGTACTTTACTTGCACGTTTCTATTTTCTTAAATTTTGTACTTTGTACTTTGTATTTATTTGGTCACCCACTATTCCACAGAAGAGGATCAGGTTTAAAGTCAGTAATGTAAAAAAACAAAAACAAACAAACATGTGGCACAAATCCTCTTCCATACTTTTCAAATTCAAGAAAACAAAAAGTAAAAACTTCTGAGGTGGTTTTATTTAGATAACTGCTCAAGGCCCAAAGAAGTTAAATCATCCAATATTTCAAAAAAATGCTTTCTATGTCTGTTGTTAGCCGTTCCACTAAAGAAGATGTTTTTAAAGAGGTAAAATTAGATAAATTAGATAAATTAGACAATTCACAAAACAGCATAGATTAGAGAAAAGCAAAGTTCAGTATCTTGCTCTCTGCACTAACATTTTAAATTATGGACTTTTACTTGTAATATATTCACGCTGTTGCACTTGTACTCAGGATGTAAATACTTCCTCCACCACTTGTTAAATACATTATTTTCCTCTGAAATATAGTTTAAAGTAGCATAAACATCCAGGTAAAATTTTAGATGAAAAACTTCTACCCATGCTGAACTCAGCTGCACAAAGTGAAGACGAGACAAAGTGACAGACACCTTCTTCATCATTTAATGTAAATGATCTTCTGCCTATCTCCCCCCTCTCTCCTGCTCCCTCGCCGCCTCAGTTAGAGGAAGATGTTTAGAAATGCATGAAGCAGAAATCGGCCTCATTGTTTAATAAGTTTGAGCTAAAAAACAAAGTCAGCCGGTCTCTGTCCTTTTCTTGGAATGCAAATTGCTTTTGCTGAGTGGAACCTATAGAATTAGAAATGAGGCTTGGAAAGCTTGAGGTTTTTATTTTTTTATGCTCTTCTCTGCCAAGCTCCAAGTAAACAATCGCTCCACAAAGTCAATAAGCTGTTCATGTGGGACATCGAGCAGCGACTCCTAATAAATGCAAAAGATGGCTTGATAACAAATCTGCTCCCGCACAGACGAAAATAGATATTGAATTACTGATTCATGTATCATTTTCTTACATCTATGTTCGGAGTTAATATTTGATTTTAATTGTTCCAAACTCTTTTGGTGCTGCGGCAGTTTGCTCCCTTCAACATACAGCATCTACACCGTGCCGTATGTTTTAGTTTCATGCCTCTTTTCCTCCCTGGTTGTGTCCAGATTGTAGCTTTGGGCTGGTGTTTCGGGGACAAGGCCTACCTGAGGAGCAGCTGGAACATTTTGGACGGGATGTTGGTGATGATTTCTGTCATCGACATCCTGGTGTCTCTCATCTCCAACTCGGGTACCAAGATCCTGGGCATGCTCCGAGTGCTGAGGCTGCTGAGAACGCTGAGGCCGCTGCGGTAAGTGGCTCTCTCCCGGGGGCGCCGACATTTATAGACAAACAAACGGTCAGAAGACGGACCACCCCTGAAACCGTTAATAGAGTCATAAAACCGAGTCTTACCTTTAATACAATATGATCTTACACAGAATCATGTGACCTTATATAAACAGCAGACATATTTGTTTCAGATAGGAGCAAACTGAGCTTTCTCTCAGTCACATGGAGCCTGTGGGAGATTTTTGTGTATTTGTGTGTGTCTGTGTGTAGGTAGGGAGGGGGGGGTGGGGGGTGTTGCATTTATTTTCCATTCATGCGTGTGTTATTGTCAATGTGTACACAATTGCAAAGTTATGTTTATTTGAGCGGAAATAAGGCGGAAATCACCAATTTGGAGACTGTTTGTACTCTTATCTCCAAATATGTGTGTGTGAGAGAGAGAGAGAGAGAGAGAGAGACGGGGAGAGGAAAGAACAATGTGTGTCTTTGTATAATATCCAACAGGGTCTTTACATGTGTGTGCAGTCCTTTAGCTTTAGCCTCAGTGTGCGTGCCTGCGTCACGCCTGACTCGGCTCACAGTCGCACGCTCTGTGTGAAGGGGAGCTCTCGGCTCTCGGCTCTCGAGGCTTTTGCCCTGAATATTTATCACAGTTCCCAGGAAGAGCAAAAAGAAAAAAAATTAAATATTCATTTTCATCCTGCCAAATTTACCCACTAAACACCCACTGATCTTTTTCTGTCTTTTTGCCTTGGCAACTTTCACCTCTTGACATGAAAGGGAAATCTGGTGCCAGCGCTGCGTTTGCTTTTTTACTCTCTCTCTCTCTTCAAAGTGTTACTTTCTTCTTTGAGTAACGTTTGTGTTTCAGCTAATCAGTGAATTTGTGTGTGGTTGACGTTCTGTTTATGTGTATTTGTAGTAAGTATACATACTCTGTGTGTGTGTTGTTTTGATGGGTTTTTTTCTTCGGCTGGACCGCAACAATGAGGCCAGCTCTATAATGTGGAATATGACTGACTGACTGACTGATGACATTTCACGCTCTTTACTTATGAGCGTTTGGGGAGTGATGTTAGCAAATCGCCACCTACAGGCAAACTTATGCGCAGAGTTTGTCCCCATTAAAGCTGCTTAAATTTGTAAATGCATCTTTTTCTCGCCCGTTTTCTTCCCCCAACGCTGAGCTTTTCCAAAACAACCTACAGAGTTCGTCTGAAAACACGAGCTTGGTGTTTCAGCGTGTTCGTCGCGTCAGTGTGGCAGGAAAGTTGAGACAACCTTTGCATTTGACAAAGCTGTTGACTCGTTAACAACTTTTCTGATCACTGACCGCTCTTGTTTTTCAATTTCCCCGTGTTCCCTGAGCTACTGTTACTGTTATAACACATGTAAATTTAAGCAATTTACAACACGTAGCTCAGCATACTCCAGAGTTTGGTTTGGTTGCCGCCGTGGTGCTTATTAGTTTAAAAAACTAGCATTTTACATTCAACTAACAAGTTAAATGTTAATGTGACATTTGAAAATGAACTCGCTGTCACACAAGCGGCTTTCTAATTAGATCTGGTGCAACTGTGACAAATAGAGCACTTGAAACCAAACGAGCACCTGATTTTCTCTGCTGCTGAATTCTCTGTCTCTAAATCATTATGCGGTACACCCTGCATTATTTAATCCCCACAGGGCAGCAGGGCTGAGGCTGTATTAATCCTGACTAGGGGGGTTTTAAAGTCATAAAATGTGTAGCAATTACAGGAGGAAATTGGACAAATTTAAAATATTTCGGGGGAGGGGGGGGCAAAGGGCAACCATTTCTCAAAGGATGATGTCTTCAGTTTGAGGAAAAATACAAAATGGCAGAGGGAGAAATAAGATTAGGAAGACGGCGTGAAGACAGGTAAAGCGCTGGCAGGTGAATCTTTGGGGGTTTTTTTATGTTTACAAATTCACAGTTTGCCAGCGTCTCTCTCACATTCTCAACTAACAAAGCCAAAGAAGAAGAAACAAGAAACAGATTCAGCAACAAATAAGGAATTTAATTCACAATAAGAAAGAACTTAAACGAAGAACCGACAGTGGAAACAGTGGGAAACTAAAACTGCACAACACCACCACAAAATATTATGAATGTCACTATGCACACATTACAGCTCCTAGCAGCTATCTTGGGGGAGATCAGACACACCAAGCCCCCCCCCCCCCCCCCCCCCCCCCCCCCCCTCCAGCCTCTGTGCTCCAGCTCCTGATTGGGGAACAGGGACAGCCGAACACACAACACAACACAGCACTGTGGCACGTAACACTGACAAAATCCGCCTGGTAACTAATCTAAATATGAAGATAGGCCTGAAACAAAATGAATGCTACACATGTTTTCTGTTGATTCACAAATTCAGTAAAGAAAATCTCAATCATCATGGATCAGTAAAAGCCAGAAGAGGCCCCTAAAAAAAAAAAAAAAAAAAAAAAAAACTTTGAACATACTGAACATTTCCCTGCCAGTAGAAGAACAGCTTGGATTATTCCACAAGAGATTTCTGCATTTGTGTTTTCCTCTGCTGTCCCTGCTGCTTTGACGAGGGGTTGGGCTCAAACTGAAGAAGGTGATGTCACATACTTCCCTGCAGCAATCACAGTTTTGTGCAACAATAGGAATCAGTATCTAATGACAGTGGGACAGTGGGATGTTTTGCTCATAACTCTGGTTTATAGGCTCAAATCTGTGTAAACAAAGCGAGTGACGCTAAGTGCATTCTTTTTCTCTAAATAAACAATCCTTGTTAAACAGTATGAAAGTGTATAATTGAATTACATTAGAAAATCCTAGCCACAGACTGAGGCTGTGATGCCTATATCATTATTTTTGCCATGTTCATGAGTACAACTTAAAAAAGTTAAAAACTCTTTTCTCCAGAATAGTCAGGAATGGTTTCTGTTAAACACTCGACAATCATCCGTCCGTGAAGCTTCTGTGTTTGTTTCGATATCAGCTTGTGGTCTCCTCAGTTCGATTGTGGTAGACTCACACTCGCTGGGTATTTGAATTAAATATGAACTCGTCTTTGTTTCTCCCCACCCAGCAGCTCAGTGCACATGGGGTTCACACAGGCAGCGTCGGAGCTGCTGACGCTGCCTCAGGAATAATAATCAATCCACATCATTTATCTGCTCACAGGCTGAAGTCCGTGGCAGCCTGTCACTTACGCAGCTGAATTTAGAACGATGTCTACTGTAGTTTACGCGGCGAGACAACGTGAGGAGTTTGTACTGAATTATTGCACGTGTGTGTTCTTGCATCGGTTGTTACATATGTATGTTATTTCAACAAGCAGCCGACTGTGTGTGCAGGTGTGTGTTGCTGTTTGAGATATTAATGATCGCATTACGCTGCACTACAGAGGAGGGGGAGTGCACAATCGTGTGTGTGTGTGTGTGACAGAATGATGCATCAGTTTTGTCTAACAGGACACACACACACACACATGCACACACACACACACACACACACACACACACACAAACTCCTACACCTCTGCAGTCGTTCATCAAGCCCACAACCCGAGCTGAGGTCCGGGCCTCAGGGAGGGGCCAGGAGTTAGTACCCTGTGTCGCTGAGAGGCACTGTTATGTCACCCAACACCACCTCCACCTCATTAAGAATTCAGCTGCAACCCAGGGACCCCACCCTCACCTCGTCCACCTACCCATGGGCGTCCTTTAATCGCACGTGCCGCACTCCCGGGCTTCGTTACAGGCAGGCGGATCTGAACAGCTCTGTGGTGCTGGGGAGGTCAGGGCTGGCCAACACGTCTGTTTATTGATAAATCCCCCCCTGTTGTCGACCCCTGTCAGCTCAGCCTTTCAGCTCATCCATCACTTGATGATGATGATGTACTTGCCCCAAAGGCTTCTGTATTGGCTACTTTCTGTGCTGTCTCACTATATAATGTGTACATTTATTAGCCCCTTGCATCTGACGGCGCTGATGCTGGCCAGTTAATTTGGCACATGATAACCCTTCTTCAAGAGTTTTAGTTTAGTTTTACTTTTGTTTATTTTTACCCAATTTAAAATACACAGGAAACAAACAGCATGCAGAGCAGGGAGAGGCACAAAGCCCAGTGGGCTTATGTTATTATTGTTAATAATAACAATATTATCAAAATAAGAGCTGAAAATGTGATGTGTATGAGTTTAACTCTATGAGCAGTAGTGATAATACATGTCAATATGGGCAAAATAATTGAAACATTAATACTTGGACAGTAATACATGGGTAAAAAAACAGTTATAAAACAGAAGTTTAATGGTCTTTTAAGCATCTTTTGTAACATTTGATAGAGAAACAGTTTCTCAGTCGTTACATAATTTCTTCTAATAAATCTTATTAAATATTCCCTTCGATTGAATACATCTTATAAATAAAGGCACATATTTGAAAAATATATCATTAATAGTAAGAATCTGTAGTTTCTGACATAGAGGAGCAGATGTGATGTGCGATTCTGATGATTGGGTTACAATCCAAACAAAATGTTTCTGGAGGACCAAAGGTTTTTGTGGAGAGTAGTAGAAACAGTCACCAGCCAAACTATATGAAAGATGAGGTGTTTGTTTGACACCTGAACTCATTAACTTACAGTTTAAATTTCCTTTATTTGGTGACGGCTACAGGAATAGTGAGTGGTAAAGTGTGACAGCTGGAGAGGAATGACAGCTGCAGGTTGAAAAAGAGAAAAGCAGGAAGAAATTCATACAACAAAGTGAAGCGAGAAACAAAGTTTAGACAAAAAAAAAAAAGCAATATAGCAGCTGCCTCATTTTTTATTCCCTCTATACACCCTCCACCTCACCAGCCGTCCTCTCCTCCCTCTATTCCCTATTTCGATCTCCCAGCGTCGCTTAATTACACCCAGTGTTTGCACTGTGGGAACACGCCCGCCACTTATTGCCCTACTTGTTGTTCCCTCTCCTCGGTGTGAGGGATATGCTGGTGGAGGAGAGGGATGGATGGTGCATGTGTGTGCGGCGCGCTCCTTCCCGCTTTGTATATCACACAAAACAAAGAAATGCTGTCAACTGCAGGGAAATTATGCGGAGAGGTAGATTAGAGGAAGAAACGAGAACTAACTTTTCTCCCTCTGGCTCGCTCCATCCAGCTCCTCCTCATCCTCCTTTTTCGTGTCATATGCAAATAGATATTATGGAGAGGAGCCCGTCGCAGTGCGCCGTCCTTCACGTACCACATCATCAGAGTGTATTGACTCATAATAAGAGGCTCATCTCTCCTTCGTTCCCCTCTTTAATAAGCCTTGTCACTTTAGCGTATTTGTCAGTGAGTGCAGCTCAAAAGGAGAATATGATGTAAAGAGGTAGAGAGGTTGGCTCAGAGTTTTCATATGCAAAGCAGAAACGCTGGAAAACAGCAGGAAACGATGCACTTCTGTCCTCTGCATGTTTTCCAACTCCCCCCCCAAAAAAATACTTTTCTTTTCTTTCATGATGTTTATGCCTCGTAGTCTTTGGTCAAACTAGATTTCCTTTTTTCTTTTCCCAATGGTCATCCCTCGGGATGAGCGGTTACCAAAGAGGATTACAGCCACATGTGGATTTTGAATTCTGACTTTTTTCTCATAAATCTGAGATTAAAGTCAGAATTGAGAAAAAAATGTATTTGCAATATGAACAGGAGCATGACAAAATATGACAAGTCACAGTTTAAGTGTTTTTGTCATCTCCGTACAAGAGTTCACACATCTCCTCTAGGCAGTTAGACAAGATTAAAGTAATAGATTAGTAATAAATAGTAATAGATTCAAGTCAGAATTCTAAAAAAAATAAATGAAATAAAATTCACATGCGGCCCTAATTCTCTTCCGTACACGGTTGAGTTAGATCAACTCATTTAAATTAAAAAAGGAATGTTAATACCTTTTGAAACATCATACATATTTAATCATTTGACTGGACAAGACTAATTTAATAAGCCTTTATTGCACATCTTCAGCTGTTTTGCGTTTCCTTGTCGACTTTAAAGAGACACAGTGGAGTCCAAACATCCGAGACTACTTCAGACCCTCGGACGCCGCTGTTTCGTCTAATTGCAGAGAAGAGACGTGTGAACAGAGATGACAAAAACGCTTCGACTGCGACTTAAACCTCTTACAACAAATGCCAATCAGTGCAAACATGTCGCCGTACTCCTGCTCACATCTCAACAGCAGAATCAAGCAGATGCAGCTCTTGAACACTAGTACCCTCTATAGGCCAGGAGCGACACTTCATCCCAACCTGACTTTCAATACAATATCAAGAGAGGCAGTGAGGTGCTGAGTGATGAGGTGTCGCCATAAGCTCATTATTCTCTGATCGGGGCTATTGATCAGTGGCCTCGGTCAGTCCCGGCTCCTTATTATCTCTAGTTCTCTGTGAACGTGCTGTTGACTCCTTCCTTCGCTCAGCTGTGTGCTCGGGGGAAAAACATGCAATACAGACAAAGGCAGAGCAGATTACCTCAACAGCCTCCTGTCATCTCATCCGTCATTATATTGACTCCGGTGTGTGTCTGTTGCATTTCTGTGCTGTGTGTGTGTGTGTGTGTGTGTGCTCATGCATCTGTGTTTTCTGTAAGAAAACGCCTGTGCAGGTAAGTGCGTGTGTGCATTTTATGTAGTGTGTGTGTTTGTGTTTTTCTTTCCACTGGAGAAGCTCAGCTGCAGTGCAATAGAGTGCCGAGTGCCACGCTGGCACTAAATAAACATCCCAATCAGTCCATTGGCTTAATTAGATGTGTCTGTTTCCTTGACTGCAGAAACAAAAGGAAGCAGAAAGAGGTGTGATAGAGGGGAGTGAGTGAAAGAGAAGTTAATTTGTCTGTGAGCCAGCAAGAGTTTTAGTTTGAAAGGTTCCGACATGTGGGCACATGACAAAAGAGTTTTCAACTGTGGTAAACAAGGGAAATCAAGAAGGGGGGGGGGGGGTTGTGGATTGGTACGCTTGCACAAACATACACACTCATGCACACACACACACACACACACACACACACACAGTGCGGTAATATCCTATTATATGCTGTGTTCCAGTGTGATCAGCAGAGCTCCGGGGCTGAAGCTGGTGGTGGAAACTCTGATGTCGTCACTGAAGCCCATCGGCAACATTGTGGTCATCTGCTGCGCCTTCTTCATTATCTTTGGCATACTGGGAGTACAGGTGAGAGCGGAGGGTGACGAGAGGGTGAGGAGAGGGAGGCTACAAACAGGAGTGATGAGAAAGCAAAAAGGCAGTAAAGCTGCATTCTAGAAAACCCATCTGGTCACCAGCTACCAGTTAGGAACGTACAAAGATCGCAGCCTTTGAAGAGGTTGTGAAGTCCGATTGTCTACAAATTCAGAAACGATGCAGATTCAAAAAACACATACGAAAATACAAAAACAAATAAGAGAACTGCAGAGATGTTCTGTGTTTTTTTTTTTATTTAATAAATTTCAGTCTTACTGTTTTACAAAACCTTTGCACAGTGTTTACTCAACCAAAAATATTGACACAAGAAATTAAATTGAGGTCATATTTTATGAGAACATCAAAGGCGATCACACATGGAATATCTACTGTCAACAAGAACAAAGGCCGACATGTTGCCAGGAGGGTGAAAAGAAAAGAAATTTAAATAGAAATCTATTACTTCTTTTACAGTAACAAACTCCTGAACTAAACTGCTCTTACAGCTTTCTTGCTGGACATGAAAACTACAATGTTGGCGCCCATATGTAAACAATGAGCCTCCAGAAGGAGGAGATCAAATGCTGTAGCAGTTCGACATGTGACAAATGTTGTACATACATCTTGGTAGCACTAACTCACATGCCAGGACACTTACACATGATTATCTGGTGGCAATGGCGTTTTCATGGCTAACGGCCCAAGGACCAATCTATACTAATGAGCTCTGTACCCTTGGTGCTGTTCATGCTCCTGTCTATCAGCCATCAGCATGTTGATGTCCATAGACCATCCATCCTAGTAAAGCAGTGTCATAAAGGGGTTGATGGCTGTGACGATACGATGGAGCAATGATTTAAAAGGCTTCTTCTATTGATCCCACTGCAGTGTAGTAGCCATTCCTATATTTCGTACTCTAGTTCCCAAGGACTACTATTGTCCGTAATCCCAGCAAATGCCTCAACTCAAACCTTTATTAATAATAAAGTAAAATAAAAATTAATATTGGTCTTTGACGTGTCTATTCAAAAATATTTGTTTTAAGAATAACTGTTTAACGTAACTGAAAACGTCTTTGTGTTTTCTTTCCCCAGCTCTTCAAAGGGAAGTTCTTCTTCTGTCAAGGAGTAGAACATCACATAAAGAACATCACCAACAAGTCCGACTGTGAGCAGGCCAGCTACAAATGGGTCCGACACAAATACAACTTTGACAACCTGGGACAGGTACGGCATCAGAAATGCTGCGACTTCTGATCAATAAATACATAAACTAACGGTCTGATTAACGTCTGTGTCATTTTAGCGTTGACGTATTTCGCCCATTCTTCTTTTCCTCCCGTCTCAGGCGTTGATGTCTCTGTTTGTTCTGGCATCAAAAGATGGCTGGGTGGACATTATGTACAACGGACTGGATGCTGTAGGAGTTGACAAACAGGTAACTCACAGATGTAAAACAAGTCCAGGGCTCGAGTCGAAGCGGATCACTGAAGAAAACCGATGAAAGAAGTTCTCTGAGTATCTATAAAAATCCTCTGTTCCTGTGTTTCAGCCAGAATTGAACTACAACCCATGGATGCTGCTTTACTTCATCTCTTTCTTGCTGATTGTGGCCTTCTTCGTGCTCAACATGTTCGTGGGCGTGGTGGTGGAGAACTTCCACAAGTGCCGGCGCCACCAGGAGGCCGAGGAGGCCAAGCGCAGGGAGGCGAAGAGATTGAAACGCAAGGAGAAAAAGAGACGGAGTAAGGAGAAGGAGCTGGCTGGTCGGTAGTCTTTCCACATCTTTCTGAGTCCTGCTTGATTTGAGCCTGAGCCTTTTTTTATTTACTTTTTGCTTATTGGTTTGGTTTTGCCGAATCTAGAACAACGCAATTAGTGAGCTAGCAACAGCCAACAGAAGTCGCTACTCTGCAGTAGAACCCCCCCCACCCCGACCATCCTCTTTTTCTTACCCTCCGGCTAGTTTTTGTTACAGTCCGGTGGTCACCTACTTTGGCTCTGCAGACTCTGCTACAGACTGTTGAAGCTCTTCTTCGACTCCAGCAGAAAATTGATCCGGTTAGAGGTTAAGAAAAGCTTCCATAATTGGTGGGTTTGCAGAGCTAAGACAGCTGACCGTTGGTGTTAGCCCCCCAACCCCCCCACCCTTCCTTTCCCTCCTCCCTTACCTTGCCTTGTCTACCATAGACACCGTGCTTGGGATGTCCCCTTGGAGCATGCCCAGTGAGTGCTGACAGACGGGGCTTGTGGGTATACAGAGCTAGAGGGAGGGGGAGTTGTTGAGCATTTAATCACCCTGATCAAAAACGGAGATGACCCCCCTCCCTTCCCCTCTTCTGCATGTGGTTTAGTACAGCCGCAGGGGCAGGGATAGACCTAAATCTGCAAGGAAATGAGGAAGAGTTTCCCCCCGTAGTTTTCCTGTAGCTAAGATCCGACATTACTTTGGGTGAGATTTGTTGAGTCAGAACTAATTCCCTGCCTGTCCCCCTGTCCCCTCCGGCTGTATAGGAGTTGGTGACAAACTGCTTGGTTTGGTTTTTTTATTCTTTCCACTGCCTCCTACACCCAAAAACACAAGCGCTAGCATCTGCTAGCATTAATCTTCTTGAGAATTTGGTGCCTACACTTAGAGTACTTTTACCCACTTATTCCAAAGGCACTTTCTTTTTTATATTTGTACGAGGAGCAGTGGACTATTAGTTTCTTAAAGCTGAAAGAAAAAACTCCCTTTGATTTCCTTCTATATGATCATTTTATTCAATAACCGGAATGTTTCTGTCCAGCTCTTGAGAAATACAGATGGAAATTGATCCTCCTTTTTCAGGAGGCGTCTGACAAGGGTATCTGACCAACCCAGAAACTCCCCTAGACCCTTGCACACTCTAACACATTTACACTTTATACTTCAAGAGGCCCCTTCCTTTTTCCTTGAAATTACACAAGACCTTCCACATTATCTAAGTTCATTTCCCTGTTTTAGTTTTGTTGTTCTCTGATTTTTGGTTGGCCAGGAAACCTTCTTTATACACGGTGCTGTTTAAGGTGATGTTGGTTGATAGTCAAGATTCCTCATAGAGAGAGACAGCTTACTCGTGTAACTCAGCAGAACACAGTTTGTAAGATGGTTGTAAATGTCTGCGCTTCGGTTTGAGAGCCAACGTCTTCTTGACCTTTTTACAAAACAAAAACTGCAGGTGTTGATCCAAAGAACTGGACTCAGAATCACTGGAAAGACAAAACGCAGGAACATAAACCAGCTTTAATCTTTCATCGCTTCCTTCTGGCCTTACTCCATCCCTCTTTCCCTTTTTCTTTCTCTTTGACTCTCTCCTGTCTGTAACTCTCAGCCTTCCTTCCTTTGCGTTCTTCTGCTTCTCCCTGACTAACACAGTCTCATTCCTCTAGATTTATTGGTTCCGGGGGTGAGTTGGGCCCTCTCTGAAGGCACATTGAAAGGTACAGAGTTTCTAGCATGTTCTGTGTGTCCCTTTAAACCCCCACCACCACCACCGACCTCGACCACCCACCGTGGTGGCTAGAGTTCTAAGTTCAATGATCACGGGAGGTAGGGCCCCATCCTGCGTCCCCGCCCCCCTGCCTCTCTCCCATCAGCACTCAGTCCGCTGGACATGCTGTTACCTGTTTTCTCTGTCGTGGCTTTGTCTTTCACAGCTCTCCCACACCGTCTGCGATCCATCCACTGTCCACAGCACTGCACCGCCGCGCCACCGCCGCAAGAGAAGAAGACTTTGATATAGTTGGGTTGGCTAGGGAAACTGAGATGGAGACAGGGTTGAGACAGGGAAACGTACGGAGGGGCAACAAATGTTAATACCTGCGTTCAGGTAAAGGATTCGAGTCCTACTACTTTCAGAATCAGAAGTAGAATCTGGTTTAAACAAACACAGGGAAGATGAAACAAGCAAGTACTACAGGTCAAATCGCTTAAATATAAATAGAAAAATTGAATAATAAGATAAAATATAAGAAAAATGTAAAAGAAAAAAAATTATAGAATAGACTGTAGGATTCTCTGGCTCCCAATGATTGTTTCCTGTCAAACGTCTTTTTATCAATATCCCAGAGCTCAACATTTAACTTGCTGAGTACAATGTCACAATAGCAATAGGAATGATGGCCAAAGCTGTAATAGTTAAGCTCAAGTTCTGATAACTCTGATTATCCCTAAGACTTGACTAACATGATCTGTCTCTCTCGCTCTCATTGTGCCTTGTAATTTCAGCTTGAAATTGAGTTTGACTAATTCTACAAGGGGTGTCATCTCGGATGAACAGCCTCTTTCTGTTGCCGATGACGTCCTCTATTAAAGGTCACTGGTTTCCATTAAAGGGCATCCGACCAAAGAAATTCAGTCAGGAACATTCCCTCTTTCCCCATCGAGTCTGCGTGGACTTAAAAGCCTAATGAAAAACCTCCAGCACCAAATTATGTGAATGTAAATTAAACAGCAGCAAACTCTGCTAACAGAGTATCTAGTTTTTCTTGCTGCAGTCTTCACAGCTCAGGTTTCAAATGGCTTGTTTCATCTTAAAGACGCTTTAAATCGTTTCCTTGGCGGAAAACAATCTATTCCTAGTTTATCAGATGTGTATCAGGAGATACCATTATTAAATCATGATCTCAAATAGAATTAAGGCCCTTGCAAAACTGCATAAATTTATCTCGACCTACTGGCTGATTTTCTGCAGCTGCACCGTGTGCAAAGGTTACAGCAGTACGAGTTTGTTAAGAGCAGTTGGCTCTTGTTTGGCATTAAGGTGTTCTCAGGGCTTGTCTGACCAATCTGACTGGTTTCCATGGCAGTCTGGTTAAGATTTGCTGAGAGGTGTGCTACATAATGACGACCATTTCACCAACTCTGCTTGCGGTTACGTCTGTGTTTGCACACACAGTATACTACCAGGTGCAATGTGTGTTAAACAGGGGCACATTCCTTGAAGGTAGACTTGACTGTGCTGGATTGTTCTCTTGTGTCTATGTGTGTGTGTGTGCATATGTGTGTGTGTGTGTGTGCATATGTGTGTGTGTGTGTGCATATGTGAGTGTGTCAGGCAGCAGATGGTTGCAGAACAGATTGTAAAATATGCAGGAGCAGCTTTCATCCCCAAATCCCTTCTCATTTTGGTCTGGATGAGTGTCTGAGAGGGGAGCAGGACCCCTAGACTCCTTTGTTGATCCTATGTGGCATTTTGCCGTAGGACACAAAGGCCTGCGGTATTTTTTGATATTTTCACTCTAAAGGTAATTACAGAAGTGCCAAGAACACAAAACGCACACATAAAATACAGCATCTGAGCAGTGTGGTGTTAGGTTGATCAACACTGAGGGAATGAAGTGTGTGTTTGTGTGTGTGTGTGTGTGTGTGTGTGTGTGTGTGTGTGTGTGTGTGTGTGTGTGTGTGTGTGTGTGTGTGTGTGTGTGTGAGTCTGTGTGTGAGCGTGTGGACTCTTATCTTCAGCTTGCACTGCACTGGAGCAGCTGCTTGTGGAGGATAGGAGGAGGAGAGGAACAAAGAGAGGAGCTGATGGAGCAGGCACATTAAGATTTTGACTGAAGACAGTGGGAGGAGGTGAAGAGATGCACACAGTGAGGGGTGGAGGTGAGAGGGAGAAGAATTACACAAACGTAAACATACGTTCATCACAACGTTGGATTTAATGGACGTGCACAGATTAGAAACTATAATCACACCACAGCAGTTTGTTTTCTTCTATGCTAGCATGCTCATGATGCCACTGCTAACATGCTAACCTTTAGCACATGTAATGTTAACCATGTGGACTTTGTTGCTATGCAACCACTTTACAATAAGACTCTTACAGAGGATTTATGAATGGTTTATAACTAGTTCATCACTTAGTTTGTTAAGACTTTATAATTCATTTATAAGCAGTGGTAACACATTGGATAAAAAGGGAAACACACACCTGTTGCTTGCCAAATAGTGAGCCCACATGTATCTGTACTGTTGAGCATCATATCTCTTTGTTCTCTCCATCGTCCAGCGTTTGTAGCTGCTGCTTCATCACATATTCATTAAGTTACCAGCAATTAACCACCGTCAGCATCTTAATGGTCAAAACGTTTCATTCGGCAGATGAAATTATATCAAATGATCACAAACATTTTAACTGATAAAAAGGAAAGTGTAAAGTGTAAAACACAACACCATTAATTAATTAATGAGTTACTCCTTTTACCAGTTATAAATGGTAATAGCTCATTAGTAAGATTAATGAGTAGTAAGCATTAATTTGATCTTGCCAAATAGTGAGCCTGCATCAATGTATGAAAACTGTGGTATAACTTGTTCATGATTTATAAAGTGTTAACAGCTGAATTAATAACCCAATTATAAACCATTTATAAATGCTTTATAAGGGTGGTGTTATTGTGAAGTGGTGGAGACACGAGAAGATAAACCCCACAGAGGTAGACGTGTACACACTCTGACGCAGTCGCCTCACCTCAGGGTCAGTGTGAAGCGTCTCCCTGCTCGAGTTGTTCTCGTTGCGCTAACTCATGCGTTCTGCAGTCAGCTGGTTGTGACGGACGCGTCAGGGGAAGGTATCCTGCGCATGATGTATGCTGCAAATTGTAAATATGGTCTTTAGTTTCCTATTGTTTTCTTGTTGTTCCACCCTCGGCGAGCTTCCATAGAGAGGCGATGGAGGATGTTTTGACGGACAGCAGCTTGTATCATGGTAATGATGCTCTCAGGGAGAATAATGAAAGTATCAGCAAACAGGAGAAAACACAAAGGATAGCTAAGAACAGAGAAAGCAACCAACACAGGAAATGGTCTCAAGGTAGAGAACTCGTGTATATTCCCTCTGTGAATCTGAGTATATGTTATATGTTCCTTTGTGTGCTTGGGATATAAGTTTGAATTGCTGGTTGTCAGTTTGCACATATTGTGTGTGTGTGTGTGTGTGTGTGTGTGTGTGTGTGTGTGTGTGTGTGTGTGACTGTGTGTGTGTGTGTGTGTTAAACTAGTGTTCCTCAGTCTGAGAGAATTGTGACTCTGCCACATTAACAGATGGCCCTCAACTTCCCAGACAGGCTGAACAGATCAACACTGTAGCCCAAGCAGTTCTGGCTGGGTCAGCCCCCACATGAATTCACTCAACATAACACTCTGTCACCACATCTCACCCCAAACAGTCGTCCTATCGAGAGGTACAAGTGCACGGACTAAATAATGTATACACCTCAAACACGAGGAAGGGTTACTGTACTTTTCATCTCCATATTTACAGTATATGTCCGCCACGTAATCCTCCGTATCTTTGTGACTTCCAGTTTGCAGTTTGTCTGTGTTTGATAAAAGCTGTCGTGATTCTTCATGACTGTCACCCCTTGAATTGAATCATTTTGTTATTTTTGGCCACAAATGTTTTGACCCTCTTACCGCCGCTGTTGGTGGTCTGTCGTTGCTCTGGAAACACACATATTTAAGAGCAGATTGCCGGTGGTGCCAACCAAAATAGTAAGACCACCTCTTTCCTGCGAATTCATTTTTCAAGTGCAGTGCATTCTGGGCCAGCGGCTCTCTGTAAATCAGCCTCTCACTCTGAGTACAGCACCAGCTCCTCCCTGCTGTTTTTCCACTCATGGCGTCTGTATGTTACAAAGCGAACTGCGCAGTCAGTGACTGCAATCGAAGCGAAGGTGCCCTGTGGAGTTTTTTTTTTTTTTTTTTTATCAACGAACAAATGCATTTCCTTTCCTCTTGAAATATTGTGGGAAGAAATTGCTTTCCTTGCTTTTGCGAGCACATTACTGCATTTCTTGGAAAGTGACGACTGCCAACTGTAGATCAGTGGAGTAGTGTGAAACTGTTGGCAGGACTGTGCATCACATAACCCATGTGCATGTGTGTTCTAGTACACATGCACAAGATACTGACAGAACAGGAACAGGAGCAGTCTCACAATCATTGCCCCATCGCGTCGATGGAGGTAAAACCCAATGCATGATTCATGTGTTAAAAACAGCTGAGAAAACTCAAAATGATGATAAGTCAAAAATCCCAAAAAGGGATATAAACATTGTACAATTTAGACTAGTTTAGTTTTTTAGTCCTTAAGGGTATATACAGTGCTTTCTAAAATAAGCTGCTTTCAATTCTAACAAGCTTTTTTAAATAAAAATAAAAAATCCACTCAATCCTACATTTAGTTCTTGAAGAATTCCACTTCATCATAGTAAAAATAGCTTTTTGAATCTTTAATAACACAGGAAGGGAGGCCAGATCCACCAAAGTACATGTAAATCTCGTGCTAAGCTATCACACAATACAAGTCCCTACATCTCGTGCCAGTCAGTTTCAGAGTGAGAAGCTCTTCTGTTTCGTTCATAAGGGTTTTACCAACTGCAAAAAAGTGAAGCTTATAACTGTGCAGATAAAGGCGGAGGCAGCTGATGGGGGACAGTGGGACTGTTGTATCCTCCATGTAGATTCATAAATCTTCATCACCTTGTAGTGGGTAAACAAAGTCGTTTTCCTGTGTTGTGGTGTTAATCATTGTTATCAGTTCACGGTCAGCAGTCAACAACAAGACAAGGATAATAGAATCAACTCCTCGCACATGGGTCGCTAACACTCACAGACACGTAAGCGTGGTTGTAAATGCAGAGCAGACCTGACAGTCTAGTGCGGGACACCGGGGATGGTCGTAACACTCCCAATTTCTCCAATCAGGAACAGGATACAGATCACCTGATTCACTCTGTACCTGCCACAAGGGTCTGGGGTTAGATACACGGACACACACGGACACAAATGTTCATTTGCTTGAAGCTGGTGAACGAACTTGATTCACACACACATCTATTATGTTAAAAAGTCATTTAAGTGTTCAAAGTGTTTCACTCTTGTTTATGAGACTAAACTACAGACACGTTCTGTTTGTGTTGCTGAAATAACACCTACACTAGTTTGTATTACATTTTGATCACACTGGCTTAAAAGATACAGACAGAAATGTCAGAAATGTTATAACCATCTCCGGTCTCCCCTAATAGCTGTTCTTCATCTATTAGCTTATATATACACACAAGGAGACACACAAACCAGCTGGTGCCAGTCTGTAACTGTATCTGGGTCAGAGCTAAAATAGATGAATCTAACACAGGTTTTCACATCGGCCGTCTTTTATTTTTATTTTCTTCTTCAATTTGACAATATTAGAAAATGTAATTAATAACACCAGTGTTTTTAGGGAGATGGCGAGAGCAGAGCGTGGGCGAGTGGAAAAATCTCAAGAGGTGAGGGGAATATAGAGGTAGGAAGTGAGAGACGGTGAGTGACGCACCTCGACAGTAAGTCTCAGAGATGGAGCTCAGGGGTGTGAAGGTGTGATGCCACAAGGTGTAGGTAGCAGGGTTAAGTGAAGTGTTAAATGCGTTGAATCTTTCAGAACTTTTGGGGGTTCGCAGCGACAGGATGCTATTTTTCTACAACTGCTTCGGGGTGTCCCGGAAGGTGTGTGTCGAGGTTTCCTGATGTTACACACTCGACTTTCCGCCCACCAGCTGACATCCTAAATTGTAATAGTAGAGTCAGATTCAACTACAATGATTTATTAATGTTACTTCATCCAGTAAACTACCTCATGAAGTTAATTTGCCTTTTAGAAACATTAAATACATTAGTTCATCCATCAGTCTGGAATCGTGAATGACTAATGATGTGTTGAACAGGTGACACTAGAAACTGATGGCTCGTTGATAAGCCAGAGAAGGAAAATCAAAACTAATATAATGAGTAATAAAGCTCATTTATTTCCACACAAGGTAATGTTATAACATTAATAATTGCTGTGACTGCTGTGAGAGAACATACAGTGATTACTTAGTTTGGCTGAAAAGCTGTGAGTAATTTGTGTCAAGAAAAGCTGCCCCAACAACGCTCTCCATGAATGTTTCATGTTGGAAACTTTCTTAATGAATATTTCATCTACAGAAATGTCAAGAAGAGAACAACACGGAGCAGAGTAGCAGACAGTCTCATACTGTAGTGCTGCCTGCTGCACTGAATGTAATGATAAAGAGACATGAGGTTTTTTCTTCACTTCTTCTTCTCAATGCAGTGGTCCAAAACTAAAAGCTGCATCTTCACCTCTGAGTGTAGACATGTGGTATATATATATATATATATATATATATATATATATATATATATATATATATATATATATACAGACATGCAGTACAAATGCAAATGAGCTCGGACATGACACACATTATAATTACTGAGCTTATTATAATTTAATTTGGGCTGATCAGAACAAGTTGGATCAAATCTGTTCCTATCTGGGCCAGTTGCTGTTGAAAATGAGCAGATACAGAATTTAGATTTGATTTGTTTATTTTTTTATAACTGGAATTTTGGACCGTCAACACTTTACTTTGACACAGAATGCAAGAATGTTCACAATGAAAGTGTGAACATGCTGATGTTTAGCAGGTACAATGTGTAACATGCTCTCAGTTTACTGCATTAGCACGCAAACTTTTTCCAAGTATCACCAAACACAAAATACAGCTGAGGCTGACGGGAATGTCAGTAGTTTTGCAGGTATCTGTGGACAGGGTAAAGTACTTTGACCTGATAGAGTATGTAATACATTATGATAAAATGTTATTGCAATTTAAAGCAATCCAAACAATATTTGTCAAGATGCTTCTCTCAAAAGAACAATTGTCAACAGTCACAAAATCCAGTTTTTTATGATTCATTGTTTGAGGACATTGAATGTCTGCACAAACTTCTGTGACACTCCATCCAGTAGATGTTGAAATATGTCACTAAATAATTGAAAATGTTGACCTGCTGGTAGCAGGAGATAAAGAGTCAGTCAGATTCATCCTTGGAAAAATATGTAAATCAAATTCATCCAGTTCTTGAGACATTTCACTGAAAAAATGTCAGACTCAAGTTGCAGGGGGAAAAGTCAGGGAATCTGAGACGTCAGAAGGATTCTGTCTGGGGACCATGATTTTTTGTAGAAAATTCAAATATAATTTTCATTATAATAATATGATACAGTTTAGTTTGTACCAAAATGGTGGACCAACCATAGACTGTAAATAAAGATGCACCGAAGGTTTCTAAAGAGCGGTTTTGAGTCTGAGTGAGCTGCTCCACCGTCGCCATCTTGGCAGTACCTGACTCCGCCCAGCTCCTGGCTAATCCACAAATGGGCAAAGAGGAGGGGGGAGGCGTGTGGAGCCGAGACTTCGGTTTGTGGCGAGCATGCGCTCACCCGCCTGTCACTAAAAGAGGTACGCCCTCAATTATGCAGAACTTTTTAAGCCTTAATAAAATTTTAATGAGTGAGTTATAAAAAATTCCATCCCATCCAATGCAGTTGTCATGAAAGAGGAAATTAGCCTCAAACAGTTTTTCGCGCCAGGCTTTAAACATGTTAATTTCTGCTGTAAAGTTGGACTCACTGTTGGACTCTAGTGGCCATTTGAAGAACTTTTTTGGTAAATCCATGTCAGCTTCATTTTTCAGCCTGGGAGGTTTGCCGCTTAGGACCAACCAACCAACGGGCCGCCACTGCCGTCCTCAGAGCCATGCTGGTGGCGTGGCTAAAGAGTAGTCAATGGTAGTGTGAGGAGTGTGCTGTCAGTGAGATCTATTAATGCAGTTCATCAGGTTTCAGTCTCTCTCTGCAGACTTTATAATCCTTGTTGTTGACTATGTAATTTCTGTTCTTCTGCAACAATTTCCACGTAAATTAGCAGCATTAGCAGAAATGAGTGTTTCTGATGGGTTTCAGTTGGTGTGTCGGTGCAGGAAAATCTGCAAATTCATGTTCAGTTTCTAAGGTTACGTCTCAAAATGACTGTAAATATAGTCTAAATGTTGTCCAGTGTGTCGTCCTCTGTACTCTTGCTCAGTATGTGTTCCTGTTGTACTGAATGGAGTGAAATCGTCATCAAGATTGATTATAGCTACTTCATGTGTTCATGACAGTATGGTGAATGGTTTTAACAAAAGAGAGAAAGGTTAAAACGCTGTGTCATCCCGCTGTTGAAAAAGCGTCCCATCGGTCTGTAAGTCGTCATCACTGTTATCCCTGTGACTCCGCCCTCCACTCATGCCGTCCAATCGCTTGCCTTCACCATTCAGTCCCCCATTTCAATTGGTCCATCCTGCTCAAGTATGACTCAGAAAGAGGTGTGTCAGTCTACCATGTGAACCAGCACAGTGTGTTTGTATGTATGTGTGTGTGTGTGTGTGTGTGTGTGTGTGTCAAACAGTGAAGATGAGTGTGTGTTATCATGCCCTGTCATTTTGAATGATGTCATGTTTTCTTTTTCTTTGCCTTTTTCTTTTTCTTCTGGACTCCTCAAGTTGCTCTGCTGCTCCTCTCTGTTGTAATTCATTTCTCCTTTTTTTTAGCATTTCTGTGTTTTTTATTCTTTTATTTGTGTCTCTCTCTCTCTCGCTTTGATATTCAAGCAATGCAGCAGAGCATTCGGGAATTCCACTGAAATCTTTTCTTGATTGTTTTATAGTAACTGTTTGTGTTGACAGTTGTTTTTTTTTTTGTTTGTTTAGTTTTTTTTAAGACTCAGTGTTTGCTGGATTTCAAAATAGGACATCCAGTCCTTGACATTGAGGGTTGACACATTTTTTCCTGGCAGACACTGAGTCTCAAGGTTTACTACCGAGCCATTCACCATGAAGGACAGGGGCGTAAAAGCAGCCACCGCATCCAACCAAACTGCTGCTTCAGAAATCTGAAAATATAAATGTTTCCTCACTGACATTTGACTCATTTCCATACACGGTTTTACCTTTCAAAGTGCACTGTTGCTGCTTTTACGGCCCTGCGCCCTGCTCTTCCTTTCACAGCCATTCTTGTTGTCATCCAGGATCCAAACTTCTCCAAAAAGTCTTCTTTTTTATTTCGTCCATTACTGTCACCCACATCAACCCACACTCCATATGCCAATATTCCAATCATCTGTAAATCGCTGATGGAAATACCACACCCAAAAAGCCTCCAGACATATTCATATTAGCTCCAGTAAAAACAGCAGCTGTTGAATTAAATGAATTAAAGCCACAGCAGCGTCTCATGTTGTTTTGAGATTCATGGTGAGGCCATCTCTTCATCGGAGTAGCCGGCACAACATCCTTTCCACCTCACAACCTGCTCTAGACACCCCTCACTTGATTACCGCATTCTGCACAGCTGTAGATCCACTGTGTTCCCGACCCATACTCCGCATATCTAATCCAACCCAACCTGCACTCACCCGCACAGTCAAAGTATAACCATAGTGCTGCGCTGTGGTGTTCCTACTCATCGGTCCCACAAGCCAAGGACCCTTAGTGTGTCTGTATTTCCCAACAAAGACCGCCTCGGAAATGTATGGATTATGTTTTTGAGTGTGGCCGCGTCCAAAAGCAACTCCCAGGCCCGAATCCTCCAGTGCCTTAAAGCCGCCATGCACAAAGCTGAGGTAAGGGCAAGTGTTCATGAAGGGGGAAGGTGAGTGCACTGAAAGGCAAAAGGAGGAATAATGTCTTGGGGTTGTTTCTGGACAGGGAATTGTTATTATTATTTTTTTTTTTTTATCTCTTTCTTTCTTTTTGTCTGTTGGACTTCAGGCAGATTTTCAACAGGGGGTTTAGATCTCAAGTTGTTCAGGAATCCTAAAGCTGAATGTCCACTGGATGTTTTGATCACATTTTTAATGTTGCACAAGCACAAATATACAAATCTAAATAGATACCAAATAGATGTGGTAACAGATGTTTTGTGGCTGTACCTTACGGCACTTGCCCAAACT
The DNA here is from genome assembly GCF_021018895.1 of Seriola aureovittata. Lineage (NCBI taxonomy): Eukaryota > Metazoa > Chordata > Actinopteri > Carangiformes > Carangidae > Seriola > Seriola aureovittata. The sequence goes on from NC_079384.1 coordinate 3,275,421, forward strand.
TTGATAGTGTATGTAGAGAAGTAGTTTCCAGCCTTGCAGTGCAGCTCGGGAATGACTCCTGGTTAACAAGTAATAGTGTTTATGAGCCACGAATAATTCACTATGTCACCAGGAACAGTTCTGCTGTATATGCCAACAAATTAAATACATTACTGAATTTTAATTTTAAGTCGACTTCCAATAAATATAGGCATTTATATACATTCATAAGTGATTGTGAAGCTTCAGAAACACAATTTAAAGAGTGAAAAACCCAACATAGACGGCCCGGCTCGTTTTCGTTGGGTCACCTTATAATGACGAGCCTAAATTTATTCGATTTGAGTCACAAACAAAACTAAGCTTTAGAAATTCAGTTATGAAACAAACATGAGATCTAAGTCCCCATGAGATGATTGTCCTGAACGGCCTGTTTTAATGTATAAAGAAGTTGTGTCAAACGTAAGGATGGAGATGGCAGAGAGAAGGCGTCGTGACCTGTACGGAGAGGTTTACAGGTCGCGACCCCTCGGTGCCTTCGCACCCATTTTTGTTTCCTGTTCAAAAATGACGTCAGAGCTGACAGAGGAGGCTACACCTGCCACATCAGTGAAGGACGGGAACTCCGTTCCACATTAACAGCAGCTCTCCATTTTTCTACGTGGAGAACAAAAGAAAAGTGGAAGTGAGAGCAACACAGTTGAGGCAGTCTGTAATTTGACTTCCTAAACTTTCACCCTTTCTTCTGTCACTTCACTCGTTCCCTTCCTGCTCCTTTGGAAACTAGTTCAGCTTTAGCCGAAAGGTTTCTGTCTTTCTTTTTCCTTCCATTTTCCCTTCTTTTTAGGTCTTACCCTCCCTGCTGCAACATAATATTGAGGGCAAATGCTTAATTACTCCTCAAATTAACTTTTTTAGGGAGAAAGTGAAACAATCCAGCTTACTCACTTCAGCTATCCAATATTAATTAAATTTTCTTGGCACTGAATTTGAATGTATGTATTTTGAAATGTAAATTGGACAGCAGATATCCCATGCTAGGGAAAGAAAAAGTTGCATAAAACTTAGATGGAGGAGGGAGTATAGAAGAGGAGGTGAAACAAAGAGACTGCTGTAATGTGCGAGTGTATCTGTCGGCCTCAGCTCGCCGTGCACCTGCGGACACTAAGTAAAACTGTAAAGAAAAAATAATGTTTGCTCGTCCTAAGATGATGGATGATCACGTAAATAGGAACTCCCAGTGAATGAACCAAGTGGTTGCACCCCACAAGGCTATACCTAACTCCCGAGGGCATTCAAAGACATATGCCCAAGATACTCTAAATCTGCTTTATCACTGTCTACTCAGTGGGTCATGTGGTGATATATTCTGTATGATAAAGCTGCTGATAAGAGGAGGGAGTGTTGGTGCACAGACGATACCAGGACTGGAGCTGCTAAGAAGGAAAACAGGATGTCAACCTGTTTTAGTACAGGCCAGACCGAGCACACGAGAAGCCACATTATTTTCACTTCCTGGCACGCACATCTCTGCAGGAGCTCAAGAGGAGTCCGACTCCAACACTGGCTGTACTGTGGTTCAACTGGCACCGCCAGCATTCAGGTTCATCTCCCCTGTTGTCAGTATCAATAATTACCAGCAGGCACAAAATTATCAAAGACAACCCTGAGCACAAAGTACAGACCTCTGCCAAACCTCAACAACTCTCCAACCTGTGGTGCTGTAGGCAGGACCAAAATGTATTCGGTTTGTTTTTGACTCCAAGTGAACGTTTGTAAGAAATCTGAAGAAATTCCCTCAAAGCATTCCTGAGATATTCCCGTTCACGAGAATGGACGCACAGACAGACGGGCGATCCGAAAACATAATGCCTCACCGAGAAAAATGTACGTGAAGCTGAGTTTGTGAGCCGTTACAGTGCAGGTCATTTCAACCACCTCAGTGTGTTTTTATCTGGCTTTTACTTGTTTGTGCCTGCTATTAATTGAGTTTCAGATTTTATTTAAGCAATGTCTGAGTAGTAGTGTTGAAACTGCAAACATGCGATATCAACATGAAATGTTGCACAGCTGCTGAAAGTGAACAGACCGCAGGATCCCTTTAGAATATCTTCTGCTATCTGCTATATAGTAAAGCAATGCACAGAGTAGACTTTTATCTCAAGAGATATATTTCACTCCCAAAAGACGCAGATACATAGAGGTAGGGAAACCACGAGGTGCACACCATGAGCCCTGCAGACATATACATACTCTTAGGAATCATCCCGGCCCTACATCGCTGCAGCCGCAGGAGTACACCTGGGCTAATTGGGCAGAGTTGTTCAGAGGTGTTCACAACACCCAAAGGACTTTTGCCTTTTGGGTATGTGTGTGTGTGTGTGTGTGTGTGTGTGTATGTGTATGTATGTGTGTGTGTGTGTGTGTTTGTTTCGTAGCCTTTTCCATGTGACCTAGAGCCTCTCCTTCACTGATGAAATGGTAAGGTGATAGAAAGAGCAAAGCTTCCTCTCTGCTCCTCATCCTAACTCCCAGCCCACACATCCATCCTCTGGGTGGAAGAGAGAGGTTAGGAAAAAAGTGATGGATGAGTGTGGAAAACTTTTCTCTTGTGTTATATTCTTTTCCTGAGACAAGGGAGGTGAAAGAGATAAGGGAAGGCTGAATCACATGACAAATCAGGGAGACTGAGAGACCGGGATACTCAAATCTCTAAACCAAAATACTCTGACAGCAGGATTCTCCATAGAGTCTCTCTCACACACACACACACACACACATTTAGCAGTGCTGTTTATCTTCCATCATACTCCGATAGAGTTGATTTAAATAATTGTTGATCAGAGGAGAGGAGATTTGATTTGATTAGTCATGACTGCAGACCACAGGAGGTCTTGGCTGGAGTCTTTCTTTCCCTCTGTCCATTATCTGATCAGCCTTCCCCTTTTGCAATCTCTTCACGTCCCTCTTTATATATTGGAGAGTCAAGCATAGTGAGTGTTTAGAACAAAGTTATGTGTGCAGGTAAGTGTTGTCATGTTTCACTAACCACCTCTTCTTAAAGCTGCCTCCGCTCGTCAATACAGCAGGTATATTGTTCAGAAATCCCGGTATATTACCTCCTATCTCACTTTTTGAACACCCCCCCCCTCCTCCTCCTCCTCCTCCTCCTCCTCCAACCCCCACCCCCCCTCCCACCCCCACCACCACCACTTCCAACTTCCAACAGAAGCTCAGAGTAAGCCCTACTTCTCCGATTACTCCCCCACCCGTCGGCTCATCCACACGATGTGTACCAGCCACTACCTGGACCTGTTCATCACCATCGTCATAGGGCTCAACGTAATCACTATGTCCATGGAACACTACCGGCAGCCCAAGGTCAGATGTTGGGGAGGAAGGTGGGGAAATTATGGGCTCTTTGCTTCAAATAATACCTGGGTTTCTTCAAGTCTATGCCATTGTTGTTTGACTGAAGACGACGCAGTACGTGTCGAAGCGTTAGTCATTTTTTATCTGATTATGAAATTCCTAAAGTGTATCGTGCGCTCCAGTGTTTCATTTACGTGCAATCAACAGAGAAAGAAATGAAAGTAAGATAAGAATTGCAGAATCTTCCAGAACAAAGAGATGCAGGGATAAGAGAGAGAGAGAGAGAGGAAAACTGAGGAAGATATACAAGGAGGAGTTGTCGACTGGATGAGCGGGCAGTAAGGGAAGGCAGATGGGGCAAGGCAGGAGGTAGTTGGATGTTGAATACATGAATATGACAGAAAAGTGAAGTGAAACTGGGGCAAAATAAAAAACAAAACAGTCAAACAGAAGGTTGTTGCATCCCAGCAGCAATCCATATTTTGCCAGTAGAACTTAAATGCACAATTTCAGTGCGTTGTATGAACTGCTTCACAGCTCCGTTTAGGTAGTTTAGGGAGTTTAAGTTCTTTGGGTAAAGTAGAAGGTTTTTGAGTTGAACAGATGGTTTTGTTTTGTAAATCAGAAGGTCTCTGGGTAGAGTAGAAGATCTTTGGAAGAGCAGAATGTTTTTTGAGTAAAGTGTGAATGTTGCTGGGTAGAACCGTCTGTTGTTGGGTGGAACAGATGGTTGTTGAGAGAGTTAGGGTAGAATAGAAGATCTTTGATTGGAGTAGAAGGTCTTTGAGTAGAATAGGAGGTTGTTGGGTAGAATCTCTTTATGTAGACTAGATTAGTGAAAGAGTGAATGAGGGTGTGATTTCAGAGAAAGCCAATAAGGTTGTCGGTTACAATGGAAGGTATTTAAGTAGTTTAGAAGTTTGCTTCACAAGGTCTTTAGTTAGCATCTAGGATGGTGGTGTAGAAAAGGATTGTCGGGTAGAACAGAAGATAGTGGAATTAAGAGATATATAGCAAACTGGAACTAGCTGTTAGACCATGAATTGCCACCAGGGAGGATTTAGTAAAATCCCTACTGGCCACCAGTTCTCTCCACGTTTCTCTGCTAGGTCAGTTTTTTATATGCAGATGGTTACTGTGAATTCCCCCACAGACAAGAATGCTTGAACACTTTGATTCAAGTGGCCTTTTCATAGAGAATGAGGGAGGAGAGGAAGATCTATTAACGGAAAGGCTAATTCTGGAGGAGAGGACAAAGTTTAGAGCGTGGACTGTTTGGTATTTCGTGCAAAGACTGTAAATGCAGGAAATGCAAATTATATATTTACTTAGCAAAAATATTCACCATACCAAGCCATTTATTATAACTGAGTCAAGTTGAAAGTATGTTCCTTTTAAAATGTGAAAAAATAACAATATGGTGAGATCATTTCATTGGTTTTCAGTGCAGTTTCATCACATTATACTAAAAGCCTGATGACGAAAAAGCCACAGGTCACTGTGGTAGGATTACAAAATATTTAATGCAGGCTTTACTGACTTGTTAAGATGAATACCGTAATCATGATTTCCCCGGCATCCCCAGGAGTTGGACGAGGCATTGAAAATCTGTAACTACATCTTCACCCTCATCTTTGTTCTGGAGTCCGTCTTCAAGCTGGTGGCCTTCGGTTTCCGACGCTTCTTCAAGGACAAGTCAGTATTTAAATAACTGCTTCCCAAAGTGACGCTCTGACCTTTCCTAAATGTCTCTAACCCAGATCAAACAGAGATCCTGAATAAACATTAACCTCCCAGTTTAGATTTTTGACATTTTAGCAGGCATGATATTCTAATAGATTGGTGGTTAAAGGTACCATTCTTTAACCTCTGAGTCATGTGGAAAATCTGAGGCAGCATTCGGAGAGATTAAGTGAACTTTTCTCAACGTGCTCCAGTGCATGGTTCTCAGTGAGGCCTGTATGAATACAAACGGCCTTGTTAAAGACCCATAAAACATGCTGCCTTAGATGATTTCATAGCTTTGAAATCTCTGGCTCCCTGCTGAGAACCACAAAATCATGCACAAATACAATCACAACAGCACAAATGTATAATAGCACAGATCACATTTACATGAATACACACACTAACACCACTAACACACACACAGGAATCCATGATGTCCGTGGTCTTTGCCAGGGTAGACCATTATCCTTTTTTTTTTTGCATTTGGCAGCAGTCCGGTTTTATATTACCTCGATACACTCTCACACACAGGTACACACAAACATATAAACACAACATTTGGCCAAGACCCCCGTGACTAATCTCACAATCTCACTGAATTTCAAATTGAATTTCTTGTGTTTATTCATGCACTTTAAGTATCTAAATGAGGATGTGAGGGATATGCTATGGAATGGACTCGGAGAGAGAAAGCTGCACATGGAATTGAAACAATAAGAAAAAGACAAACCTGATTTGCATGACCACCTACAACAATCTTCAGTTTTTATACATTCAAATAAGGTTTGGTCCCAACACTTTGATCTCAAATCACATTACAGCATCTGGGAAAGGAAGTGGCCTGCTGACTAATCTCAGCGTACCATACATATATATACCGTATATATATACTGTATAACTTTATGATATACTAAAATTGAAATTATACTATTGCTGCTTTGTTAACCTGTCTCATAACACTGAAATAGTCTCATACGCTCATTGTCATCCAGAAAATAACCGGTCTCCAAACTTGTGTACTATGTGTATGACAACAGCAGGGCCAGCCCTATAATCTTGAGGAATCTCAGGAACTGCAGGGAAGAGGAGGAGCGCTTCCAGTACACTGAGCCTCGCCTCCATTTTAGCAAATAATAATTTTCATTACATGTATCATTATTACTAAAAGAGGCAGAGGAATAACTAAACATAAGACACACTGAGCAGAGAGAGCAGGAGAGAGAGAAGTCATCGGTAACGAGGCTTCGCAGTCAGGGATCTGTTTTACACACGGGGCAAATCACCGACACAAGTGTCTTCGATTGACCAACTCCGGGAAATCATTAAATCCTCTGTCCCTGATGAACACCCACACATTTAAAAGTCATATTCTTTATTTTATTTACGAATTAGTTTTCTCCAAGCCCAAGCCAATGGCATCATAATGAAATCATCAGGGTGTAATTTTCTGAAACTTGAGCCTCAGAAAATAATGAATCGTTTTCACATGCTGATGAGTATTAACCATGACTAGTAAACTGACTTTGACGTGTGAAATGGGTGGAGTGTCTCTTTACGTAAAATCAAATCGACTGAGGTCATTTCATTGGTGACTCAAAACTCAGGCCCCAATCGCGTCACATGACTCCAGCTCACACCTCTCTGCTAAAGGAGATGAGTCACTAAAGAGAAATGGATGATGTCAATGATTTGTTTGGATGAGTTTCTGCAGCCAAGTGCATTCATCTGAGGTTTCAATGAAAAGATATGATCTAAGTCAGTGTTCAGGACTAATATGTGTCTGTGTCTGTGTGTGTGTGTGTGTGTGTGTGTGTGTGTGTGTGTGTGTGTGTGTGTGTGTGTGTAGGTGGAATCAGCTGGATCTGGCCATCGTGCTGCTCTCTATCATGGGCATCACTCTGGAGGAGATTGAGGTCAACGCTTCACTACCCATCAACCCCACCATCATCCGCATCATGAGAGTGCTGAGGATCGCACGAGGTATGACCCCCCCCCCCCCCCACTGATCCATATCTATCTATCCGTCCCATCCCCTCCCTGACACACCGTCACACGGACACGCACACACTCCAGCCTCGCTCACGGTGCTGTACTTTTAAGATGCCTTGTAAAACAGCCACATCACCTGGGACTCCCCTCTTAGTGATTTTTGCATGGCATGTCTCAGCAGGGTTTGAGCTGGGTGTGAACAGACCAGATGGCACCGAGAAACACAGTTAGTTGACAAACATAGTTCTGAGAAGAAACAGGGAGAGAGACAGAGAGAGAGAGAAAAGATGGGGGAGAGCCAAGACACATTATGATAGTAAGTGAACTAAGCTGCGAGAAACTTGAGATTGGATGGGATCAATGAGAGGTGAGAGGGAAGAGAAGAGGAAATAAAAAGAAGAGGAAATAAAAGGAGGAGGCAGGAATGATGAATAACCTCTGATGCCAAAATAGATTATAAGATGGAAAGAAGTCGCAAAGAGGAGCAGTTGATATTAGAGTGAAAAAAAGTGAAGTTGTGATGAAGTGAATGAGGAGGAGATAAACGAGGACAGGAAAGGTGTGTAGGTGGGTGAGAGAGCGAGAGAGAGAGAGTCGGAATAAATGGCGGAAATGAGTGAAGGAGGTTCACAATTAGGAAGGTTGAGTTCAGGAGAAAAGATGGATTTAGCAGGAGGGAAAGGAACTAAACTGCCCATGTGCTTGGGGCTGATTACTGTCCAGGTAATAAAAGATAAGGACTGGAGGAGGGGAGGAAAAGAGGGGGAGGAGGAGGAGAGCTGGGAGAAAGAGGAGATAAGACAGGCAAGGAGGGAAGCTCATCTGTTTTGTCTGATTACTGAATGTGAAATAAAAAAGAAAAAAGTAGCAAGGAAGTCATTATTGATTACTGTCACAGCAGACCAGGCGCACACACACACACACACACACACACACACACACACACACACACACACACACACACACGCACACGCTCGTGTCTGACACTGTGATTTGGATGGGTGCAGTAGCCGGCACCTTTTCCAGCTGGCATCAACATGTATCTCATCTCCACAATGTATGCAGATGTGATTTAGATGGATTACATTCCCCCCCCCGGCTCCAGTGTAGCAGCATTATAACTTTCCTCCCTAATACTGTTCTACAAGTCACATCCTCTTGTAATATTTCTGTTGTTAAACCTTTGGTATTGTCTTTCCACTGAACACGCAACTTTTGTCCTCCCGGGTCAAAATTTGACCCGATCTGTTTCTGACTGTGACATCACAACTTTTCAGCCGACTCGTTACCACGACTTTTACACTTTCTTTTGGAATTTTATGGTCAATAAACCTCATTTTCGTAAAGTTAACCTTTGTTTTTGAGTTGACAAAAACAACTAAATTTAGAATTATTTTGACTATATTTACAGTCAGAGGAACATTTGTTGATGGATTATCACACACAGCAATATGTCAAAGTTTAGTCAGGATACTGTCTTTAAACCATTTCAATAGTGTGACCCATTGCAGTGTGAAAGAAAACATCATTTCTGATATAAAAACAGACAACAGGAGGGATAAAAAATTTTTCTTTCCCTTTCACAATTCTCACATTAAAATTTTAACAACTTTTACAGTGTACAATGCCTAATATACTTCATCACTTTCCTATTTGACTGTTTTGCTAAAATAAAATAGAAAATAAAAAATTTAAATCATAAACATATACAACATACCCGTGACATTGTATCATCACTTCCTTTATGTATTTCATGTTAAAAACACTGAAAGTAAGGTGTTAAGATCCAGCTGTTTAGTTTGTGTGCACTTCCCTTTTTTAGAGTATGTTCAAAAACCTGTCAGTATGTGGACAGAGGATTTTGTTAAGGTTACCGTCTCCACGGTGTCAGTCCGTCATCTGGCACAGAGGAGGCATCAAGGTTGTTTTCTTTTATCATTCAATCAATCAAACTTTATTTGTATAGCTACTTTTCATGCAGGTTGGTGCAGTTCAAAGACGCTTCACAGACGACTGAAAAGGGCAAATCAAGTCAGAAAGCTGACAATGAGATACAATAAAAATACATTTAAAGAGCTATAATAACATCAGCAAACTAAAAAACATAAGAAAATTAATAAATAATAATAAATAATTTGATTAATAATGAAATAAAATACATTTTGCCTCAGTGTGCTACCTCAGCTCTCTGTGTCACCACACCAGTGATCTCATCAAACCGCAGCCCCAGTCAGGAGGATATGACCTCAATGCTGTCTGACAGCTTAATGTTATTCAGTACAAGGACGTCTGTGACTTTACTGATGGAGTAGCATTAGACTGTAAGTGAGGAAAAATGTTGTGTCCTTTCCACTTCACAAAAGTCTTGACGGCACAAGTGCTTGTTCTGATATGTAAGACTGAAAAAAATCTTACTATTCCTGTGTGTGTGTGTGTGTGTGTGTGTGTGTGTGTGTGTGTGTGTGTGTGTGTGTGTGTGTGTGTGTGTGTGTGTGTGTGATTGTGTCTGTGTGTCCACAGTGTTGAAGCTCTTGAAGATGGCGGTGGGGATGAGAGCTTTGCTTGACACCGTTATGCAAGCCCTGCCTCAGGTACACACTCAACTCTGTTAAACAACATCAACTGAAAAACCACGGATCTCTCACGTCCCGACACGTCCCACAGACGCTGTCCCTGAAATGACTTCCCAGAAGCATTTCTGTTTTTTTTTCGGTGCATATTCTTCTGTTTCAGGAGCTTTGCGTTTGTCCATGGGCTTTTTGCAGGCTGTAGATTTCCTTGTTGCATCATCAGTCCCCTGCAGAGGTTGAGAAGTGAGCGTAGCTTGAGGTTTTGTTTTTGAATGATTGTAGTTGGAGCCGGTAAATCAGAACAACTTCTGCAGTGAAGGAACTGAATGTAAAAACGACAGAGAGTTCGTGTATACCACCTCTGTCAGTTTGCCGCACGCTGATTGTCATTGACAGCATTCACATTTGTGTCAAAGCTGTTCTTCCACATCGTTCTTGTTCGCTCTTGTCCAGCTGCAGTATCAGAGTTGCTCCTCATGTTTTTAGTGAGATTTTCCTTCTTTTACTCCTTCGTCTTCGTCACTCGTTCATGGCATTTTCTCACTTACGGCACATGTGCAGTTTAAAGCTGCATGTCCTTGGGAAAAAGTCTGAATTCTTACCAGATATGGAAGTAATAAAACAACAAATAACTAAATGTCAGAGCATGACAGAGCAGCTATCATTAGCCTTCACTTAGTAGCATGGATTGGGTCCCACATAGTGGAGAAATATTACACAATGGATGTGCTAGCTGTCATCAGAGCTTGTTTTTTTTAGTTGCAGGAACCAAGTAAAGCCAGTTGGACATGCTAATGTTTGCAATAGAGCAGACAAACATACTGCTCTATCCGTTTTTTGGTTTTGGAGAGGGTAAGAAAAAGAATCACCCAAACTCTCGATATGTGGAGTAGCTCTCTCTTTTGTCAATCATCTTATTTTCTTTATTAGCTGAGAAATGCAGAGTTTGCCTAGTTGTGGTTTTTAAGCTATGTCTACACAATCGCTACTCAGGGGACGGGTTCAGCAAGTCAGTTGCCATAGCATGTTTCTCCCTTGCTGCTTTGTGTCTCGGCCTTTCTTTAATTTTCTCTCTGGAATGAGCTGTTTGTTGTCCCTGTTGTTGGTTTATTTTGCCTGGGATTTCTCTCCTCTGACTAATCCCTCTCTCTTCCTGTTGTCTCCCTGCAGGTGGGCAATCTGGGTCTTCTCTTCATGCTTCTCTTCTTTATCTATGCAGCACTGGGAGTGGAGCTGTTTGGTGACTTGAGTAAGCACACATGCCCTGTGCATTAAGGCAGTCAGGCAAAACCAGAGAAAGCTCATACAAAGATTCAAGACGCACATACCACTCAGGCCGTGCACAGGCATGCACCAAGTGTTTAATTCTCCCCTCTGTGGGTTTAATCTATCTGATGTTAATTGCGTTTGAGAAAATCCTCTGTTGAATATTGATCTCTCTTGTGGCTCGTAGCTTTCAGAGTAATAAAATAGTATTACAATTATCATCATTTCAGTGCAAAGCCCCATGTTGTGACACCTGAAAAGCCATGAAAGTCTCTGCCCTTTATCTTTATGTCTCTCTTTTACTGTCTGGCCATTCTTTTCTCTTCATTCCCTCCCTTCTCCTCCTTTTTTCTCCACAGTTTGCGATGAGCTCCACCCATGTGAGGGTCTGGGGCGCTACGCTACATTTAAAAACTTTGGGATGGCGTTTCTGCTGCTCTTCAGAGTTTCCACCGGAGACAACTGGAACGGCATAATGAAGGTGAAACTAACCCTGCAGCTTTGGGGATCCTAAACATCATGCATACACATACTGCATGTTCATTCTTTGATATGTGCACATGCATTCAGTAGGTGGGGATGATGTGCTGTATGTATTGTGAAGACTGCTTGTGAATCTTTATCCGGATCTGGCTCATGTAGTGATTTCATGCTTCTCCCAGGACACATTAAGAGACTGCGTCCAAGACACCAGCACCTGCTACAACACTGTGGTCTCTCCCATCTACTTCGTCTCCTTTGTGTTGACCGCTCAGTTTGTCCTGGTCAATGTTGTCATCGCCGTCCTGATGAAGCACCTGGAGGAAAGCAACAAGGAAGCCAAAGCCGGGGCAGAAGCTGAGGCGGACTTGGAGCTCCAGATGGACGGGGGAGACATGGCCACGAGGTCCCCCCAGCTGAACCCTCTGGCGCTGGGCATGGACAGGTCGAGTTCTGGGGGTTCGCCCTGGAAGTCCACCGGAGGAGGGGACAGGGAACAGGAAAGAGACAGTCCTATGGACTCGCCCACTTCTGATAAAGCCAGAGAGTCTGTAAACATCAGAGCAGACCCCCCTTCAAGCCTGGACCCGCCGCTGGAGGTATTGAATCTTTTTCCTGTTGCTTATACGTTACGAGACTTCAAAGGCACATTAAGGCATTCTCACACCACAGTTCCCTCGTCAGCCATGTTTACGTGTTTTCAGAAGGCAGGATTGTGGGTATGTTTGTGCTCAATACTAATAAATGAATTAATAAATATTGGATTTTACTAAAATCCAAACAGAACAATCAGAATAAATGGAAACAGTTCAGTTGTAGGTGCCATTTAATAGCAGCTTGCTTTGGTGTGTGTGTGTGTGTGCGTGTGTGTTGGTGTGTTTTTTGGGATTTCCCTCGAGATACGTGTAGGTCACTTTATAGCTAAATGCCTTATTCACACCCTTGTGTAAGATCATACTATTATATACTGTATATAATGAAAGGAACTCACATTCAGATCAAGTGTAGGTCATATTGTTGGAGTCTCTGCGTGATATGACAGATGCTCTGCGATCACTTCCTGCTGGGGGCCAGGCTGTGGTGCTGTTCAGATGACCCCGCGTCTCTGATCATTAATTCTGACTCTGGTCCGAATCATTAGTTAATTCTCTGGCTCCCGCTGTGGGACGCTGAGTGATGATGGATTTCTCGAGAGGAATATCTGTTCGTCACTTTCTTAATGTAATAACTGTTTCATCAACTGTATCAAAACTGCAAACTGCAGAGGATGCAACCATATTAGGAAATACTCACTGGACAAGTCTGGCGTCACTTGAAAATATAAGCAGATGCATTTATGTGCAATGTGTCCAAAAGTCAGGGTCGTATTTGTGAGTGCGTCCTGTGATATAAGCTGGCGGGGTGTTCTTGTCACATATTGACTTTGTGCATCCACATCCACTCATCTGATGACCAGAGGTGCATCGCCTGGAGGCAAATGTTTGCCCCCCCCCTCAGTGTGGCCCCTGATAATGATTGTTGTAGGTAGTGTTTACCGATTGCCTGAATGTGAGGGGCGCTGTTTCGATGGGCTTCTCTGCCTGCCACCCCCCCCCTGCAGAATCTAGGTTCGCCACTGCAGATGGTTTCCAGTTTTAATGTGTTCATGAGTGTGTGTGTGTGTGTGTGTGTGTGTGTGTGTGTGTGTGTGTGTGTGTGTGTGTGTCCCTGTAGAGGACATGCCAGTCACAGATGGGTCATAGTGACATGGGAAAGCTGCACCACAGGGTCTTGTTGCTCACTTCAACAGCTATTTCCAGACAGTGGAGAACTTTCTGAGGATAGGAAATAAAGGTCTCGCTGTCGTTATGTTTTCCCTCTAAGAAATGATCCATCTTCCTCAGCCTGTGTGTGGTTAAACCACAACCTCCAGCAATGTGGGGGGTGGGGGGGGGGGCAGCTCTACTGCAGTGTTGGAGTGCCCCCTTGTGGGTTTGAATGGTAACACGTGAGCCTGTAGTGGATGTTGATGAGGAGGAAGTTGTATACATGTGCACTGCATGAAACACTTACACATTTGTGATGTACAGTATAATGAAGACCTTCTGCTTGGATATGTTTCTGTTTGTCTTCCTGTTTGTCTGCCTGATCGACTATCTTTTCCCCTCTTTCCTTTCTTTGTCATTCATTCTTCCTATTCACATTTATTCGTGTGTCTCTGTCTGGACTCACCACCTCTGCTGTCCCTCTGTTTCTCTCTCTCTCTCTCTCTCTCTCTCTCTGTCTTTCTTGTCTCTCTACATTATCCAAGTTTGTACAGCGGAGAGCGCTGTTTGACTCGGTCTCCCTGGTCATCCAGGGTTCAATGGAGGGAGAGTTGAGTCTGATGGACAACCTGTCCGGCTCTATCTGCCACTTCTACGCGCTGTCCCCCAAGTCCCGCAAGCACAGTACTGACAAGAAGGTCAATAACCACCAGTAAACTCCACTGATGACTCACCTCCTCCATTTCACATGTCCAGTGGGTTCATTTCTCTTCAACATGTAGGGCTGCTGCTGTCATTTATGCTGGTCTTGTTTTCCTTTAAACATAAGGCACAATACCTTCATATTATGGGCTGTAACACATGGAGCTTCTTTTGTAACCTGGATGAACTCACCTTTTAAATTAGGCAGATTACTTCACAATAATGAAGGTGAGCTTTTGTTGACTCTTGTAACAATTGATTGTTACAAGACTGTTGGCAGGATTATTTGTCTTAATGAAAATTAAATTCTGTACCAGACTGAATTTCTAAAAGATGGATAGTTTTGCAGTGCACAGAATCCCTGACCTATAAAATAAGCAGCAAGTAAATACATACTGTCGAGAACTTTATTTCATAATTCAGTGAAAAAGCATACAGTTTGTTAAATGTCCCGCAGCCCTACAGCATTGCCTTTTCTTTCTTTATTTTACTGACATTCCCCCACGTTGAATATTTTTCCCTCTAACCACCAGAGCAAGTGTCATACCCTGCCTCAGCTATGATGTCATCCCCACGCTCACGTCTTCACTTCATGCTTGGCAGGTTTCTGGTCTGCTTCAGCAGCCTCAGTGACATGGTTTACAGTTTGCTCTGTCTCCCCTTCACAACGCTCTGTCTGTGTTCGTATGTGGGTTTGACGTGTTTGTGCGTTTGTATATGTGAATACCCATTTTAGCCAATCGCTCACAGCGAAGTGGTGACACACTGAAAGCAAATGAATGGGTAAATCAATAAGCGATGTATCACGGAGTCGCTGAATAATGCATCTGGGCGCTTCCTTTCATTTGGAGGAAAACTTTAGCCAATTACATTTGCATTGCAAAACCTACTCTCCTAACTCTAGAAGCTTTAAATGGGTTTGAAATGTCATCAATAGGCGCCAAAGGCCACCTCTCCTTCTTCCGCATGGACAGCCCACTCGCCTGTCAGGGAGAATCTTCCAGCAACACTCGTAGTAAACAGAAGAACTTTATTTGTCCGACACGTTTCGGCTTGTGGCCTTTTAATCAGAGTCATCATGTAACACATCACAGGTGACATTTAAAATAAGATATGTTTGGAACAAAAGAATCAAAAAACAAAACAGCTAGTCGTGTATAAACACACAGATATCTGCTTATGGGGTTACTTCAAAGGTGGGTTGGGCCTTTGGTCATGTGACTTCTGGCCAATCACTGTCCCAGGCCGGTGAGAACTGCTCTGTTTGCATTTAACCCCCCACAGTTTATAAATCACTGCGCATTTACACACAGTATAAATCATAAAGAGGAATCCCCTTCCCTTCCATTTGTTCCTGTGAATATAAGAGTGTGATTGTCTCATTTGCATCATGTTAAACAGTTTGTTTGCGGTTCATCAGCCTGTGCATTCGACTCTGTGTGTGTCTGTACCGTGTCATAATATTGCTGTTGGTAAGTCTCCGAAATACAGTTTAAAAGTGGGAAAAACAATTATCATACCCACAAATGTTGCTTTGTCTTTTCTCTTTGCTGCTTTTGCTCTGCTACATTATTCCTGTTTCCTATATGTTGTTTTCAAATATGTATCTTCCCGTTAGCTACAGGTCTTACCTGTGTGTAGTGTCCTTATTTTTCTGTGTTGCACAGAGCGTGCATTTGTTTTCTCTGCTCACCAGCCATTGTCTCTTCCTGCCTAGATCCCTCTAGCGGAGATGGAAGCTCTGTCTCTGGCCTCTGAGAAATCCTGGTCCCTAGCTCTGACAGACGACTCGGCCCCCGACGATTTTAACCCCCTCTTTCTAACCAGTCTGGAATGCAATGTACTGACAGTTCCTCTCTTTCTCTTTCTCCATCCCTATTCCTCCCCCTCTGCAATATCTTGTAGTGTTTCCTTTCCCAGGGCGCTTCCAAAGCCACTTGTCCTACTACACTCACACACTGGGGTGTGACAGGTTGGCAGCAGGAAACCAGCTTGACACTAAATTAGCTAAACAGCTACTTTGCACCAGTAGTCCCAGCACAATTAAAAACATTAAAGTGTAAAAAACTAAAACTAAACTAAAAACTGTCTATCTTTCAAATCATTTACGTGGTGTAAAGGTGGCCTGTCTCACAAACAAACAAAACAGTTTCACACTCAGTGTTCCTCAAACAAACATTTTCATCCTCTTAAATAATTTGCAAAGCTAATTTTTTTACATTTTAAATTCTTACTGACGATAGCCGAGTGTAAATGTAGTCTTAGTCTTTCCAGTTCTTAGAACAGCACCTTTGACCTTGGACTTTTAGCCACCAAAATCTAATCAGTTCATCCTTGAGTCTTAGTGAATTTTTGTGCCAAATTTGAAGAAGTTCAGTCGAGGCGTTACTGACATACGTTGTCTGGTGAGAATATTGCTCCATAGCAACTGTGGGTCATAAGATGGTGAAATACTTTACTCCACACCCACAGAAAACACAGCAGCACATTATTTTACATCTCATCTGCTCCTTTCATTTATTAGAAAGGAACAGATGAGTCACTCTGAATTCATAGGAAGGTTCCTGGCAAAGGTCATGTGTAAGTAAGAGTTAAAAAATCATATCAGGACACCTCGACCAAAGAAATGGGTCAACAATCTTCACAGGTCTCACACACCGTTGCATTAGTTACTTTATGCCTCATGTAAAATACATGTAGTCACTCGTATTAAGTGGTTATGGTATAACTTTTTCATACCGGGACATTTCATCTATACGTTCCTCTATAGGATCCCATCCCAGACGCCTCTGTCATTGAGGGAAAGGACGTTGTCAGTCTAAATAGAAAATTAATTTAATGTCATTCGGGTGTCAGGGTGTAATTAACCACCAATTTGGCTTTTTAATGATCTTATGTCTTCCCCCAGAGAGGGTCATTGTAACCTTGGTTCCTGCGGCACTTTAGAGGTATCGATTTATATATCATGAGTCTCTCAATCAGAGAGACATGAAATCACTGTTAATTGGACGGTGCTGGGGCGAATACAAAAAGAAAAAACCCCAAAATTCAAGTGACTGATGAGGTAGAGGAGAACAGGTGGTGTTGAAAGACCCTGGTGAATCTAACCATGTGCCCTCCAACTTTCTCTTCTCTTTCTCATTCCACCTTTCCAGCCTTGGTGTGTGTTACTCTCCAGTCCAGTCCAGTCAAGTCCAGTCCAGTAGAGTAGTGCACCTCCTCACGTGCCAGTTTGCAGTTCCTTCGTCTCTGCTGTTATTTTTTTCTTTCTCCTCTTTCTCTAACTTTCCTAAACTTTTCCTTTCCTTCTTCTTTTCTTCCGTTTTCTGTGTTTTTTTTCCTATGTGCTTTACATGTGAGTCCTATCAGTCTTTTCTGTGTTTGTACTGTCTTCTGGTGTTAGTAGTTCTCGCTCCTCTTTGAGTTGTAATGGGTGCCGGAGCTCCCGTGGCTCTGTGATGAATGTGAACTGGTTCTGTTATGGGTCAGGCTGCAGGACTACTGCCTAGCTGACACACAATCACGGAACAGGCTTATGTAAACCTACACGACTGCGAGGGTAAATGCAGACGCAAGACGCACGAGTGTCTTATGCTTTAAAAAAAAAAAAAAAAAAAAATGAATGTGCTTGTAAATTGGAAAAGTTACTGTGATCTGTGGCAGCTCTGGTCCAGTCACCTCCAACATGCAGAGATCCTGTCTGTTCTCCATGTACGCTGATGATCACTGCCTCTTCGTTCACATTGTCTCAGAGAGATATCAGCTGTGAATGTGTGAGAAAGACTGTGAGAGTGCTTGAATTATTAAAGAGTAGCCCCAGCCCTTCCATCTCCAGAGGGACCCTGACTCTTTTTCTCTCTTCCCGGCAGCCGGAGCAGCTCAATCCTGAGGAGCCATTGCGGGACAACCTGCTGAGCGTCAGGAAGCCGACGGTGGGACGCACACACTCCCTGCCCAACGACAGCTATATGTTCCTCCCCGTGCAGCCTTTTGGTCACACGGCTACGGCTCCAGCACAGCTGCTAGCACAGACACAGGGGCCCCAGCACATACTGGACACCCTCAGGGCCCAATCAGGTAATGCATTTCATTTTGAATGCAAACCAGCACCTGCAATGGAAAAACAAAACTCGCAGACCTTTGAAACTTGTTTCTAAGACACCACACTTTTTAATTGATTTGATCTGGAACAGATTTGTGACATTTCTCTTTTTGTTTTTTAAGGTACAGCGTTCAAAACAGCATCATGAATGCAACAGTAAAACCAATATTGCTAGCATAAATCCATATTACAAATGTCATATGGGACATAGTGGGCTTGGATAATAAAAAGATAAATAAATTTAACCAAAAAGAAATGGAAACAACAAAAGGACAAAACCAGACCACCAGCCATGGATCTTATTAGTAGTATATACATGCTCCATTTTGACCATCTTGCAACATATAAATCATTTCTAGCAGAAAAGTATTTCCATCTCATGAATCTCTTTAATAATTTCTCGCCTGTCGTCCACTGTAGATGGATCGGCTTGTTACCGTTTAATATTTTCAAGAGGTATTTGTCATTTTCTTCTTATTTCCTCCGGGAGGTCGTCCAGATAAAGTAATATGCATGTCGAAGCTGTAGCCCCAGAATTTGCCGTGTAAGTTTCCAGACATTTTGCCAAAATATTTGAATTTTTGAACGGGCCCAAAACATGTGGCAGCCGTCAGCCTCCACACTGCCACAGCTTCTCCAACAAGCATGGCATAGCAAAACTTGATATGTTTTCATCTTAGGAGTAAAAATAAAAAAAGATTCTTCCAACAAAATTCACGGCAATAAGCGGAGCAAGTGGAATTGGGGGTTATCTTTATCATTTAGGTCTTTTTCCTCGTTTCTCTTCAACATAATTAGTATTAGTTCCTTTGCCATTTGTAATTCCTTGATAAAGTTTTGAGAGTATTGAGTTGGATCCACTAGTGTGTGCTTGTGGGTTTGTATCCGTCTCAGTGGAAGCTGCTGTGAGTGTGTTGTTGTTGTTTGTTGTTGTTGTTGTTTTACCTGTCAGAGCTGTGTGTGTTTGTGTGCAGGCTCCAGTGCCTCAGTGCGTTCACAACCGGAGGAGTTCTCCCAGCAGCTGGCTATTCCCACAGACCTCTTCAGACCCATCAGCCCCCACAGCCACTCGGACTCCGAGAGTATACCACGATTACCCCCTCCCAGACACGCGCACGCACTCAGCCGCACGCTCCGCAGACAGGTGAAGAAGTCATACTTTTTCAGATTTTCACTTCACTCCTTAATCATTTCTGGAGTCTTATCCTGTTCATATCATTCTATATGTGGTGACAACATTGTTCTATATAAATGTTCCTCAACTATGTGTGAAAAACTACGGTGGCCCTGACAGCTCAACGTACCGCAACTTAAGAAAACACATGCAAAGACACAATATCTCTCACTCTCTCTATCGTAAATTAAGGCAAAAAAATAACTCAAAAAGAAAAAAAGTCGCTTTTGTTATTCAATGCTTTTAACTTCAAAAGTCACAATTAGGCATTGAACAAGTCCCAGCCAGGTTCATCACTTTTTAGTGTCCCCTGGAAACACTGCAGTTGTGTTGTAGGACTGAATTTGCAGCATATTTGTGTCCTCGCATGTGTCTTCTTAAGTTTCTTGAGAATCTCTGGTTTAAATCTTTCCACGTTGCATGTTCTAAACAATTTCACTTTTCTTCTTCCTTCTTTCTCTCTCCCTTCTCTCTGTGACTAACTGGTCTGCCTTTTCCATTCTCCATATCATATCTGTTATTCTCCGATTTCAGCTCAGTTGGGTCCAAAAGCCGCCCGACCCCGAGCTACTGCTCAGACACAGATACTCCTGTTTCTGAAACACTGACAAATAGCAGACTCTAGCTACCACTGGGCCTTTTCAGAAAGGCTGGACTCCATGTTCATCTACACAGAGGCAGACTAACAACACACACACACACACACACACACACACACACACACACACACACACACACACACACACACACACACACACACACACACACACACACACAGGCTTCCCTCCTTTTTTTCTTTGCCTTTGTTTCACATTCGTTTGTCTTCTGCTAACCATCAGCCACAAAGCATCTAAAGACAGGCCGCTTTGCCTGTGGGAAATTTTAATGAGACACTGAGTTTATTACTTCTCCCATATTCTTATACAAGCGTACAGTGTGTCTCCATCTGTGGACTATTCAGTAGCCGAGTGATAGAATGTATTCAAGCCGGACAAAGATGTTATTTGCCTAAAAAATTTTACCCACAATGCAGTGCACTTACTATATCACAAACTATACAACTCAGGGAAGTGCTGTCTTTATGCATTTGGCCATTGTACACACGGTACCATGGTGATAGAGCACTTGTGTATTTTCTATTGAATAGTTTAGTGCTTGAAAGTACATCATTGCTAACCCTTGATATGCCCATTTACTGCTGTGGCTGGTGATTGGCCGGGGCCTGGTTGTGATCTCTTTGACCACTAGGTGTCTCTGTGGTCACACCGTTCAGGCTCATGTAGGGAACCCCATGCTTTTAAAAACATTTATCCAAATACTGTGCCCTAAAACTCATGCCTGCCTTGTTTCCTCGCCTCCATAGATTTCAAGAAATTACTTTAATTGACCTAATTCAACGCAATTATATTCAAGTATCATTAATTTCCTTTTCCACAGTCTGTGGTCCATGAGAAACAAGTCACGAGTTCATGAGGACATTTTATGAGTTTTAGCAAACCATTGTGCTTACTAACCCTTCCTCTCCTATGGTCTTTACATATTGTTTTCACCCTCTACCTATTGGCCTAACACCCTGTAGGTGATTTTGTACAGAGGTTAGAATGATGGCAGGAAATGCTGATCAGAATTTTGTTGTAAATTCAACTGAAAACTCTAATGCTGACAGTTTATAGGGTTGTGTGTGAACGGTCAAAGATTAGAGGGTCAGGTAGTCTGGCTCAGAGTTCACTGTGTCGGCCAGCGCTCCATCGGCTCAGTCATTCTGTCTCTCACAAAAAATAAAAAAGTCAAATTCAGTTTTGCAATCATGAGTTTGTGTACGCAGTAAGAAGTTCATTTCAGTTGTGAGTCATTTTAAAAACCCCCTCCACATATGTTTTTAATTATTGTCAAACAATATTATTTAAAATATTTCTACTCCTCTCTCTCTGAAAAGTCTCGACTCTGTTAATATGTTATTCATTCCAAAACTTTTACTGCCATGCGAACACAGGCTTCTGCTTCAGCACGCTGGAGGCTTTAAGTTTCCACATCACATTTTGTGTAAGTTGCACATTGACCGGCTTCCAGTTGAGATGTCACAAAGTCCGGCTGGTACATGTGCACACGCGTTAAACACAGAGAAACAGTGTCACACTCTGCTCACACTTTATTCTGCGCTGAAGTTCAAAGGAACAATAATAATATTTTTGAGTGGAGGGGGGTTTTATATTAACAAACATCCAACTAATTAAAAAGTTGCTGACTCGGTTTACTCTTGGCGAATCTTAAATGAAGTGCAGTGTAACCTCTGTGTTTCCACATTATAATTTATGACAGAATGTAAAAGTAAATCAACACTGCCGACAACGAGAAACAGAGGATTCTGGGAGTTTGCTGACCAGACTGTGAACTTTGACCCAAACTACTGCTTCTCATCCTCATCACTTCACACTAACTAGTCTCCCCTGTCATCTTCTCTCATCCCTGTACGCTCACTCTTTTCCACCTCCCCCTCCCTTCCTCTTATTGCTCATGCTTCTTATTACCCATGCTCCTTCCCTCCTAAATATTTCACCCCTCCTGCCTCCCCTCCCCTCCATGCCTCGTCTTCCAGGTTGCAGTGTCTACTGATTCTCAGGAGGCCCTGTGTTCAGACGGAGGAGAGAGCAATGAAGGACTTGTGAATGTTGCCTCACTGGGGCTCCCTCCATCTCCCTCCTCCTCTCCCTCCCCCACATCTCCCACACTCCCCTGCTCCCATCATCATCAGCAGCCTGCCCTCTGCCTGGTCCCCGCCACGCCGGGCGCCTCCCCTGTACCCTCGCGCCCTGGCAGCGTGCACACCCAGCACCACGATCAGCACTGCTTCGCCTCCTACTCCCCTTCCTCCTCCTCCTCGCCCTCCTCGCTTCCTCCACTCTTACCAGTAGGGTCACACCAACAGGAGGAGGCTTCAGTGGATCAAGAAGTGTCTCTCATTACCTGCACGGGGTTGGCTGGCAGTGATGACATCATGGCAGAGGACAGCGGCGATTGTAATGAGGGTTACAGCTCCTACGCGGGCTGCCAGGAGAGTCGTAGTCCATATTTGCGGCAGCTGAAGAGGTTCCACAGCGCCGACATGCAGGGCCGCGGCGCCCTCCTGCCCCGACCAACCTCCTGGTTGGATGACCCTCGACGCCATTCTGTAGAAGTATGTTCCTCGGTGGAGTCCAGCCCCCAGCGCAGCACCACCTCCACCTCCTCCGGCTTCGTGTCGCGGGCCGACAGCCTGCAGATCCACAGCCAGACCCCCACTCAGACCTCGCTGCCCTCACCTCGACGCAAGAAGAAGATGAGCCCGCCCTGCATCTCCGTAGACCCTCCAGATGGACTGGAGCCTCAGTCCGGCCTCTACCCGGGCCTGGGCGGGCTTGGGGGTTTAGGGATGCCCCCTCCTCTGCCCAGCCAGGACACCTGCCTGAGGAGGAGAGCGCCCTCCAGTGACTCCAAGGACTCCTTTGACCTGGGAGTTGGAGAGGGTTCAGGACAGAATGGAGGCTCGTCAAACCTCAACACCAACCCCAAGCTATTGACTCTTCCCAGTTTCTCCTTTGAGAAGACAAGTTCTGAGCACTGAACACTGACACTCCAACACACACAGATACACACACGCACACGGCTTGACGAACCCTCCACACACACAAACACACGATGCACTCTGTGTGTCTGTGATGGTGATAGTTCTAGTAATAATGCTGTAGAGAGTAATAATGGTAAAACTACAACAAACAGTAAAAACATCCTTGGTTTCATAAGGAGTGCAGTACTGTAGTAGTGTGACCATCCCTTGTCTTTGTATTGTTACTGCCAAAACAACCAGAGATGAAGAGAACACAAACCTGACTGTTTCTCCTCTGCGATGCCTGCATGCCGCTGGCTGCAGCTTGACCCCATAACCTCTGGAGTGACATCAGCACCTGGGATTTCGCGCCCTCTGTGGTCGCATCTGAACTGCCTGGTGTTGCACAGGGTAGACGTTGCCCAGTCAGTGGAGGTACAAAGCAATATGAACGTTTTAGAGACACTATTTTCTTAAATTATTGGGCCATAGTGTTTGTACAGGATGTTGTTTTTCGGATTTCATTCGATTGTTATTTTCATGTCTTTTTGTGATTTTCTTTTCTTTTTTGTTTTGTTTTTTTTTTTTGTCAAAAATGCCTTTCTCTTTTTTTTCACTGTAGGATATTTCTAGCTTTCTTGGTTTACTGAGGAAAGTGAATGTTTTTCAAAGTGCTGAAAACCATGTATTTGTAGGAATAATATATAAATATATATATTAAAAAAAACAAGTCATTAAACTGAGCTTGGATTTTTAAGCACATGCATTAGACCCTGATGGTTTGATTGTTCCAGAAAGTCTCTTCAAGTTCACTTTTGTCACAGTGAATGAAAAATACCTGGAGGTAACTCTAGTAATCAGGGCCACCTCAGTGGGGCCAGCTCTATAAACTTGAATGTCCCTGAGTGACTGAGTGACTGAGTGATCGAGTTACATTATTGCTTGCTAGATAGCTGATGATGGTCCTTTCAACATCATTGCTGCATAAGAATATCCAGGAGCACATTAAAAACGCTCTGTGTTGTAAATTCATGAGGTTATTATAAAGATCAGCACAATGTGGGATTAATTGTTGACCAGCACTTCTGGTGTGACCAGCCAGGCTGCTGCTCGTACAACATAAGAGTTGGATTGGTCACTATTTCAAACTTGTTCAACAACAGAAATGTAAGACCTGTAAATGAGAACAGCGTTGTATTAAAATACATCATTGGGCCCCCAAAACAGTGAGGTGTCTGTTGTCCCACTGGTGTACACAACTAAATTTATTAATCAAATTGACCCGAGACAGGATGGGGGGGGGGTCTGGATTCTGTGTCGGAGGGGTCCCAGTGTGCTAATTTCAATCAATCCAATTGGGAACCAAACTGGGAGGATTTGAGTGGACCAATTAAGAGATTAATCCAACAAGACCACCTAAATTTTCAACAGGATGGGGGAACCATAATCTCTCCACAGTGGAGAGGAAAGCTATTGAAGAGCTACAAAACAACTTTAACTTTATAATCAAACCTGCAGATAAATTGATTATGGACAAACGACGATATATGCTTGAAGCCAACAGACAATTCGCAAAAATGAAATATAACAAACCTAACCCGGAAACTATTAGTTAAACAAATCATTCAATCACTAGAAGTACGTAAAAGCAAAACAGATTATCTGTACGGCCCCAACGACCCACGTCGCAGACTATTCTACCTGCTTCTCAAAATACACGAGGAGCCTGACACATGGGCGGTGCCTTTCTCCCCTACTACTGTCATTGGTCACCACCTACTAAGAGATATACTGTCTACAATAGAAAATCTTTGTGGGTTAGAAGGTCTGCTCTGTTTTGGGGGACATATGTTTAAAGGGCCTGGTTCCTTACATTGACGAGGGCGGGTCCCTGCAGGTCCCTTGGCGAGTGCACTGGCACCACAAGATGGATATAAAATCTCGGTTTCCTTCACCTAACCCTAACCCGAGCTTCACCAATCCAAGTCCAGAGAACAGCGTGACACTCCAACAGCAGCTGCAACAGCACTGGGACCTGCTGGTGACCAGGGACTACAACTGGCTGGGCCTGCAAACGGGGCCAGAGGTAGGCCTCAATACTCAAGATAGGAGGATTAAAACAGGAAATAGAGGGAGACTACCTCCTCCAACAGGCCCCAGATGAAGCAACCAGACAATTGGCTCCCGAAAACTCTCAGTAACCCCTTCGGGAGCACCCTTAATCTAGCACCCCAGATTGGTATAGAGGAGACAGAGTCTTCTACGCTGGCCGAGTGAGGGACATATCAGGACACACAATCCAGACAAGCAAAAATCAATAGTAAATCCTTCAATTTACTCAAAACTAACCAATCTAATGTGGCAGTGGTGCAGGCCGGCCCAGAAATACAAACCTTAATGCCAGAAATTGATGATAATCTTCTCCCTACTGCTTCTTAAGGGCGTGATGCAGGACTGGGGCGGTATCCAGGCCCAAAATCCACACAGTGCAGGACTCACATACACAAAACAGGTCGTGGGAAATAATGTCTCACAACTTAGACCACTGCTGACCTGAATATGGAAGCTACCTCTTTTGACCCCTCAAAAACCTAATTTAGTGTACCCAAGGGCTCCGCCCGTTCCCGCCCACGCACATGCACCCAACAGGGAAACACGGGGCGATGAACAACAACTGGTTGGGCCTGCGTGTTTTCCCAATTTATCACAAATCCACAAAGGGCAGAAAAATAATTGACTGTAGCTTTAAAGGCAAAAAAACAATCTGTTTTCTGGGTGACTCCAACCTGAACAGCATACCTAACAGGTACTAGATAGGATCCCCCCTACACCCTGTTGTTAAGCTGGTGGTGCTGTTGGTAGGAATTAACAACAGGGGCCAGGACCTAGAAAAAACCTCCATCAAACATCTTGGAATGCTTTACAGAAAGGCTTGGTCTGTCTTCCCTAACGCAGATATCTATTTTCCAGTAATTAATTACTCACCTCTCCTTCCACAGGAACAACAGAATAACCTAATAATCACTGATGATTTCATTTCCAGCCAGTTCCCCTCCTGAGGCCACTGCCCTGCAGAAAAACATCCACTGGAAACAGGTTGGAACGCAGAGGGGGAATCACTGGGGCTCCAAGCAGAGGAAGTTCCTGTTTAACTCACATGGGGGAGCCGTTGCCCTAATTATGGACAATGTCACCCTCCAGAGTCAGAATCTATTGTACTGTATAGCCTGTCAGTCCCGTAACCTCCTCTATGTGGGAGAGACTGGACAAATGCTATTGGCAAGGTTAAAGTAACACCTGAGCACCCCACTGGTTCAACACCCTGTTAAATACCTCTCCATGACTGGCCTGTGTGCAATATGGACAGAGGGTCAGAGAAGGAGACTAAGACAAGAGACAAGAGAAGACTAAACACAAAAGTCCCTTTAGGACTTAATCTGGTTTAGAAGACGAGATTTAATGTGTTTTTTGTCTGATTTAATGAGATGTCTAATAATGGGTCAATATCATTTCTGATGTTTACCTTGTATCAGTTCATATTTGTGAGTTTATTTTTTATGCAGATTGTTGTTTTTGTTTTCTTTTATTCTACCACAAAATGAAATAAAACAATAAAAATATTTCACTCTGTCCCTCCTTCTTTTTCAGATAATTTATGTATTTATGTGGTCCCTTCCTCCTTTAACATAAATGAATGCCATGACACGAGGTACTGTACAAATTTTCTGCATATTGGCATTAATCACTCACACTAGCTATACAGAAAAGGGGTCAGTGGTTAGTATCTTGCCAAGGATACATCACCATGCGGACTGGAGAAGCCAGGAATCAAACCACTGACCCTTCAATTAATGGTCAACCCGCTCTGTCTCCTGAGCCACAGCTGCCCAGTGTTTTTGTTAACTAACTGTGATGATTGTATTGATAGAAAAATCCTCAAGTCAGAGAAGGTGAAAGCTTTTGTCGGACAGGCATATGCTCATTTCATATTAATGTCATGAATAAAATCTCCAAACGAAAAGTTCTCCATCAGGACAAACCACAACAATTAAACTCACAAAAATACCAGCCACATAGTCATCATTTTACAGCTCTCTCTGTTAATCATTGTATATGGAGGAAAGTCCTTCTGGGCCAGTGGCCAGAGTCACCTGACCTCCGATTCCAACTGTGGTCATTACACTAAAACCAACTCACAACGCAGCGAAATTAAATTTAGTTGCTTTTATCACCAGTAATCTCTGGATTCAACCAAACAAACATGGCTGCCACATTAAGGACTATAACTATATGCACATTTTGCTGAGGATACATTTATGCTTTCTTGTAATTGAGTATTTCTACACTGTGATATTGCTTCTTTTAATGAGACAGTGATCTGAAGTCTTGCACCACAGGCAGATAACTAAAGTGTATCCAATTTTGTTTTCATTACTTTTTTTTTGGCATTTTTGGTTTACTGAGGCCATTTTTTAAAAGTTTCTTTGATATGCATTCATTTTGAAATCTGCTTTATTTGTATTCCTCCATTGCTCTTTCATTTCCTTTCCTGTCCTCCTCTCTGTCTGCTACTTTCAGAAACTCCATCTTTTCATCCACAAATGACGAGCAGACAGCAGTTACTGTGGCATTGCTGTTCATCTCTTTAGATGCATTATGCATGTTGTGTTGTGTGCTCTTACAACATCAAATAGCACACAGAGCCAGGCACACCTGTCATTACACACACACTCACAGGCAAACATGAATGTTAATGAGTGCACCTTCAAAATGCATTCAGTGAAATTTCTATTTACCACAGGCTTAAGCCTAGTTTCTTTGGGAAAATCATCTACACTTGTGTTTTTCTTTTACTGTCTTTCTTTTCACTTATTCTTTCTACTCCGTCTTTCTCCATTCCTGTGTGTGTGTGTTCTTGTATGGCTATACATTGTGAGGACCAGTTTGAGTTTTGTCATTTTGTACATTCCTCACTTCCTGGCACATCTTCAAATGCATGGCTGAGGGTTAAAACCTGGTTTAAAGGCTCAGGTTACAATTAGGTTTAAGTTAAGGGTAGGGTTGTGGTTGGCGTTATGCACTCAGCTTCTATGGTTGAAATTAGGGTAAAGGGCTGGGGAATGCATTATGTCAATGAGTGTCCTCAGAAAGATAGCTATACAAACGTCTGTGTGTGTGGTAGTGCGGTAATGAGGTGGAGGTGGGAGCCATCAGTGGTGTAGTCGTGTCTGGAGAAGTGGGAATTTTCTCATGCCCCAAATTTTTTTAAAGCCTCCCATCCAGCAAAGGATAAATGCTCTTCGTCAATCCAACAGTGACATGTAAAACTACTCTTTCATATTTAGGTCACCCAAAAATGGTGTGAGGAGTATTTGCAAATCATCACTGAAATTCTGTTGCTCGACTTCAGGGAGTATGGATCATTATGAAATTATCATTAGCAACACAAGAGATGTTGATTTTGCAATCAATACCGGCCAACAGAATACAGGGTATATTTTGAGCTTCTTGCAACAGAGAGTGTAGCCGGAGTGTGTCATCATTATAAAAATAACATTATTTGTCAAGGGTTGCTTTGGAAATGTTACTGGTCTGCACAAGCCTCACACATAAATATAAGATATTTTCAACATGAGGGAAAGATGGTGAGATTAGACACGGCTGGTTTTCAAAATAAACTGTTCTGGACTAAATTGGACAATTCTTAATACATGGTCACAAACCAGCTTTAGTGGAGCAAAGACTGTCCAGGTGCTGGTAACAGATTACTGGGTGTACTCTTAGCCCAGGGGATTTCAATAGATGGCTAGTCCCATGTTTGTTTGTTATTTTTTTCCAGGATGGGAAACTGGAGGCATGATCCATCCGCCTCTGATTGGCTTACCCTGATACTTTTACCCTAAACAATCATCACCCCTCATACCTAAACCTGCGTCTCATGTTTAGTTACTTCTCTGCCTCCTTTAGTGATAATGTATGTATGGTATGGTATTACAGGGTAGGTGTAATAAATATAGTTTATTTGTCGACATGGTTAGGGTGAACCCTAACTTGAATACTAGCCAATCAAAGGCAGAGTAGTGCGGGTCTTGCCTTCACCTAAGAGAAACTGGAATTACCACATCGCAGTTATATGCCTCCGCCACTCACACACATTTCAGGTTAAATCCCTATTTATCCGGAGTCATATAAAATATTAACCATTAATGTTAAATTTTGTCATAATTGCTGTTGAAGTCTTGAGTATTGGCTAAAAAGTGTTACACTGACCTTGACTTTTGACCTTTAACAAACAAAATCTAATCAGTTCATCCTTGAGTCCAAGTAAACATTTGAACTGCAGGTCCGACTGTCGCCGGCAAGGAGGATAAAATCGAGTTTGCAGAACAACAACATGAAGACATTTCTGCATCAGAGAAGTGGGTATACACAATGATGAAAAATAAGTGGGTACATGCCATCCACCCACACATAACCTACATTACACAACTAAGTGCCTGCTGTAAAGTCACAGAACTGTATAAGTTTGATCTGCATCATTTACAGAGTAAGTTGCTGATATCCTACTTTGGCTGTAATAGTTGATCACAAATGCTCCCTTTACACATTGTGTATTTTTACGCCTTTATTTGATAGTGCAGTAGAGAGACAGGAAATGGGGAGGCAAAGGCCGTCCGAGGCAGGACTCGAACCGGGGCCAACTGCAGCTAGGACTGTAGCCTCTAAACACGGGGCGCCTGCTCAGACCACTATGCCACACGATGCCCAACATTGTGTCTAATTTTATGAGGATTTCCTCTAAACACACACTCACACACACTACTGTGATAAGATCACAGTCTTTAAACTGTGACGTTTTTATGACTTTTTATGCCTTACTATACTATGACTTTTTTTTATCTTACTATGACGTTTTTATGCCGTACAATACTAAGTCTTTTTCATTACTTTTCATACCTTACTATACAATGACATTTTTATGAACTTTTGAGGCCTTACTATACTATGTTGTTTTTATGACTTTTTACACCTTATCATACTATGATGTTTTATGCCTTACTATATTCTGTTGTTTTTATCACTTCTTTTTACTACTGTACTATACTATTACTTTTTTTTAAACTTTTTATGCCTTACTATACTATGTCGTTTTAATTACTTTTTATGCCTGACTATACATATGACGTTTTTATGAATTTTTAAATCTTAA
The DNA here is from genome assembly GCF_021018895.1 of Seriola aureovittata. NCBI lineage: Eukaryota > Metazoa > Chordata > Actinopteri > Carangiformes > Carangidae > Seriola > Seriola aureovittata. Next base: position 3,305,321 of record NC_079384.1, read on the forward strand.
CATACTAAGATGTTTTATCACATTTTAGGCCATACTATACTATGTTTTTTTTATGACTTTTTATGCCTTACTATACTATGACATTTTTATGACATTTTATGCCTTACTATGACGTTTTTATGACTTTTTATCCCTTACTATAATATGACGTTTCTATGACTTTTTATGCTTTACTATAATATGACGTTTTTATGACGTCTTATGCCTTACTATACTATGATGTTTTTATGACTTTTTATTCCTTACTATAATATCACGTTTTTATGACCTTTTATGCCTTACTATACTATGACCGTTTTTTGTTTTACTATACTGTGACATTTTTATCACTTTTTATGCCTTACTACATTATGACGTTTAAACGCCTTACTATACTATGACATTTTCACGCCTTACCATACTATGACGTTTTTTGAAATTTTTTGCCTTATTATACTATGATGTTTTCATGCCTCATTATACTATGACGTTTTTATGCCTTACTATACTATGACGTTTTTATGACTTACCATACTATGATGCTTTTATTTCTTATTATAGCATGATGTTTTTATGACTTTTTATATCTTACTTTATCATGAAATTTTTAACACTTTTTATGCCTTACTATACTATGAAATTTTCTTGACATTTTTTTTTTGCCTTACTATACTATGACGTTTTTCTGACTTTTTTTGCCTTACTATACTATGGCATTTTTATCACTTTTAATGACTTACTATACTATGACATTTTTATCACTTTTTATGCCTTACTATACTACGACAATTTTATCACTTTTTATTCCTTACTATACTATGACATTTTTATGCCTTACAATGCTTTGACGTTTTTTTGCTTTAGTATACTGTGCCATTTTTATCACGTTTTATGCCTTACTATGCTATGACGTTTTTTTTGCTTTACTATACTATGCAATTTTTATCACTTTTTATGCCTTACTATACTATGAAATTTTCTTGACATTTTTTTTTGCCTTACTATACTATGACGTTTTTATGACGTTTTTTGCCTTACTATACTATGACATTTTTATCACTTTTTATGCCTTACTATACTATTAAATTTTTATAACTTTTTATGCCTTACTATACTATGACAATTTTATCACTTTTTATTCCTTACTATACTATGACATTTTTTTGCCTTACTATACTATGACGTTTTTCTGACTTTTTTTGCCTTACAATACTATGACATTTTTTTGCTTTACTATACTATGCCATTATTATCACTTTTTATGCCTTACTATACTATGAAATTTTCTTGACTTTTTTTTTGCCTTACTATACTATGACGTTTTTATGACTTTTTTTGCCTTACTATACTATGACATTTTTATGACTTTTTATGCCTTACTATACTATGACATTTTTCTGACTTTTAATGCCTCACTATACTATGACGTTTTTATGACTTTTTATGCCTTACTACATTATGACGTTTTAACGCCTTACCATACTTTGACATTTTCACGCATTACCATACTATGACGTTTTTTTGAAATTTTTTGCCTTATTATACTATGATGTTTTCATGCCTCATTATACTATGACGTTTTTATGCCTTGCTATACTACGACGTTTTTATGACTTACCATACTATAATGCTTTTATTTCTTATTATAGCATGATGTTTTTATGACTTTTTATATCTTACTTTATCATGAAATTTTTATCACTTTTTATGCCTTACTATACTATGAAATTTTTTTGACATTTTTTTTTTGCCTTACTATACTATGACGTTTTTCTGACTTTTTTTGCCTTACTATACTATGGCATTTTTATCACTTTTAATGACTTACTATACTATGACATTTTTATCATTTTTTATGCCTTACTATACTATGACAATTTTATCACTTTTTATTCCTTACTATACTATGACATTTTTATGCCTTACAATGCTTTGACGTTTTTTTGCTTTAGTATACTGTGCCATTTTTATCACGTTTTATGCCTTACTATGCTATGACGTTTTTTTTGCTTTACTATACTATGCCATTTTTATCACTTTTTATGCCTTACTATACTATGAAATTTTCTTGACATTTTTTTTTGCCTTACTATACTATGACGTTTTTATGACTTTTTTTGCCTTACTATACTATGACATTTTTATCACTTTTTATGCCTTACTATACTATGAAATTTTTATTACTTTTTATGCCTTACTATACTATGACAATTTTATCACTTTTTATTCCTTACTATACTATGACATTTTTTTGCCTTACTATACTATGACGTTTTTCTGACTTTTTTTGCCTTACTATACTATGACATTTTTATCACTTTTTATGCCTTACTATACTATGAAATTTTCTTGACATTTTTTTTGCCTTACTATACTATGACATTTTTATGACTTTTTTTGCCTTGCTATACTATGACATTTTTATCACTTTTTATGCCTTACTATACTATGAAATTTTTATAACTTTTTATGCCTTACTATACTATGACAATTTTATCACTTTTTATTCCTTACTATACTATGACATTTTTTTGCCTTACTATACTATGACGTTTTTCTGACTTTTTTTGCCTTACTATACTATGACGTTTTTTTGCTTTACTATACTATGCCATTATTATCACTTTTTATGCCTTACTATACTATGAAATTTTCTTGACATTTTTTTTTTTTTTTTTTTTTTTTGCTTTACTATACTATGACGTTTTTCTGACTTTTTTTGCCTTACTATACTATGGCATTTTTATCACTTTTAATGACTTACTATACTATGATGTTTTCATGACTTTTTATGCTTTACTATAATATCACGTTTTTATGACTTTTTATGCCTTACTTTAATATGAAATTTTTTTGCCTTACTATACTATGACGTTTTTCTGACTTTTTTTGCCTTACTATACTATGACATTTTTATCACTTTTTATGCCTTACTATGCTATGACGTTTTTTTGCTTTACTATACTATGCCATTTTTATCACTTTTTATGCGTTACTATGCTAAGAAATTTTCTTGACATTTTTTTTTGCCTTACTATACTATGACGTTTTTATGACTTTTTTTGCCTTACTATACTATGGCATTTTTTATCACTTTTAATGCCTTACTATACTATGAAATTTTTTTTGACATTTTTTTTGCCTTACTATACTATGACATTTTTATCACTTTTTATGCTTTACTATACTATGACAATTTTATCACTTTTTATGCCTTACTATACTATGAAATTTTTATTACTTTTTATGCCTTACTATACTATGACAATTTTATCACTTTTTATTCCTTACTATACTATGACATTTTTTGCCTTACTATACTATGACGTTTTTCGGACTTTTTTTGCCTTACTATACTATGACATTTTTATCACTTTTTATGCCTTACTATACTATGAAAGTTTCTTGACATTTTTTTTGCCTTACTATACTATGACGTTTTTATGACTTTTTTTGCCTTGCTATACTATGACATTTTTATCACTTTTTATGCCTTACTATACTATGAAATTTTTATAACTTTTTATGCCTTACTATACTATGACAATTTTATCACTTTTTATTCCTTACTATACTATGACATTTTTTTGCCTTACTATACTATGACGTTTTTCTGACTTTTTTTGCCTTACTATACTATGACGTTTTTTTGCTTTACTATACTATGCCATTATTATCACTTTTTATGCCTTACTATACTATGAAATTTTCTTGACATTTTTTTTTTGCTTTACTATACTATGACGTTTTTCTGACTTTTTTTGCCTTACTATACTATGGCATTTTTATCACTTTTAATGACTTACTATACTATGATGTTTTCATGACTTTTTATGCTTTACTATAATATCACGTTTTTATGACTTTTTATGCCTTACTTTAATATGAAATTTTTTTGCCTTACTATACTATGACGTTTTTCTGACTTTTTTTGCCTTACTATACTATGACATTTTTATCACTTTTTATGCCTTACTATGCTATGACGTTTTTTTGCTTTACTATACTATGCCATTTTTATCACTTTTTATGCCTTACTATGCTATGAAATTTTCTTGACATTTTTTTTTGCCTTACTATACTATGACGTTTTTATGACTTTTTTTGCCTTACTATACTATGGCATTTTTATCACTTTTAATGCCTTACTATACTATGAAATTTTTTTTGACATTTTTTTTGCCTTACTATACTATGACATTTTTATCACTTTTTATGCTTTACTATACTATGACAATTTTATCACTTTTTATTCCTTACTATACTATGACATTTTTTTGCCTTACTATACTATGACGTTTTTATGCCTTACTATACTATGACGTTTTTATGACTTTACTATACTATCACGTTTTTAGGACTTTTTATGCCTTACTATACTATGACGTATATCTGACTCTTCATGCCTCACTATAATATGACATTTTTATGCCTAACTATACTATGAAATTTTCTTGACATTTTTTTTGCCTTACTATACTATGACATTTTTATCACTTTTTATGCCTTACTATACTATGACATTTTTATCACTTTTTATGCCTTACTATACTATGACAATTTTATCACTTTTTATGCCTTACTATACGATGACATTTTTATGCCTTACAATGCTATGACGTTTTTTTGCTTTAGTATACTGTCCCATTTTTATCACGTTTTATGCCTTACTATGCTATGACGTTTTTATGCCTTACTATACTATGACGTTTTTATGACTTTACTATACTATCACGTTTTTAGGACTTTTTATGCCTTACTATACTATGACGTTTTTATGCCTTACTATGCTATGACGTTGTTTTGCTTTACTATACTATGACATTTTTATCACTCTTTATGCCTTACTATACTATGAAATTTTCTTGATATTTTTTGCCTTACTATAATATGACGTTTTTATGACTTTTTTATGCCTTACTATACTATGACATTTTTATCACTTTTTATGCCTTACCATAATATGACGTTTTTATGACTTTTTTATGCCTTACTATACTATGACATTTTTATCACTTTTTATGCCTTACTATACTATGACATTTTTATCACTTTTTATGCCTTACTATACTATAACAATTTTATCACTTTTTATTCCTTACTATACTATGACATTTTTATGCCTTACAATGCTATGACGTTTTTTTGCTTTAGTATACTGTGCCATTTTTATCACGTTTTATGCCTTACTATGCTATGACGTTTTTTTGCTTTACTATACTATGACGTTTTTATGACTTTTTTTGCCTTACTATACTATGACGTTTTTTTGCTTTACTATACTGACATTTTTTCACTTTTTATGCCTTACTATACTATGACGTATATCTGACTCTTCATGCCTCACTATAATATGAAATTTTGATGCCTAACTATACTATGAAATTTTCTTGACATTTTTTTTGCCTTACTATGCTATGACGTTTTTATGACTTTTTTTGCCTTACTATACTATGATGTTTTTATGACTTTTTTTGCCTTACTATACTATGACATTTTTATCACTTTTTATGCCTTACTATACTATGACATTTTTATCACTTTTTATGCCTTACTATACTATAACAATTTTATCACTTTTTATTCCTTACTATGCTATTACGTTTTTATGCCTTACTATACTATGACGTTTTTATGACTTTACTATACTATCACGTTTTTAGGACTTTTTATGCCTTACTATACTATGACGTTTTTATGCCTTACTATGCTATGACGTTGTTTTGCTTTAGTATACTGTGCCATTTTTATCACGTTTTATGCCTTACTATGCTATGACGTTTTTTTGCTTTACTATACTATGACATTTTTATCACTTTTTATGCCTTACTATACTATGAAATTTTCTTGACTTTTTTTTGCCTTACTATACTATGACGTTTTTATGACTTTTTTTGCCTTACTATACTATGACGTTTTTATCACTTTTTATGCCTTACTATACTATGAAATTTTTATTACTTTTTATGCCTTACTATACTATGACAATTTTATCACTTTTTATTCCTTACTATACTATGACATTTTTTGCCTTACTATACTATGACGTTTTTCTGACTTTTTTTGCCTTACTATAGTATGACATTTTTATCACTTTTTATGCCTTACTATACTATGAAATTTTCTTGATATTTTTTGCCTTACTATAATATGACGTTTTTATGACTTTTTTATGCCTTACTATACTATGACATTTTTATCACTTTTTATGCCTTACTATAATATGACGTTTTTATGACTTTTTTATGCCTTACTATACTATGACATTTTTATCACTTTTTATGCCTTACTATACTATGACATTTTTATCACTTTTTATGCCTTACTATACTATAACAATTTTATCACTTTTTATTCCTTACTATACTATGACATTTTTATGCCTTACAATGCTATGACGTTTTTTTGCTTTAGTATACCGTGCCATTTTTATCACGTTTTATGCCTTACTATGCTATGACGTTTTTTTGCTTTACTATACTATGACGTTTTTATGACTTTTTTTGCCTTACTATACTATGACGTTTTTTTGCTTTACTATACTGACATTTTTTCACTTTTTATGCCTTACTATACTATGACGTTTTTCTGACTTTTTTTGCCTTACTATACTATGGCATTTTTATCACTTTTAATGACTTACTATACTATGATGTTTTCATGACTTTTTATGCTTTACTATAATATCACGTTTTTTTGCCTTACTATACTATGACGTTTTTCTGACTTTTTTTGCCTTACTATACTATGACATTTTTATCACTTTTTATGCCTTTCTATGCTATGACGTTTTTTGCTTTACTATACTATGCCATTTTTATCACTTTTTATGCCTTACTATACTATGAAATTTTCTTGACATTTTTTTTGCCTTACTATACTATGACATTTTTATCTCTTTTTTTGCCTTACTATACTATGACATTTTTATCACTTTTTATGCCTTTCTATGCTATGACGTTTTTTGCTTTACTATACTATGCCATTTTTATCACTTTTTATGCCTTACTATACTATAAAATTTTCTTGACATTTATTTTTGCCTTACTATACTATGACGTTTTTATGCCTTACTATACTATGACGTATATCTGACTCTTCATGCCTCACTATAATATGACATTTTTATGCCTAACTATACTATGACATTTTTATCACTTTTTATGCCTTACTATACTATGACATTTTTATCACTTTTTATGCCTTACTATACTATGACAATTTTATCACTTTTTATTCCTTACTATACGATGACATTTTTATGCCTTACAATGCTATGACGTTTTTTTGCTTTACTATACTATGCTATTTTTATCACTTTTTATGCCTTACTATATTATGAAATTTTCTTGACTTTTTATGCTTTACTATAATATGACGTTTTTATGACTTTTTTTGCCTTACTATACTATGACATTTTTATCACTTTTTATGCCTTTCTATACTATGAAATTTTTTTGACTTTTTATGCTTTACTATAATATTACGTTTTTATGACTTTTTATGCCTTACTTTAATATGAAATTTTTTTGCCTTACTATACTATGATGTTTTTCTGACTTTTTTTGCCTTACTATACTATGACATTTTTATCACTTTTTATGCCTTTCTATGCTATGACGTTTTTTGCTTTACTATACTATGCCATTTTTATCACTTTTTATGCCTTACTATACTATGAAATTTTCTTGATATTTATTTTTGCCTTACTATACTATGACGTTTTTATGCCTTACTATACTATGACGTATATCTGACTCTTCATGCCTCACTATAATATGACATTTTTATGCCTAACTATACTATGACATTTTTATCACTTTTTATGCCTTACTATACTATGACATTTTTATCACTTTTTATGCCTTACTATACTATGACAATTTTATCACTTTTTATTCCTTACTATACGATGACATTTTTATGCCTTACTATGCTATGACGTTTTTTTGCTTTACTATACTATGCTATTTTTATCACTTTTTATGCCTTACTATATTATGAAATTTTCTTGACTTTTTATGCTTTACTATAATATGATGTTTTTATGACTTTTTTTGCCTTACTATACTATGACATTTTTATCACTTTTTATGCCTTTCTATACTATGAAATTTTTTTGACTTTTTATGCTTTACTATAATATTACGTTTTTATGACTTTTTATGCCTTACTTTAATATGAAATTTTTTTGCCTTACTATACTATGATGTTTTTCTGACTTTTCTTGCCTTACTATACTATGGCATTTTTATCACTTTTAATGACTTACTATACTATGATGTTTTCATGACTTTTTATGCTTTACTATAATATCACGTTTTTATGACTTTTTATGCCTTACTTTAATATGAAATTTTTTTGCCTTACTATACTATGACATTTTTATCACTTTTTATGCCTTTCTATGCTATGACGTTTTTTGCTTTACTATACTATGCCATTTTTATCACTTTTTATGCCTTACTATACTATGAAATTTTCTTGACATTTTTTTTGCCTTACTATACTATGACGTTTTTATGACTTTTTTTGCCTTACTATACTATGACATTTTTATCACTTTTTATGCCTTACTATACTATGAAATTTTTATCACTTTTTATGCCTTATTATACTATGACAATTTTATCACTTTTTATTCCTCACTATACTATGACATTTTTATGCCTTACTATACTATGACGTTTTTATGACTTTACTATACTATCACGTTTTTAGGACTTTTTATGCCTTACTATACTATGACGTTTTTATGCCTTACTATGCTATGACGTTTTTTTGCTTTACTATACAGTGACATTTTTTCACTTTTTATGCCTTACTATACTATGACGTATATCTGACTCTTCATGCCTCACTATAATATTACATTTTTATGCCTAACTATACTATGACATTTTTATCACTTTTTATGCCTTACTATACTATGGCATTTTTATCACTTTTAATGACTTACTATACTATGATGTTTTCATGACTTTTTATGCTTTACTATAATATCACGTTTTTATGACTTCTTATGCCTTACAATGCTATGACGTTTTTTTGCTTTAGTATACTGTGCCATTTTTATCACGTTTTATGCCTTACTATGCTATGACGTTTTTTTGCTTTACTTTACTATGCCATTTTTTTCACTTTTTATGCCTTACTGTACTATGAAATTTTCTTGACATTTTTTTTGCCTTACTATACTATGACATTTTTATGACTTTTTTATGCCTTACTATACTATGACATTTTTATCACTTTTTATGCCTTAATATACTATGACATTTTTATCACTTTTTATGCCTTACTATACTATGACATTTTTATGCCTTACAATGCTATGACGTTTTTTTGCTTTACTATACTATGACAATTTTATCACTTTTTATTCCTTACTATACTATGACATTTTTATGCCTTACTATACTATGACGTTTTTGTGCTTTACTGTATTATGACGTTTTTTTTCCTGTACTATACTATCACGTTTTTTCACAACTTTTTATGCCTTACTATAATATGACGTTTTTATGACTTTTTATGCCTTACTTTAATATGAAATTTTTATGACTTACTATGCTATGACGTTTTTTCGCTTTACTATACTGTGACATATTTTCACTTTTTATGCCTAACTATACTATGACGTTTTTATGACTTTTACGCCTTACTATACTATGACATTTTTATTCCTTACCATACTATGACATTTTTAATACTTTATATGCCTTACTATACTTTGACGTATTAATGCCTTACTATACTATGACATTTTTATGCCTGACTATACCATGACCTTTTAATCACTTTTTATGCCTTACTATACTATGACGTTTTTATGCCTTACTATACTATGACGTTTTTATGCTTTATCACACTATGACGTTTTTATGACTTTTTATGCTTTACTATACTGTTTTTTCATGACATTTCACGCCTTATTATAATATCACGTTTTTATGACTTTTTATGCCTTACTTTAATATGAAATTTTTATGTCTTACTATAATATGACTTTTTTATGACTTTGGACGCCTTACTATACTATGACGTTTTTATGACTTTACTATACTATCACGTTTTTAGGACTTTTTATGCCTTACTATATATGACGTTTTTATGCCTTACTATAATATGACTTTTTTATGACTTTTGACGCCTTACTATACTATGACATTTTAATGACTTACTATACTATGACGTTTTTCTGACTTACCATACTATGATGTTTTTATTTCTTATTATAAGCATGATGTTTTTATGACTTTTTATATCTTACTTTATTATGAAATTTGTATCACTTTTTATGCGTTACTATACTATGACATTTTTATCACTTTTTATGCCTTACTATACTATGAAATTTTCTTGACATATTTTTTTGCCTTACTATACTATGACGTTTTTCTGACTTTCTATGCTTTAGTATACTGTGACATTTTTATCACTTTTCATGCCTTACTATACTATGATGTTATTATGCCTTACTTTGCTATGATGTTTTTATGACTTTACTATACTATCACGTTTTTACGACTTTTTATGCCTCACTATACTATGACGTTTTTACGACTTTTAATGCCTCACTATACTACAACGTTTTTATGACTTTTTACGCCTTACCACATTATGACGTTTTAACGCCTTACTATACTATGACGTTTTTTTGAAATTTTTTGCCTTATTATACTATGATGTTTTCATGCCTCATTATACTATGACGTTTTTATGCCTTACTATACTATGACGTTTTTATGACTTACCATACTATGATGCTTTTATTTCTTAGCATAGCTTAGCATGATGATTTGCCTTACTATACTATGACGTTTTTCTGACTTTTTATTCTTTATTATACTGTGACATTTTTATCACTTTTCATGCCTTACTATACTATGACGTTTTTCTGACTTTTTACGCCTTACTATACTGACGTTTTTACGCCTTACTTTGCTATGTTTTTTGCTTTACTATACTATCATTTTTTTTCATGACTTTTTATGCCTTACTATAATTTTTTTTCATGACTTTTTTTATGACATTTTAATGACTTACTATACTTTGACATTTTTCTGACTTTTTATTCCTAACTATACTATGACGTTTTTATGACTTTTTACGCCTTACTATACTATGACATTTTTCTGACTTTTTATTCCTAACTATACTATGACATTTTTATGACTTTTTATGCCTTACTATACTTTGACGTATTAATGCCTTACTATACTATGACATTTTTATGCCAGACTATACTATGACATTTTTATCACTTTTTATGCCTTACTATACTATTAAATTTTCTTTATATTTTTTTTGCCTTACTATACTATTAAGTCTTTATGACTTTTTATGCCATAGCATAGTTTCATTTTTTGACTTATTAAGCCATAATATACTATGTTGTCTAACTGACTTTTTACGCCTTATTGTACTATGACTTTTTATGCCTCACAATACTATGTCGTTTTAATGACTTTGTATGCCTTAGTATACCATATCGTTAGTATGACTTTTTATCCCTTACTATACTATGACTTTTTATACCTTACTATGCGATGTAGTTTTTTGGACTTTTTACACCTTACTGTACTATGATATTTTCATGAATTTTTAAACCCTACTATACTATGTATACTATACTTATGTTTTTATGACTTTTTACGCCGTACTATATTATGACTTTTTATGCCTTACTACACTATATCATTTTCATGACTTTTTACTCCTTAATATAGAAGACTTAGAAAGAACAGGAGCTCAGGAGAAGACCACGCCCATCTGTACAGACCAACAGAGGGAGCACAGCAGAGAACACGGAAAACCAGAACCTAATCCTAACAGTTTAATGAATAGTACATGGGTACTGGTTGACAGTTTATCGGCTTGTTGAGTGGTTAAATGTGTTGACTGAAACAAAAAGAACCTCTATTGTTATAAATTACATTCTGAGCTGTGAGTTAAAAAAGGTTACAGTTGTATATACAGGAGGATTAAAGGCTTGTCTGTGTGTTTCTGTATGAACTCTATCTGCAGGAGGCCAACTCTGATTAGATACCTAATGACAGACAGAGTGGGGGATAAAGCTGCAGTCACACCAGGCTGAATTGAATATAATTGCAAGCTGCTCACTGGGAAAGACTGTTTTCGTTACCCTCCCACTGGTGATAACATCTGTTGTCATTTGTGAATCAGATTTTTCTCTGACTTGGGATCGGGTTTGATGTTGATTTTTTTTTTAAATGGTCTTCAAATAAAGCACCCAACTGATCCATCAGCATTTCAAGATGATAAAAACCAAAACCATCAGTTATTTTCACACCAGGGGAGGCAATCTCTATGTACAAAAACTGAGATTTATTTTCTGCAGGTTATGATGGTGGTTGATTCTGGACTAGCAACATTTGGCTCACAGCTTGGCTGTTACTTCAAATGGCAATATCAGCAACCAAATACAAGGAAGATTGAACTGACTATACTTCCAAGCTGCCGACTGGTATGCTCATGTTAGTCTCCCATGCTTTTTTTGATTGATTGATCCCCTGCCCAGTTTAACCAGCCAGGAGACAGTGAATAGAAGAAGCTGAAAGCAACACACACACACAGCAGCAAATCATATTGTTTTATTTTTATAAACATGCATTCTGCTTAAACTTGAAGCAAATTTTTACCATGTGTTATTTGCACAATTTTATTACACTGTGTTCCCCCTCAAATAACCAAGGCACTGACTGCATAGATGATAGCTGTAGCTAGCTGGCAACATACACACCAACCATGTGTTGTGCATTTGTGCCGTGTGACTGACAGCTTAAAAGCTAGTAGGTTCTTTCTGCTATTCTCCTCCAGACTACTCAGTTGAAATTGTGAAATGTGCCTTTAAGCTGTGTTGCCTAGATACAAGAGTCATCAGACCACGTTAGATGAGCTGCGCACCTTGATAGGAGTGGACGCCCATTGATCAACTCCTATCTCTTTCTGCACCTCAGCTCAAGAGTAATGTTTAGGTTACATGTGGCCTCAGTAATGTTCATGTATGATCAGATAGAGCCGTCCAGCTGGGCCTCGTAAAGTTGAAGTGTAGGAAGTTTATAACGGCGAGTATTGTGGAAGTACCAGTGCTTGTGTGGACGTGAGTTTTCTGCCTTTATCTCCACACTTTAAATTGCTTCAACCAAGACACGTAAACCCAAACTATTACAATGGTAACACTAACAATGTCTTAATCATACAATTTCCAGAAGATGAACATCTGGTAAATCTGTTTATACTGCATGATGAACATTAATGCAGCTACAATTACATATATTTCGTCTTCAAAATGCCCAAGACTGGCTCCTCTGGATTACATCATTATGCCACATAACCACGTAAACACATAAACACAAATTACATGCATGTGTAATTTTACTGTGAATCTCTTGAGCGACCCTGGGTGTCTGCGTTATTGTTTCCAAAGGTCTCAGGTTTTGCCCATCCAGACGACAATCCAACCCTGGAGTTTTCTAACTAAAATGGAGCCAGCAGCGTTTCCAATAGTCTCCATTTTCAGTGCTAAAAAACGCCGGAGTAGTGTGGTGGACGGGAGGTGAAAATGTAGCAACAGAGATGAGATTTAAAATGAAAACATGGTAGTGTGGACGTAGCATCAGTAATGCCTTGAAGGAATTTCTTCAAATTCAAATTCAGTCAAAAGTCAAGGTCACATGAATTCATACACTAATTATGACACAGTTTAACTCAAATGTTTATAAGGATAAAATGAAGTGATGACATTTTATATCCAAAAGGTCAAAGGTCAACTTCACTGTGACATCATAATGTTCTGTAAAAACCCTTCTGGCCATTATTCAATGCTGTAATTCAGGAAGAAGAGACTGTGACTTTATTTATTAGCTGGTTGTTGAAGGAAAAAACCAGGAGGAAGTGATTCTAGTTTTTGATTTTAATATTTTTCAATGGAAATATGAGGAGCACAAGCAGAAAAGATCCTTTCCCATACAACTTTATTGATGCATTGTCCCTCGGTAGCCTGTATGTGCAGCGACACAAGGCCAAAGGCTTGTTTAGCTTGGATCAGCCCCCCCCCCCTGCAGCATATGATGTTTGATGACTGTACTTAGGATTGCTGCAGTTGTAGGTGACATTGACTGTGGTACTATCCATTTAAAATAATGGACACTGGAACACATGGGTCAGAGTTAGCTATGCGTGTTAGTGTCAGTGGGGTCGTTCTGTCAGTGTGTAATGTGTCTCAAGTCCCAGTGTTGCACATTTGTGGCACACGCCCTAGTTTGTGGCACACGCCCCCGTTGTAATGGAAATAGATGGCAAAAGGTTTGGAGAGAGAGAGAGAGAGAGAGCAGAGCACATTTCCTGCATACCTCTCTCTTACCCGTTCTCCCTGTGTTCTCCCTCCCACTTTGGGCTTCAGAGTGAGACTGCCTCACAAGCACTGTGCTCCTGTCTCTCTCTCTCTCCCCTCTCACTCTCTCTCCCCTCTCTACCTCTGCCAGTCTCTCTCTCTCTCTGTTACTCTCACTCAGTCAAAGGGGGGATTCTCCGTAACCAGCTGTAGCTTAATGTGTTCCTCTTCTCAACATGTTGTCATCATCATTTCATTGATCTTCTTTAAGGCTGTTAAAAGAGCACCTTCCTCTTGAATCTAGACACTTTGGAGAGGCTTATTTACTGTTGAGAGCCCACTCAACAATGGAGGGATTTCTGTTGTCGTGGATGACTCATTTAGGTTATTTTCCCTCTTCGACACTGCTGGATATAGATTTTTTTCCCTTTTGTTTCACGTGCATGTTTCACCTCTCAGATACTCTGTAGAATCTGTTGGGACTTTTATAGAGTGTGAAATATTTGCAGTAAGTGTGAGGTTTGGAGGAGCAAAGTGAGACAAAGCATGGCCGATGGAACAGCTGAGTGTTGAACCCTTCTGTCCAGGGAGGCACCCCAGGTAAGACTGTATACTGAATGTTTTTATTCTAATTCGCTTGCATGCCCAAGCAGATTTGTAATTGTCCGTAAAGATATATTTCCATGTATTGACTAAAGGCTGTCGTGTTTATCAGAGCATTGCAGCCAGGTCTATTAGTGGAGGCTGAA
The DNA here is from genome assembly GCF_021018895.1 of Seriola aureovittata. Taxonomy (NCBI): domain Eukaryota; kingdom Metazoa; phylum Chordata; class Actinopteri; order Carangiformes; family Carangidae; genus Seriola; species Seriola aureovittata. The sequence goes on from NC_079384.1 coordinate 3,320,408, forward strand.
ATATAGACTTCATCTCTGCCCCTGGTGTTTTGGGAACAGCTTAAGGAAGAATACTTTCTCAGTGATTTCTGTCTGAGGCTTGACAGCTTGGTATTAATTTGACTAAAAATGTTCTCTGTGTTCCTTCAACAGTCAACTCTGATACAGTTAGCTCTTTTTTTAACAACTTGCATCATTTTGCCTGTGAACTCTCAGAAAATGAAGATAACTCAATAATTATAACTCTTATTTCCATCAGAAATTCTTTCACTGTTAAGATTTCCTAATTTTTACCAGTATTAAGTAAATAAATTGAACCAAAATGCAACCTTCAGAATACTTTCTTCTTCTGTATTTTGCTGTTATTTTGTTTTATAAATGCTTTGGAAACGTATCTTTGAATCAGGCTGTGGCTGACTGTTCATGTTCAGTCCAAACCGATATGTCAAAAGCCATTTGACAAGCTTAGGTCAGACAAAGACACTGTTCCTAAACATCTTATTTCATTAACAGTTTGGTAAAACTTGCGTAGCCTGACAAGAACACACTGTTCTTCATGGTATTTTACTCTACATAAAACATTTGATTGAATTGGCATGAGCCAGGAAATATCAGAGCTGCCTTCTAAGGCATGAGTAAACTGAGGCATTTCATATTCCTCAATTTTAGTGAGCGAGTTGGTAGTTCTCCACTCCTGGAAACATGCAAAGGTACTTCAACTGAAAGATGGCAGATGTTATACTAGTAGAGTTCTTTCATAGAGGCTTCTTTAACAAATGGAGATTATAAATGAAATTAAACAAGCTAGTACACAGTAGCTTTGATTATAATATCTCACATTTTTTGTAAGAAAATAATAGTTCAAAGACCATTCCAAGTTAGATGACGAACGGATTAACAATTGTCATTTTTCTGTGAAGTTGCCACCCTCACCCTTTCCTTTCTGTTCTCATCCATCTAGAAATGACCACAGTGTCCATGGAGCCTATAGGAGTCCTTGTGGAGAAGGGTGCCAATGCCACTGACCCCCCTCTAAACTCCCATGAGGATGCAGCTGCCACCTTTACCATCAGCACCATCCTCTCCATCATGTGCCTGATTGGAGTCTCGGGAAACATTTACACCTTGGTGGTCATGTGCCATTCCATGAGGACTGTAGCTTCCATGTATATCTACATCATAAACCTAGCTTTGGCAGATCTACTGTATCTTCTCACGATCCCCTTCGTGGTCTGCACACACTTCTTGAAAGGATGGTATTTTGGCAACACAGGGTGTCGGATTCTTATTAGCATGGACTTCCTGACCATGCATGCCAGCATCTTCACGCTGACCATTATGAGCACTGAGCGCTACTTTGCAGTGCTCAAGCCACTCGAAACAGTCAAACGGTCTAAAAGTTACCGGAAGGCCATCGCTCTGCTGGCCTGGGCAGCTTCTCTCATCCTGGCCCTACCAATGATTGTGAGCATTCAGCTAATGACAGTGGGCAACAAAGCCATGTGTCAGCCCACCTTGTCCCCACTCTCTTACAAGATTTACATCTCTGTCCTGTTTTGCACTAGCATTGTCGCTCCAGGACTCATCATTGGCTATCTCTACACCCAGCTTGCACGGACTTATTGGGTTTCACAGACAGAGACTTTCAAACAGACCAGGAAACTTCCCAATCAAAAGGTAAGTGTATCACAAGACAGTGTATTTTATGAGAGTCATTAAGTTTTCCCTGCTCATTTCAAAGATTTTAAAACCTCTACTGTAAAAATAAAACTGTTTTCTGATGTGGCACCTCTATGGTTCGGATTTAGTTTAAGCACAGAAACAACTTCATCAGGATTAGAGAAAGAGTACAATTTGGGTACTGGGGAAATAATCATGGTCATGGTTAAAAAAAATCTTGAGGTGGGAAATTCTGAGTGGTCTACTGTATAAAAGTTTAAACTTTTGTTGGCCCATGCAACAACCGCAGTCTCTTCCATCTGACTTTAGAACTTCTGACATGTCTGCTAGAGGGAGGTCTGGGGCTCTGTCATTGGCTCTCATACTAGACATTGTCCTTCACGTCTTACCCAGTCTGCAACTGAAAATCCATCAGGTTGAACCTGGCATATAGGCTGGGAGTTTGAGATGGCTCTGATGTATAAACCAAGGCTGGTTATTCAGTTGTTATTCAGTTGTTATCATGGATAATGTACTAACTCCTGAGGGGGGGGGCTCCTCCGTCCCGTAGCTCTTAGACTGTGACATTGTTTCTCACACCTATTGCATGCACATGTTTGAGTGTAAGTTCGCCAACAACACCATCATCATGGCTGAGAAACAGTTGCTATTTAAGTGTATGAGCGGTGGAGCATCACTTTGGCTCTCTGCTGAAAGGGTTCCATTATCAGTCCTCTCCCTGCTGCTTTAGGTTTTCTATTTTCCATTCCTCTCTTGCTCTCTCCTCATGCAATTTGCTTCATAGCAGGGTTTAAGACGGGTCCACTTTGTCTTATCAGAGTGATTAACAATGTTCCCAACATTATCCCGCAGTTGCATTACTTGCTCTTCATAGGGATTACTTTAACTTTCGAGCAAAACAGAATGTAGACTGTCCAACTTTGTGTTTTGCTGCTACTATTTCTCAGTATACCCGACCACATTTATAAGTCGATATGACCTGATGCTATCACAACCACTGCAGGTAACAGATTAAAAACAGTGTCAAAATTACATATGTTGTTAACTAGCTCACAACTAGCTTAACTAGTTTACTGTGTGTTGCAGGAGTACATAGCTTTACTCTTTATGTCATATTGTAAAACTGGTCTAAAGGAAATCTGTGTTTTATGGTTCCTCTCTTTGGTCTTATGTCCCAAAGGTGCTCTACCTGATCTTCACCATTGTGCTCCTCTTCTGGGCATGTTTCTTGCCATTCTGGATCTGGCAGCTGCTGGGTCAGTTCCACCCTTCACTGTCCCTCTCCACCAAAGCTAAGCGCATCATCAACTACCTGACCACATGTCTGACCTACTCCAACAGCTGTATCAACCCTTTCCTCTACACATTGCTCACCAAAAACTACAAGGAGTACATGAGGAAGCACAAGCGCTCCTGGACAGCTGGCAGCTACTTCAGTAGAAGGAGTCGTTTTCAGCACTCACCTCGCAGGTCACCATCGTCCAGCAGTCAGCAGTGTACTGAGAGCTTCATGCTCACACACACAGCCTCCCTGCGGGCTCATAACAGCAGTCTGTGAGGTAGGAGCAGCTTTCTTTCACTAACATTTGTGATTTTGTTGCTGATGAGAAAACTATGACAACCTCTGAAGTACACTCGAAGACTGTCCCGAAACAAAACCTAGCACTGCACTGTGTTCCAGCTGTTTTTTTTCCATCTTCTACCACCAATTATGCACCAGTAGCCTGGGAGCCAGGGATGCTTTAGACTTGGCAGCTGTGTTGGAGTTTTCTATCAGAGCAAAGCTTGGTTGTGATCGGCTATGTCATTACAGATGGCATTGATTTCTGGCCCTCTGAAAACATGTCTGTTTAGGATTCCTACTTCCTGGTATGCAGTGTAAATACACCCATATGGGAACTCTGCCTCTTAATATTTATGTAAGGAACTGGGTGGCAAGAATAAATATTTGTTTGCATGGGAAATCCAGAACTTTTTTTTATACCACTGAGTTTCAGAGAACTATCTACTTTTCAAAAGAAACAACAGATGAATAAATCAAAGTCTATATGATTGGCTCATATATAATATATGAGCCAATCATACAGTTCCACCAATTTGTGCATAGAAAAGAAAAACTCTATGTATTCATTAAGTTCATTAGTCTGAAAAATGGTTTCATGCTGGCTGTATATTGCTACCTGGCACTATACTGCTGTGATGACCATATATTGCATTGTGTAATCTAATCCAAGTCCAGAGGGTTAGTCCACTAGCTTCTTCTTTGAAGACTAGTCAGTAGAACAGTAGGTAGACCTGAGGGCTGTACAGCTGTAGCTCATTACCATTAATTAAGTGGCAAAACACCAAAAACAGAATCTTGGCAGTTGTCTGATGGTTTTCTTGAAAAATAAAAACCACTCTGTATATTTTAATGTTCAAGAGACTGTTTTCCTTTTTTAGTTTTGTTCATAAGAAACCAACAATATAGCAGATTGAGGGAATCACCTCCTCTCAATTAAAGAGACGAAGCTACCATGTGCCTTGATACTTGTGGCAACTGAGTTTTTGAAACTGACCAGTTACACTTTTAAGTGCGTCATAGCATAATTTTAAGCTTGTCACAATAAAAGCTTTGTACTTTTGAGTTTCAGGGTGATGAAGCTCTCTGTCCTTAGTTCTTCTTAATGTTACACATATAAAACAGACGGTTGAGGTTGAGGGTTAAGCGCTGGGCGAGGGGCGAAGGGTGGGGTTGTGTTACAGGAAACGTGCACACACACACACTAACATAGTTATATAAATGTCATGCCATGAAAAAAAGCTGAGATGCAACACACAATTTTTTTGTTGCTCTCCTGATGATAACAGCTGAGAAATTAATAACTACATAAATACTATATGAATGTGGATCCAGACTGACACAGCAGGATATTATAACTGAGTGTTTACCTTTTTCCACATGCGCTCTCCAATGAAACCAGACTATTTTCTGTACAATAACATCACTTTTCATTTCAATTCATCCCACTAGAGAGTACAAAGTAAGGAAAAATTCAATATTTACAATCCCGTTCATAACTTCACACTCAGCTAATGTATTGCTAATACTTTACCTTTGATTGCTTGGAGGTGTGTGCACACTGCCTGCAGAGACAGAAACAGTGAGTCATATATTACCACTCTCTGCCTTGGAATACAATGTGCTGAGTGACACCGGCCATAATTCACAAGGGCAGAGAATATGGAGACACACACACATACACAGTCCCCAATACACTCAGTCCAATACTGTGTGTGTGCTTTAATGACAACCTGTAATTTAAAGTGTTGGACAGTGATTCATTATGTTGGACTTTAAAAAGAACAAACATCAGAGCAGCTCTTTAAACCTGTGGTTTCCAAAACTGGGCCTTCAACAAAAACAGTAACAGTAATAAACAGAACAACACTGTTATCCCCTGTGTTGCTGGAGTATCTGAAAAACTTAGGAGGCTCTTTAACAAACACAGAATCCCTGTGCACTTCAAGCCCAGTAATTGTCTGAGACAGAAGCTGGTCCACACTAAGGACCAAACACCCAGGAATAACCAGCGCAGTGTAGTCAGGGACACACAGACCTGAACACTGGGAAAACAAAACAACCACTTCACAAGTGCAGAGTCAAGTCCTGAGGTCAGGACTCAGCAGTCCACCTAAAGGTCAAGGGACTCTCACCTGAGGAGATTTTAGTCGCTGAAGACCGATGGTTTGGAAAAAGGAGTAAAAGAAGACATCTACATCATCATCATCACACGTAGACCACCTCCAAACAGAGGAGGTGGTCTACAACACCACTTATCAGCCACTTACAATGCAGTCCTGAGATCCCTCCCCAGGCAGCTTGACACTCATTCAGACCATGACTCATGACTCCCTCACTACTCATACAGGGGTGGACAGTAACAAAGTACATTTACTTGAGCACTATACTTTTGTACATACATTTTTGGAGTATCTGTATGTTACTTGAGTTTTCTTTATTTTGTAAACTTCTTACTTCTACTCCACAACACTTAAAAGACAAATATTGTACTTTTGACTCCACTACATTGCTATGAAGAACTCTTACTTTGAAGAAGAGCTTTTAGTCAGTGAATTTATTTTATATTTTTTTGGAAAATGTGATAGACCATACACTGTGTTCATCACAGAAGAAAAAAGCCACAGCCAACTCATATACACTCATCATGTCTTTTAGATAAAAATGAGGCAGAAGATTAAAAATTTTCCTGCTCAAAGCTTGCTCTTCTACAGCTCAGAGGAGACAAAACAGTGATTCTCATTTGAGTCTCACTTTAGTTTCTATTTTGTCTGATTCTCCAAAACTTCCCTAGGAGAAATAGGTGAGGCACAACAACTTGACACTTACCCTGCTAAAATAGATAGTGTTTTTAATGGCTTCTTTTATTCTCCTTTGTAAATATATGTAATGGGAAAGTGGTCTCAGACTTTTTGACACCACTGTATATAAACTAATATTTTGTCCACCCCATGAATTTGATTTGACATTATATTAGGAACACTTTGACCATTTAATAAACCAACACTTTTCAAACAGATTCAGTAAATACCAAACATTATAATCCTCATTAAGGAGGGTGCATTGCAGGCCTGTTCCATTATACTGCATTAGTTTTATCAAGGTGCCCCATATGAATTAAAAATAATAATAATCAAGGACACTTAAAAATCAAGCTAAAACAAATCAGCCCTTTATTAAATGTTAACCCAATATAAAGCAATGCTTCATAAACTACATTCATTTTGAACAGAATGGCAATGGGATCATAAACCTGACAATAATTGTGACATTGGTGATCTCTTCAGAAATAAGTGACATGTGATTCATGTGATGACCTTAGTTTTCTCAACTGATGTCCATCCATCCACTGTACCACAGCACATGTTGTAAGCTGCAAGAATAAAAGAAAGCACAAATTACAAATGAATTCTTACATACAACAGCGTTGTGCCCAATGGAAACTATTTACTACATTTTTACCAGGGAAACAGTCAATGTCCAGTCTTTACACTGTGCTTCTATCTTGGTGTTGTAGAGGTTTTAACAGCTTAAATTAAAGAGTTAGGGTTTTTAAGACCATTTTAAGGTCATCATGATAATGTGATGTAATTTAAGAACATATTTAAAACAAAAGAAAAGAAAAAAAGAACTGTGCACTAAAATAATTCAGTTACCATCTTTGTCATCTCTGGGTGAGCCAGGGTCTGGTTCTTGTTTGATGGGTTGCACACTCTGAGCATGCCTGTTTTATAATTTCCTGCTGGCTACTCCATTTTGTAAAATTACATAAAAGTAGAAGTTTTTTTTTAATTTTATTTTTTTTTTAAATTGTTCTAAGGTCTAAATTGCTCACTACAATGAAACAGCTATTATGGGGTCTAAGATGAGTATACATGACTACAATTAGGCTCATTGGATCCACAGGAGTCTCAGCTTTCCAGTCATACCCACTTTATGTAACTCCAGGACTGTGTAAGGTCACAGTATACAGAAATAATCTAATATACCATTATAGGAGATGTCAAAGGACCTACTTCAAAATAGCTATGCCATGTTTTCCATCTCCAAAATTTTGCCTAACTTTGGAACATTATGTAACCAACATGCCAAAAATATAGCATGGCAGGCTTTGTACAAATGGATTCCTTAGATCGTCTTGTTTCATATGATAACAATAATTTCATTCTAGCTAGATGATTGACAGAATTTTGGCAGAGATCGCAGGCGTCCTCACAGGATTTATGAAGTCAACCTCTTAAAACCCATGGGAAAGCTGACACACTGTCTTTCAGAAGGTGCAGCTGTCTCAGCCTTTAAGCTACAGCTCTAACATAAGGTGATTCTCCCCTGATTAGACCTTGCTGCACTAACAGTTAACTACTGTTAGCTCACAGCCACATGTGGTCCGAGCTTGAGGCTTGCTAACATCACTGTTTTTGACATATATACAGACCATATTTAACAAAAAAGTATCAGAACCAACATAAATATTTCTCTTCTGAGTGTTACAGTATTTTACCGGATGTAGCTTACCTTCTTTAACGAGCTCCCGTGGCGCTTCACTCCTTCTTTCCTGCATTCCTCCTGCCTGCTGCGGCGCTCCCTGTTCTTCTTACCTCAAGTTCGCATGTTGCACTCTTCAGAAAACTGTCAGAAAACAAATCAACAATAATCACGAGAGTGAAGTTTTCTCAGTGAACGTTTATTCCGAACAATAACAGGAACTACCGCAGCAGGTTTCGCCTAGGTAACGTGGGCGGAGACAAAAACAATCGATCGCCGACTAGCAGATGAAGACCACTTTGTAGATCATTGATAAAACTGTTGTGGCTTAATTTTTTTTATCAATAACAATGAAATAATGGAATTAATTAAATACAAATTAAATAGCATTTTAGCATTTTAACAGTTTTAAGAGAACATGAGCTCTTACTGTCATTAAATCATTTTTAAACACAGCTTGAGTTGATTCTCATGACCATACACATCTTTTTAAATTTATCAGAGAATTTTAAATCTTACAAAAATGAATTGTGTGGATAATAACATTTCAAAAAGATATTAGACATACAGTTGATGTGTAGTATACACATACACATACACCTTAGCCAAATACATTTAAACCCAGTTTTGCACAATTCCTGTTAGAACTGAAGAAGCTTTTAAAGGGTTAGAGGTGAGACATCTTCAAGAACCTGAAGTCCAGTTACTTTCATGCAGAGAAAAGTACACGTACAGTAATGTTACATAATTACTTTTTAATGGAGTATATTTGTTAGGTAAATGATTACATTTTAAATGTATTTTTATAAATGACATTGATCTCATATAAACCAAATATGACTGCAGACACACACGCACACACACACACACACACACACACACAGAGGCCATGTTATTTACAGCTCAGGCACTAGTCTGAAGGTTGTCAGCCTAATCACAGTCTGACCTAATGAGCTTTGATTTAAACCAACCAGGAAACAGCAAACTGCTGTTTTAATTTACCAACAAGCTTTTAATTATAATGACATAGAAACACTTTGTGCCTGTGATTTTACAGCTATCACAGACTTGGCAGTGCCCCAGCTGGAAATCCTCTCATTTACTTTTATAGCGAGAGACATCAGAGGAAAAACAATGGAGCAATAATATCACACAGAGAGTGGATTCATTTGATATGGCCCTGCTGTGGAATTACAGCCACTGAGGTTAAATCACCTGGTAAACAGCAGGACAGATTACACTGGATTATTTGCTCTTTGTCTGCAAGGAAAAAACATGTATTATCTCTGTGTTAGATAAATATTTAATTACCTAATAAAAATATACAAATCCAGCCAAAATCTTCTCTATTACACACTGACATTTTATGCATCATTGGATAGCCACAGCTTCCCCTCCCTTTTTCATAGGCTGCTTGGCTCTGTTCACTTTTGGTGACTGGAAACTGGTGCATGCAGAGGTTGGCTCACTCACAGCTATTAAAAAGTAAATGGGTCATGAAAATGGAATCATATTTTATTTTCAGTCTCCTCATTTAAAATGACTTACGCGTTGATTTCTTTTAATTGGTTTAGACTTTCAAAGGTGGATTTTTGTAAAGAGCCCCTTGAGAATGCACGAGCACTAACTAATATGGTGGTGTGCTGCATTGTACAGTGACCAATAAGTGTTTCCTCAATAAAGAGCTGCAGGCTGCACTCCTGAGTCTTCAGGGTGACCACTGCCTGGCAGCATATGTGGCTAATGCATGCTGATAGCATCGCATGTTTACTGAACAACATGCCAGACAAGGAAGCAGCCAGCGGATGCAGGAAATGGTAGGAACAAGACATTTTAGCAGTTACAGTGGAAAACACGTAATGCATAGCCTGGTTTTATAAGGCTGTGGTTTAATATTCATTGCAGCAGCAAGGGCACGTGGAATATCTCCTTCATAGAGATTAATTATTCCATACTTATAAAGGATGAATATTCCCCACATACCCTGAAATGTGCTGTTAAAGAGATTGACAAGGATAAGAGGGGATGAAGGCACTGAATCATACGCTTTTGTATTTCTTGTTACAGTAATCTACATAAAAATGAGCTCATAAGAACTGTGTCTGGATAAAAAGAAAAAACACCCTAGCTTTGGTTCTTATGGTAACACACAGAGATCTATAACACTTATATATATGGTCATGAATAACCCTACTTTATGTAGCATGTTCTGAAAACACAGTCGTATATCTTGGGTTTTCTTTGTAGTAGTGGCATGTTTAAATGCTTTCCCCTTTCCTCCCAGATAAGGAGAGGAAATTAGTCAGCAGAGGAAGTGGAAATTTTAATAAAAGAAAAGCAGGTTTTTTCTGGCTCAAAATGAGGCGGAGGTGGGGCCGTCCTGGCCGTGTGCACACAAGCGCATAAGCAAATACTTTTTACGACCTAACCCTACAACATATTGTAGGAGTTACTAAAACAATTTAGGAGATGTCACCTTATGCATTTTGCATCTATCCGCCTAAGCCTAATGTCATGACATTTTAAAAACTAAATGAAGTGAATTGAAACAAATATTCAACAGAACAATGAAGAATTAATCTTCTTTTTCAGCCCTACAACAAACCTATGCTGCCTTTGTGTCATATTTACAAATTCAATGTTTGTGTCTCTTTTTTAATTCTGAACCAGATTAATATTTTTCCAGTGGATTTTTGAATGTATGAGAAAATGTTTTTTGTTTAAGTCAGCAAGGCCACTGGGACGGTTATCTATTATTTATTTATTTAGTCTCATAAAAAAAAGTCCACTTTCAAAGTAAAAGAACCATAGAAATACTTAACCTTAAGGACATACACAAAAGATTTGTAGTTCCTGTTGTCCAATTCTAAGATCTTTGTTCAACATAAATATCTGTTTTTTTATATATATCTACAGATTTTTGTGATGATTAGATACATTCATTGATTTATGGACCTGAACTTCATTTGCTGGAAAAACTGAAATTTATTGCAGTGAAAGAAAATTCTGACGTACAATAATGAGAAAGGCTGAAAAGCTGAACACACACACACACACACACAAACACACACACACACACACACACACACACACACACACACACACATTAAGAGTTAAGAGTTAATCAGTCTAATTAGCCAATCAGAATTCAATCAGCTTTGCCCATTTCTGCCCAGAAACTGCTGAGTCACTAGTAACTGCTGACACACTGGTTGCTATGGTGACTGGGGGCCCCCCAAGAAGAGGGGGGTAAATACACACAAAATCCCTAATGGATCCCTGAACAGACAACAGCTTTTAATCTGAAACTTTTAATCAAAAACCTCCATCTGGAGAAGAACAAATCCTACTGAAGAAACTTCTTCAGCGTGACAATCCCAGTGCTTCAGTAAAGACAATGACTGATTATATGAACCTAGTGTTTATGGTTGAGGATCTATCACTGTTTACAAAATCCCATCATCTGTGTTTTTGACAGGAACTTCAGAGCTTGGGTTTAGCATGGTCGTCAGAGGGAATGTGTTTGGGCTGCACTCTCTGCTCTCAGAGGACATCTCTTTAAACAGTGAGGATAATGACACAATGAGAGCAACACTTGGTGTGAGAGCAGAATTTTATCTAAGTTTTTATAGTTTTTTATGTAGAAATTGTCCATGAAAGTTGGATGCTTAACAGGATAAATTCAGATGGTGAACATGGTAAAGATTATACCTGATAAACATAAGCATGGACAGTAAGCATTGTCATTTGAGCATGTTAGCTTGCTAATGTTAGCCTTTAGCTGAAAGCAACACTGTGCCTAAGTGTAGCCTCACAGACCAGCTATAGTGGTTGGCAAACCATGGCAATCTTGTTGAAATCATAATATGGTCTAATGCCAAAGTGAAAAAAGCATCAAAGTGTATAAGCTGGGTTGTTGGCACAAATTATCTGGGCTATCAAACCACACGACTAACTGTGTCTATACAAGCAGCTATGAACAAGTCCATGAAGATTAAATGAACGAAGACTTGAGTGCTATTAGACTTATGAAATAATCATTCCCTGACAGACTGGACAGGCTCCGTCTTTAATTATAATTGCTTTAATCCTATGTCTAGAGCTGCATACATCAGCACTGCTTTAAAGCCATCCTCATCCGTCACAGGCTGCGTCTGAGCATGTTATAGAAATACTGATAGACAACTCATTAACTTGGTTATCATCTTATTGCCTTTTCCACATTGAGCTTCCAACCCAGCTAAATGAGGAAGCGGTTGGACTGAGGGTTAAGTGGAGGTCACCTCTGTAAAGGTCAGAAACTCTTTTCTTTCATTCATGACGGTAAAAGGATTATTGATCCCTTGGCTCTATATCTCGGAGCTGATTACATTGACTTGGCTCATTTTGGGAATTGGAAACAGGAATTGCTATTCTACTCTCATCATGGGTGATAGGGAGCTCTCCCTGTAAGAGCTATAGGCTGCATTGTCTGGGAAAGTCCCATCAGTGATCAATAAGCACCTTAACTTACCCTGCTGAGAGACTGGGATTGACCCAGTGCCACCTTATCTTTGCTCAGTTCATGTTGATTTTCCAAACCTCATTCATAAAGGTCTGATGAAACACAGGCTCCTCTGATGATTTGATAAATGTATTACATATACTTTCTTCAAATTCACATACATTTTTGCACTTTTTTTTCTTTCCCAGTCTGACGTCAGACACTGACGTGGATTAGGAAATAATTACAGTTTGTGCAGAGCAGAGGTGAGAGTGAGTCACACATCCCAAGTCTGAAGTTTTAACGTTCAAGTCTCAAGCCATTAACAAGTGACTGTGGTGAGATTCAAGCAAGTTAATTCAAGTCACAAGTCAGTCTGATGAGTTACCCCAGTTTCCACATTTAAATTGTAACATTGTAACATTTTAATCATTATATGTCTCTGTGTGGTTTATTGTGTGTCTTTGTGGTCCTTTGATTGACTTTCCAATAAGAAATGTTAAGAGTGACTTTATATATAAACTCTTGTACACGGACTCCAGGCCTGTGCCCAGTATTCCTGTTCAGTTATACTTACAAGGCAACAACCTGTCACCTTCTGACACCGGCCAAGGGTGGCCAATCAGATTCCAGAGACAGATGGCTACTGCTTGGCCCAAAGAGCAGTCGTCCACTTTGCCCAGTCATTAATTAGATAACATGAGAGCCAGATAGATAGATAGATAGATAGATAGATAGATAGATAGATAGATAGATAGATAGATAGATAGATAGATAGATAGATAGATAGATAGATAGATAGATAGATAGATAGATAGATAGATAGATAGAAAGATATTAAGTGCTTCAGGAGGTTGTTACCAGCAATTTCTCTGAGGCAATATGAAGAAAAACAGAGATAAGGCTGAGGAATAAGAGGATGATAGTATGGTAGACACTTGAACAGAAAGATGAGGGGCAGGTGGGCTATTTTTCTGATTTGTTCTGCTGCTCTTGTATCATGACAAAGACTGAAGCAAAGGGAATGGAGGAGGTAAAAATAGATTCAGTGAGAAGAAAATAGATGGAACACTTCTGTCACTGAAGAACATGTTAGAGTGATGAACCTAAGGACAATGTGTGTATGTGTGTGTGTGCGCGCGCGTGTGTGTGTGTGTTTTGAATGATGTGACTGACCCAGGACAGCTGTGTGTGGTTATGGTCCTCAAGTCCTCGGTTGCACACATGCTTGTAAATACTTATCCTCTGACCCTGGAAAAAGTGTCTGGCATCTGCACACAATTTGGCAACTGGACTAAAGGGCATTAAAACACTTACACAAGCAGCACCAACACATTAAAAATCAGCCCCATGCTCACTCCTTTTAATCCACGCCTTCTGTACTCAACACCTCTGAACCCTGCAGCTTCTGTTGTCGTCTTCTTCTCCCGCTGTTTCCATTTTCAACCCTGTCCTCCTTTAATAAACTGACATGTTTGTGTTTTCCACAGAAAAGGATGATAAAGCTCAGTGGAAATTGTTATAGGATGTTGCAATGCAGAGATGCGTGACAGAAAATTAGCATTTTAACAGGTTTTTGCTCTCTTTTTTTGCTTTCACCAGTAAACAACCAAAATCTGAAACAATAAGACTTTATCGCTGCACTGATATCTGATTGTTACTTATACAGAGAAAGTAACACCAAAAGGACAGTGATTATCACACACACACACGCACACACACACACACACACACACACACACCAACCCTGACCAGTAACCAGCAGTTTACTCTTTCAGACACATATTTGTTATTCCTGTAATAATATAAATTAACTGTGACTCTTTTTGTAACCTGTGTGATGTTTCTATATAATTTAGTTCAATCAGATTTCTGTTCTATGGAATGACTGAAAAATAGAATATAAAGTTTTAGACAATATCAGAATCTGAATACTTTATTGGTCCCAGGGGGAAATTTGATCAGGTTACATTTGCTCCCTCAGCAAAGAAAAAAAAGAATAGGAAGTAGATTACAGAGGTAAAGATAAAAAAATTATCATCAAATATAAAAATATTTATGCTATAATATATAAATAAAAAAATAGAAATATACAAGGCTATGTGTATAACATTGCACTTGTCTGAAGTGTCAGAATATCCTCCATGTGACCAGACTGAACACATTAAACATTCACCATGGAGTCTTTATCATTATTATAATCAAAGCACTGCTGTGTAACCAACATTCATTTATTATTAATTACGGCTAAATCATATGCAAAACAAAATATTGTGATATGAGTCATGATTTCAGTGTGGATGGTTGTCTTTCATTTTCACTGCAAAAATGTTTTGATTTTTGATTCTTGTTCCTCTATGAATAAGATTTTTTAGCACCACAACGCTTATGGTGCTAAATATACACAACATTTTTGTGACACATTTACCTTTATCAAAAAAACTACAGTTCCTGTGACTATTGTTGTTTGATCAATGAACCACTTGTATTATGTTTAATTAAGGTTGTGAATGATACTAATATTAAATCCACATTTATATTCATTGTCATTATTAACACCATCACGTTTATATGTTTTATTTCATGTTTGATGGGTTAGAAGACAGGTGTGTGATTCTTGTTGCGAAACTAAAACAATTCAATAAATTAAATATTTAAAGTGCGGCCTTTGAACACCCTGTTCACCCTGTCCCTCAGTGAGAGTGATTGATTTTCACTGTTTGAACAGGGAGATGGAGACACACACGCACGCACACACACGCACACACACACACATACACACACACACACACACACACACACACACACACACACATACACACACACACACACACACACACACACACACACACAGGCAGCTGAACCAAGAGAGATAAAGACAGAAACAGTCAAATGTGGTTCAACATCACAGCAGTGGGTGAAAAGAATTCAGTCCAGAGGAGGAGACAGAGGGCGGTTTAAATAATGCATCCTCCTCATTCAGAGTCTTCCTGGTCTCAGGTGCTTGATCAAACCGCCGCAGCCTCTGAGGGATGGAGGTATCAGGTCTTAACCTCGGCGAGGCCATTACAGCAGAATGCACTGGATTCAGAAGAATCCTTCTCAGTCATTTATTAATAATGCATCAATTTGATATGAGCCCCGAGAAACTTCAAAAACTTTGTGTGCCAAACCATGTGATATCTCCTCATGGACAAGAAACCAGGTCTCCCTGAGAACTGGTCCTACCTGACAGCTCTGTGCTAAGATTTACTTCCAAGGATAATACAGGGTTTTTTTTTTTTTTACATAAAATTAAATTAAATTAAATTAAATTAAATCAAAATAAAACAAGAACAAAATCCCCCTAATAATCTTCATACTGTCTCTTACATGAGAATGAGTCACCAGTTGTCCTGTCTATCTGCTTTTATACTTTTTTGTTGGCTGCATTTTTTCACCCCTCCCTTATTGACCTCCATCACGTCCTGCCACTTCCTAAAATAGAGCATCTCTGTAATCCTCCTGTTTACTGATGTGTTCACACCTCACGCAGAACTCAAATATAGTGCTGCCCTTGTTGTGTCACCTTAAGTCAGCAAATAAAAGGATCATGTGACTCATCACCTGGAAACATCCGATACCGTCACGGAGCGTAACACAGAAAAATAAATAAAATAAAAGCGACATTTGATATTAAAACAGATAGAGCAGGTAATAAAAGTTTTAATAGGTAGAATGCAAATTAAACTCTAAAATAATTAAATTAATTAATCTGCAAAAAGAAAATATGCAAATTGGAAAATGTAAAATACAGCTTTGTTCTGATTCAAACTGGTGTGTGGAGCCTGATTTGACAGCAGGGAAATCCAAACTGCCAGTCAAATAATCCTGAGTTTACCCCTTGGTACTGTTATGACCCAGGCCACAACAAAAGGGAGACACACCATGGTTAAGATTGATAAAGAATATTCTTATGAAACCAAATGAAAAGTTCTGAGTACGAGGTGTGGAAATCAAGACCCATATCAGTTTATTTACTGGGTGAACAGGTCCACAGAAGACACACACACACACAGACACACACACACACACACACACACACACACACACCGCACTGAGTCACCTAGAACACAGAGTGTGTGTGAGGATGCTCTTAGACCAAAGCTCAGCATTCAACACAATCATCCTGGACTTGTAGTCAGCAAGCTGTTGGACCGAGGCCATCTGCACCTGGATCCGAGCCTTCCTCACAAACAGACCCCCACCTCTCCTCCACCACCACTGAGCCCACTCCTCTACTCCCTGTGCACATGAGATCCAGGTGTGCGATAAACAGCCTGTCACTGAACACCACAAAAGACCAAGGAGCTCCTCCTGAACACTCAAGAGGAGGCGCAGTGCAGACCGAGCCCTGCTCTACTTAAACAAGGACTGTGTAGAAAGGGTTCAAACCTTCAAGGTCCTGGGAAGCCCTGATCTCTGACGACCCCCGCCTGGTCTGCCAACACCACAGAGACTTCCCCTCCTCAGAGTGCTCAGGAAAATCAACCTGGATAGAAAGCTGCTGGCAGCCTTTCACTGTACAACCATTGAGAGCATCCTGACGTACCTCATTGTGGTACGCTGGTCGCTCAGCAGCAGACAGGAAAGCTCTACAGAGAATAATAAAAACAGCACAGAAAATCACTGGCTGCACACTTCATCCCCCTGGAAGACATCGTCAGCTCCCACTACCTCAGTAATACCAATAAAAAAAAAGCCAATGACATAATCAAGGACTCCACACATCCTGGACACCACCTGTCTGAACTGTCCTCTGGCAGGTACTACATGTCTGTCAAAACACACCTCCAGACTCAGAGACAGTTTCTTCCCCGAAGTCATCAGCACACTGAACGCTAAAGCACTGGAAGACTGCTTTACTTAAATACACTGCTATTCATCTCACAACGCTATTTATTCATGTGCAAAACCATATTTATCAATATTATTATCAATTTTAATGTTTTGTACATACTTTTTTAATGTGGTTTTATTTTATTAGAAATGATCTGTCTGTCTTTTTTCTCCTTCCTAATGTCGATGTATGCAGAGCTCACAATGATAATAAAGACTTTCTTCTTTCTTGTTGTTGTTTCTTTTTTAACTGCAGTTTTTTGATGAAGGTAAAATGTATCACAACATAGGACCATAAATGAAACACTGTGGTTCTACAGAGACACCCCATCCCTCTGATCATGTTCTCCAGATGTAAGAAAATATGTTCATTTGGTCCAAGATCAACAAACATCATTTCACCGTGTTCATATGTTTTTCAGTGAATATGAAAAATGACCATTCACACTGAAATCATGACTCATTGTTTTCACAATATGATTTTTTCTTCATTCAGCTTTACTCTGAACTTTCCTGGAGGATTAACTCCATTCCTCATAAAGATGTTTTTATAAATATTTTTATATGATGGTGGTGGAGAGTCTGTCTAACATCTCCGCAGCTGTTCAGCATCTATTGATTGATGATTGATCTTTAGTCCCATACAGTATAACAGGTTCCACTCTTTTACTTCTGATAGGCTACTTTCATAGGTTTCTAATAATAATTATGTTCTTTTACTTAAGTAATTTGAGTATTTTTACACTGTGGTGTTACTACTTTTAAAACCCGCTGGGTTGCTGGCGATGTGATTATGAATGTCCAGATTTTTAGGAAATTTTTACGTTTTACATTTTAAGTTTTAAGAAGGTGTTCTGAAAGTGTAAATGCTTAAACTTAGGCCAATATTGACATAGTATACCTTGTTAGATCGGTTAGAGTCTCCACAGTTCCAATATGCAGTCCATTTTCCAGTAACCATGAGCACATAAGTATAATTCATTCACATCTAACAGCATCATAAACCAGCAAAACCAGTGAAGCGGTGGTGGCTTCCTACCTTTGAGGAGGTCTAGAAGTCCCAATGTCTGTCAATTCCTCCATTATTTACATTCACTTAGTCTGAAAGGGTCCACCGATCACAAAAAGGGTTCAAATGAGTTTTTCATAAAAGTATTCCAAGTTGTGAATATCATCATGAGAAGTCTATACTTTAACGGTACTCTTATTGATCTGGTACTTTAACGGTACTCTTATCAATCTTGTACTTTAACTGTATACTTATGGATTTGGTACTTTAACTGTACTCTTATCTGCACATTTTGTTATTTTGGAAGAGAAAAAAAACAAATTAAGAACAGAATTAACATTGCTTTATCTTCTCATGTCCTTAAATAACATTCTTGAATAGCAAACTTCAACAGCATTGGTCTGAACACATCACTATTACAGACTGATTTTATAATGGTGGAAATGTAAAACACACAATGATTTACTACAGGACCTTTTCTTTGACAGTATTTTTACTGTGCAGTAGTTCATCAGCAGCCCCCACATCACTATATCACTATGTCTCTCTATAATATCTATCTCTACCTATCATATTCCTAAAATGTTGAACTGTTTCTTTAAGAACACTGCTGTGTTCTACAGTATGTTGCAGTGAGAAAGAAGTCTGAACTAGTTTTCATTTCATTCCTGTTTGTTGACTCGTTGACAGTGTTGATGACCTGATATCTCTTATTATTTAATTACTGTTGTTTTTCACACTGTAAATTGATTTTACTGATTATATTAAAAAGTAATTTAATATTGACAATTGACTTTTAATTTAATTCAAATTTATTTTTCTTATATTTTATTCTACATTTGAATGTTTCAGCACTGACTTCATTCTAGTTCTCCCTCCCCTCTCTAAGTCTGTCCTCTCTAGGTCTGTCTTTGTCTCTGTAGTCTGTAAAATCACCTTTCTGAATGGGACTCCACTAAAGCTAGATATTTTCAGAGGAAAGTGGAGCAAAAAAAAAAAACGTGGACAGAGTTTTGTGTTGAACTACTTCTTTGCACATTTTGCCTGAATTGTATCATTCTGTCATCAACAACAGGGATGTTTGTCTGTTTGTCAGGCACAAGTCCACAGTCCCATAAGGATTAGTTTTTTATTTTAGCATCAGGCTGCAACACAACAAAATGTGAAAGACCTAAATGGGTCTGAAGATTTCCTGAGGGAATTTTATGATTCTCTGTTCTTCATCTGGTGAAATTTGAAGTTGAGAGACTCAGTAAACTCTTACAGAGTCTGGTAGTGTATCCTCAGCTTCGTTGGACCTTCACAGTGGTTGCATTTTTCATACTCATGCCTTATTTATCCATGAGTCACTGTCTGAGCGTTTGAGCTGTTTGAATAAATTAGAAGATGTTCCTAATTAGAGGATACAGAGTGTACTGTACAGTATTATCTCAACTCTTTGGTCCAGAACATTAAAATAGTGCAGTAGACATGAGGACGTGATCATTATTTCTATGGCTGATTATTGATTTAACAGCCATTAACTTTCACACACACAGCTAAAAGAGCCATTCATGCATTTTAAACTATAAAACAACCAACAGTACATATGCAGTACTTCAGCATAACATGTTGTTGTTTAGCAGGTATGTTCACCATCTGCATTTAGCATGTTGGCATGCTGACATTTACTAAATAGCACTGAACACAAATGATGGGAATTTGGTCATAGACCAAAGTACAGGATAAATTTTTAATTTCTAAATGTAAGCACTCATATATTATCACATTGTAAAATTGACATCATACCAACCATTTACCTATACAACCAGTGAACGCAGTGAAGCGTGCTCCGTCCAGCTGAGGGGAAACTGTCAGGTCATAAAGGTATAGTCCAGGTTATTAGACATGGGGTTGTGTGAGGTTCTGACTTACTGTTTTATTTTGAAACTATTTCCCTTGTGTGTCTCATGGTTATTTTACTTACTTTACTTACTTACTTACTCCTTTGTGATTGTCTGCCCCGCCCTGTGTGTTTCACCTGTGCCTCCCTTGTGTGTATTTAGTTCTGTGCTACCTGTTCGCTTCAGTTTGTATTTGTATGTTTCCCTGTGTTTCTTGCACCAGTGCTTCTGATTTTCCTTTTCTTTCTTTCATTAAGGTTAATGTGAGTCGGCTCAGGCCCATATAACAGTGGGAGGTGGTGATAATGAACATATGGAGGGTATATAGAGAAAACAAAGGGGGATTCCAGTAGCTTTAGAGGGTGGAGAAAGGTCAGGAAAACTGAACCAATTCTGAAGCCGTTTATGATGTTGAGATGTGAACATGTGTGTGAATGAATACACACTCAAACAGACAACCTACAGAACCAGCTGTAACCTCAGAACTCCATATCGTCACCTTCCTAAAATAATGGCCTAAGTCATGTTTTGACAAAAATGTTTTTTTTGCCTAAATCACCCCCTCATGATGCTGGCCACCTCTGGTAAAATCACCTGAATCCTCAGTTGAGGGGAACATGCAATTCTACCCCCGGTTGTATAATGGCCTATGTCAAAAGTGTGACTCTTTTGTTGAGTTTTTTGTGTTTCCTGAAAAACCTGAAAAAATGACTTAGGCCATTATTTTAAGAGGGTGTCGATATGCTCCACAAACCAGGGATTTGTCCCAACACAGTGACTAGTCCAAGTTCAGGATTTCACTTTGGAGTTAGGAAAAGATCAATACATACATGATCTATTCTCATGTCTATCTGTTAAATAAAGACTATACCTGGCAGCTGGTTAGCCTAGCTTAGCACAAAGACTGGAAATATGGAAAAAAGAAGCCCATAAACCAAGCTATGACGTCAGGTTATGTGCCAGACTGGGAGCAGTTGCCATGGTAACCAGCAAAGCCTCCATGAAGTTAATGGTGTCAGCCAAGTGCTAATTTGACATATAACTGTTCATTTTCCATTTACAGAAAGCAAATAAACATATTTCTCCATTTACTTTTCCCGGAGTTACTGTTTTATTATTTATTTATTTAAGTATATTTAGTGCCAGTGCATATACTAACATTGAGGAGCAGGAAAGTAAACCTTTTTCTTCTTCTTCTATAAGTTTTTAGAAAAATCAAGTTCAGTTCAACTTTAAAGAACGAGAGTGTTTTGTCCTCAGGGGTAAGTTGTTCAGAAGCTTCTGTGATCGGCTGGAAAGTTTTTTTGATCAGGATTAAATTCCTCACAACACACCTGAATGTTATCGGTATATTATAATGTGCCATTTCAGACAAGAGCAGGGTCAGTATCAGGAGACCTTAATTAGGAATACACTCCTGCTATAAAACACCAATACTTGAAGGCTGCACACCACACAAAGCTCACAACACAAAGAATTGGAAATGTCATCAAATGTCATTAATTCGTATGCACAAAGTTTGCAGAGGTGACCAGGACTTGTTTCATTATACCTCAGCAGTGAATGAATAGTTGGTGTGCACAAAGTTTCTGGTATTGCAACAAAAATAAATGACCTGAAAGACAAAATATCAAATACCCAAACAAACCCCGAAGAAACACTCCCACTAAAGTAAATAGTAAACACAAGGAGTCTGAAGGAACCTGTTTTCTCTACAACAAGGATAGAGCTGACAAAGAATTAATGAAAGGAGTCAGTTAATGACACCAGGCAAGGTAAATGCTGGAGGGCTGTTGGGAGAAGCGATTTACCATTATACAATAATTGCAACCTTTCCTAGACTGATGAAAAAAATGGTAAACAAGTGGATGCAATTACTCGTGAGGTTTGAAATCTCCACATGCAGCCATAATTGATCACAGGCATTGTTGTTCAGTTAAAACGTGGGGTGGGATGAACAGGATGAGCTCTGTGATTACTGGCTACGGTCTTCTAGTGAAGCTAAAGCCTTAGGAATGAGGAACATGAACTTATTTTCCTTTCATTACCAAATCAAATGGTGGCTCTGTTCCCCCTAATAAAGCCCATGGAGAGTTGGAGCTGAATCTTCAGATTCATTATCCTGTGATCAGAGCTGACAGGACGGCAAGTTGTATCAAACCTGCACCTCTTCTCTTTTCCTGTAAAAATATTTCTCATGATATATTTTGCTTCAACTCGAGGGCGGCTCCATGAATGTATCAAATCAAATGTGACTTGGGATGGCGAGCTATCCCCACCTGCCATCAAACCACATTTTAGCGTTAGCTTATGCGTAGTTATTGGTCAATATCGTTTCATTATAGCAGTCAATCGCCAACTCCAAAAGCCACACCCAATTTTTATGTCCCATTACTGAAGAGAAGGGCTCTGACTTCTGTATCACTGTGACTTTATTAACTCAACATTAAGAGAAATTCACTTTCTCCACCGAACGAGTTAAAAGTCACAAACATAAAAATTACTTGTGTCTTCATGTTATGTGTCACTCATTCAATCGTGGCTGTACAAACCTCTGAGGTCTGGACCTAATTATATACGATAAAAGTCATGACATAAACATAACTCTATGTTATACAACACCATGACGACCGACTCATCTGCTCACGAGCGTCACCGCTTGAGTTGTCGGTGGAGTGAACGATCTTGTCGTTACTACAAACTCTTTACTCAGTGACAACAAGCTGGACAGGTGAATCCACTGACGACTGAGCCAGGTAACTAGAACATATTACTAGTGGAGTGTTTGTAGTTCAACACCTTTCATCCCAGAAATAATGTGAGGATCATCATATCAGCTAGTTAGTTTCACTTTACTAAATTAACTAGCTGGTTAGCAAAAATTAATTCCAGGATGTCAATGTCTCCATCATCAGGTCCATGTCACCGATGGTCTGATTGATCTTCACAGTCACCTGATCTCAGTCCAGTTGAACTATGGGAGATGTTGGAGTGATGTGTTAGACAGCACTCTCCACCACCACCATCATCACCATCATCATCATCGTCATCATCATCATTGTCATCACCATCACCACATGAGTTCAAAGACTTTGAGCAGGGGAACTCAACACCTGACTGAGACTCTGTGTGATGGTTTATACTTTAATCTGTTTCCCATCTGTGTGTAGATCAAAGAAGTCCACTGTCATCTGTCACCGTTTGTGTGTGTGTGTGTGTGTGTGTGTGTGTGTGTGTGTGTGCATGTGTGTGGGTGTGTGTGTGTATCAGGGAAATCAAACCTCCGTAACAAGCTCAGTTTTTAGACATGGGTATTTTTAAATCCCTGCGTTCAGCCTTGACACTCATTACTCAGCTGTTTAGTGAAATGACTAACTGTTACATTCAGAATACTGATTTGAAACAAATACGCTGATTGACCAATCAGGAGTCAGTCTAACTATTCTTCAGTGTGTGAACCACTCAGTTCAAACCTTTTGCCTCAGTGAAGCAGTGGTGATGATTCAGGCTCCACAAACGTTACGTCTGCACCGCACGAGTCAAAGAGAGAACTGTGTGTACCCAATATGTGGACCCCTCCATCTTGGCACTAGGTGTCCCTGTGTTTTTGGTTGCACGTGTTAAACGGAGGCTCATCAGATGCATGAGCTGCACCTGGTCCCGGTGCACAGAGCCTTAAAGACCTGTGTGATTCTGCAGCCTCTCTCTGGAGGAGCCTCCCTCCTCCTGACTGACCATACGACAGCTGTGGCTTCAGTTTTGTTCTGCTGATACTTTTTGTAACAGTGGTCAAACTAAATCTGTTTTTTTTTTTGGAAATAAATTACTTTCCTTCAGCTGCCAGCTCGTGTTGCCTCTCTGCATTGTCACAGTCTTTTAGGCTATTACAGCACTGAGACAGAAATATGCTCACACATTGTTTTCACCAGATTTATAAAGCACCTGAATAACACCTGGTTCAGTTTTATAAATCTTAATTGTTATAGAAACGGGCTCACGTGCACAAGCTTCATTTCAACTCCCACAGTTATCCATAAATGGATGAAGAAACTTACACCATTATCCACAGCTGTGGCCACTAATTCATCACATGTAGCTGTAAACCATCATTAAAAGGTTATTAACAGGGAAGTCATGTCTCTGAAAATAAAAAGAATTATGAAAAGGAGGAAGCAACTCAACAATATTTTGGTGATTGTTCTCGTCACGTCTCATACATGTAATTCATATCTTGTATCATATAATACATTATAACCAGCTTGACCAGCTGACCTCTCTCTGAGCTGATTGGCTGTTAGATGGACGTGATGCTTAACCTGCGTCTGATGTCTGTCTCTGGTGTAAGAAAGGACTAAAGACACATTGACTGTCAGGAAACCTAATACACTCTGCAGGATAATTAAATCCAAATGCAGAAGAACAGATAGTAGCTTTGGTCAAACACAATGATGTGACTGAAATACATCTGCACAAATACATCTGTTGTATTTCACAATTAAAAACTTCTCTCACATAAATGGACTTTACATTCACCCAGTTACACTCACAATAATTTGACCAATAAAGACTATATAATGAAGACTTATATCATAGAGAGACAATATATCACACAGTGGTATTCAACTTAGGACTCATGCAGTAATATATCCCATGATAGATATATTGCATCCCATAAATAACCCCGATCTTACTGAACACTTTGTTCGTAACTTACACTTTGATTTAAAACCAAACATAGATCTGAACTGACTGAGAAAACAAAGAAGAACTAACGATCTAACTGACTGTAAAAGAAGAAGAAGAAGCTTTTTAAAAAAAAACAACGTAATGGAAAATACTCGAGTGTCGGCCAAGCAGCTTTGTTTCATTACACACACACCTTCACTCCTGACACAGACACACAGAGATGAAGCTTGTCTGTCATTGTGAAAAAATGACCGAGCAGAATGAACAGAACAGACTCATTTAAGCCTGTGAAATTAAACTGCAGACTACAGTGTATTTATAGCAGGGAGGTGAAAGTACTGCACAGACTGCACTTCTAGTCCGGCCTTCAAGTGAAACGTGACACGTGGATGTAAAGATATCTGTGCTATGTTCTTCTTCCATGACGCAAACCGCCAAGAGGAAACGTGAAATGAACACACACACACACACACACACACACACAGAGGAGAGTATATGAGCGGGGATAAAAAGAACTAATAAACCAAACCTCTGATCTTCCACAAGTGAATTCAGAAAGAACAGTTGTTGAACAGGTGGAAAACAAAGACTCAAAGAAAGAGGAATAAGTTTAGAGGCGCAGCAGCGCCGACCGTCACCGCTGCCTTTGATCAGGGTTAGTGAATTTGATTTGGCTCAGAAAGTTTTTTGGATCAACAAAGAAACACATGAATAAAAATGAATAATAAGAGTTCCGCGGTCGAGCACAGACACTTAGGTAGAACAGCAGACACATGTAGAACAAAACAGATATACCTGCTTACTTTAAAACAGTTTGTTCAGATGTCAATGTGATACTCAGGGAAGGAGGGAAGGGATCATTTAAGTCTTAGCCTCCTGTGAGGTTTTCAGAGTCCTGGAGGAACGGGGGTGAGGAGAGGAGAGGTGTGGGGGGGGGGGGGGGGGGTTACCTGTCTGTTCAAGGTATATGGTAAATGGACAGTATTTATATTGAGCTTTTCTAGTTTCAATGGTGGTTTGTATTGTAAAGTACCTTACAATACAAACCACATTCACCCATTCACACAATAACCTGCTTAATCTGCAAGTACATTTTAAAGTGTTTTACAGAGTTTTGTGTTTTTAGTGTCTGGTGTTTTACTGTGTTGTGTGTTTTTAGTTTCTGGTGTTACACAGTGTTGTGTGTTTTTAGTGTCTGGTGTTACACAGTGTTGTGTGTTTTTAGTGTCTGGTGTTACACAGTGTTGTGTCTTATACAGTGTTGTGTGTGTTTAGTGTCTGGTGTTACACAGTGTTGTGTCTTATATAGTGTTGTGTGTTTTTAGTGTTGTGTATTTTGCTGTGTTATGTGTTTTACAGTGTTGTGTGTGTTTAGTGTCTGTGTTACACAGTGTTGTGTACATTGTTGCACTTGTGTTGTTTGTATCTGTTTGACACTTGGAATAATCAACCGTCTGAATCTGAATCTATATTCAATATAGATGAATGAAAGTAAATGAAAAGCTAAATAATGTTCATGTCTGAGTGAATGTACACATGTAAACAATGCACTCATGTAAACAATGCACTCATGTAAACAGAGGCACATGTGCACAGACATAATATCAACAGCATGCGTGGATGAGGCCTGTGCTGCTGCAAGCCTCAGATAAGAAGCAGCCAGGCGGGATAATCCAGGTCTGAATGTCCTGCCAGAGAGGGAGCTGATACCGTAACAGTTGTAGAGCAGCAACACTGGTTCACAAACCCTCATGGTGCAAAGACTGGAGCATAAACTCATCTTTAACCAGACATTCAGCTGATATCACACCCAGCTCAAATATATAAAGATCTGCACCTCTCCAGGCATTTCTGATCCAAAGCTGGAGAAATCTATTCCACATTTAAACTGGCTGCCATCCAGGGTGACATACATAATAATGGCAACTGTAACAACCACAATAATTACCCCGTAAATCTTTCTCCCAGCTTTGCAGTGCTGTGCTGCTACTTCCAACACTTGCAATGTAATAATAAAATTTTTTAACGCGTAACAAGCTGAAGGTTTTTAAATAATTTCCATCTGTGGAGTTACAGGAAATAGCAGAGGAAATCACTCTAGGTCAACGAACCTTTACTTCCTCAGCGCATGTTGAGACTCTCACTGATAAGCTCTTAACGATGAGGCCTCAGTAAAGAGGGAGTGTGTGCGTGTGTGTGTGTGTGTGTGTGCGGGGGGGGGGGGGGGGGGTGATGAAGGAGAGACATCAATGGCAGGGTGAACAGCCGAATGCATAGTAATCTGAAGTCAACAGGTGTCAAGTGAACAGCTGGACTTGAGGGCTTGGGGGGGTGGGGGGTGGGGGGGTGGGGGGTTGATGGGTGGCAGTCATTCAGTTTCTATTTTCTGTCCACTGCTATTCAAACAGCAACAGAACATGACTCTGCTATGACCATTAGAGACTCAGTAATGTAAGACCCTCAAAGCTGAGCAGCATTGATGACACTCTAACATTGTGTGAGCTCATTGTCATCGGCCCAACATTTGTGAAGCCGTCCTCTCTGGTCGACAGCCTCAGTCACGAGCTCATAGTTCTTCTACCATCATCAATCCCTCTGATACGACCCATAGGAGTGTCTCCTGAAATAGCGTCCGTATGGCAGCAGGCGTTCCCAACTTTGGTTGTCACGGTCACAATAATAAACACGCAGACTGTACCGAGAGCTGCGTACCTACATCCGTCGCCATGCTTACTATGATAACAGTCATGGTTTGGTCCGGTTTAGGACAAGATGGTGGTACGAGTTAAAATAAGTACTTCCTCGATATTAGACAATCTTTGTTGTCATGGTTACAGTAATACCAACTAACGATCATGGACATGGGAAATCGAACACCGCTCCCAATCTCAACCTCCTACTGACTTGGACTTACTCTCTCTTTGTACTACGTCACTTTGCTCCTGACGTAATTACTACGACCACTAGATGTCGCCTAGCAACAAAACGTAAATATGTGTCATTGTAACTGTCAGGTATACGAAACTAAGGACCCAAAATGCAGATAGGCAAAAAGGGTGTGTTTTACTAAAGAAAACCAACTTACAAAACTGACAAAATAGGCAATCAACAAGGAGGGAAACAGGACAAAGACAGGAAGTAAAACAACCACGAGATACAAAAGGAAGTCAACTTCAACATAACACACGGAAATGAAACTAATGTCCAAACAAAGAGTCAAAAAGTCTCCAAACATGAAGTGTCCCTCAGGGGAAACCATAACAGAAACCTGCTGCGCAGACAATGGGAGGACGGTGTAATCCAAGGACTGCTGTGTAACCAACATTTATTTACTGTCAGGAAACATTTCTGTTGTTGATGATCAGCGAACCACTCGTATTAGGTTTAAGGTTTTGAATGATACCAAATCCATGTTTTTGTTGTTCCTCTCTGTAATTATCAACACCATCAGGTTTATGTGTTGTTTAATTTAATGTTTTATGGTCATAGTGGAAGGAGGATGTGACAGTTCAGTTCTGCTCAGTTTGACTCTCGGATCAATCGCCTGACTGATGTTATATAAATGACCTGTTGTGCTTTTGTGATGGTGATCTGACAGAGCCTGATGAAGATCTCAGATGTTCTTTGTTCAACCTGCTGCGAGCTGTTAGTGTGAGGGTCTGATTCTTGCCTTTGGTTTGATTTTTGATCCTGTGAAAGTGTTTTTGATGTGTGTGTGCTCTAAACCCTGTTAGTCTCAGGTTAGCAGCTCTTTATTGGGCTTAAGGGAAGTTTATCTTTTGCTTTTTGTTGATGAATATAAAGTGTGACAGAGAAAAAAACTCAATTTGAAAGCCAACAGAGAAACACAAAAGGGAATTTAATACTAAAAAGACGTGTTTCCCCTTGATGTGATTAACCTGGATTAACCAGCTTCATGTTAACGTTAGAGAACGGGGACTGTGGATTCTGTGCCTCGTCACTTGTTTACCTTCCTTTAACCTAATCCTTTAAGCTTTTATCTCCGAGATATTATAGTAAATACGCAACAAAACATCTTTATTTATTACGACTTCATTCAAAAGCACTAATGTCATTTATCAGAACCCAACAACTGTTTCCATGTTTTGATTCAAATATTGTTAAATATTCAGTTTTCTCTTCAAACCACTGAGAAGACAAAAACAGAACGCCGCCAAATAACCAGAGTGTTGCAACATCGTTCATTAATTATATTCATTCGGGGCCCAATGACTCACAGACAACAACAGAACACAACACTCAAACCTACGCACTGTGACCTTAGTTATCTTACAATAAGGTATCCACCTCCCAGCCAATCAGTATTCACCAAATCCACAATACCAAAAATAAGACTTCCACCCAGTGCTATAAAATGTGCAGATATGTCAGACTTACAGTGACAGTTTCCACCCAGACCCGGTTGTACCGGGAGACACACACATCATCTTGACTGTATGTGAAACAGGAAGTAAGACGTGTCTGTTCCACGGCACTGCAGCCAGTTATAGAAACCAGGTCTATAAGTATATTCATTATGGAGGTGAAAACACGGAGATCATTAAAGGAGAAGTCGACAAAACAGATTCTCTTCATCATGTTCTGTCTCTGAGACTGTGAATGAAAAATGAGCAGGTGTCTTACAGCAGCTATGTTGTTATGTTTTTCTCCGCACATTTGGTATTTTGGTGATTTGCCATGAACTTTACTGTGGCACCGTGGGATAAAAGGCCAGTGGTCAGTGTGAGGATTTGCATTGTTAGCCTAATTAGACCAGGTCTAAAGAGCACAGAGTGACATGCATATATTCATATGCTATTTTCTTGCTATTTTCAGGCTGTGTCAGTGCACCAGTGCAGCTTTCCTTGTGCAGCGTTATCCCAGTCAGAGTCACGTTCAAATGAGACGATTCTGCCTCTCATAATCAGTGTCAGGAAGTAGTTTATCCTTTCTGTGGTGAGGTGGAAAGTCCTGAACCGCCCATACAGCAGCCCATAATTTCCATGTGCAGATATTATAAGGTGATCATTTTTGGCAGCAGACATAAAATTACTATCAATGAACATAAATCAGGGTTTTGAAAAATTCCTTTTTGAAAAACATGGTGGGCTTCCAGTCCGGTAAATATGTTGACCAGGTGGACGATCAGTTCTCCGTGATGTGAATTTATTTTACCATGGATCAGTATTCACCGTGTGTGCTGTGCTATGACAAAAATCAATCTTTCCTCTCAGTGAGTGTGTGTGTGTGTGTGTGTGTGTGTGTGTGTGTGTGTGTGTGTGTGTGTGTGTGTATGTGTGTGTGTTTGAGTGTGTGGGGCAGCAGGACTGTGGGTGTAGTGGCGCAGGCCGTGTTCCCTCTGTCACAACCTTCATCACATTTTCTATGCGACACTGTCGAAACAAAAATAAGGGAAAATAACCAAATAATCAAATGATAAAATGTGAGTTTCAGAGATCGTCCTCCCTCCTCCTGCTCTCCTCAGCTGAAGGGAATGTATCAGTCTGAAGTGTTTGTGAGGTCGACTGACAGACTGAGCTGCACATAGTTTAAAGCTGAGTGAAGAAGCACAGAGGAGATGAAATAACTAAATATCTTCAGACAGACATGAACTGACTCCCTGTAACTTTGTCTGAGAATGTATTGATCCAAACCTCCATGTGTTTAACAGTAACTAAACTACCTATTAATGAACTAACTAATTAAACTACCTACTAATGAAGTAACTAAATTAACTATTATACTAATGAACTAACTATTAAGGAACTACCTACTAATGAACTAGCTACTAATGAAGTAACGACTAATGAACTAACTGAACAAGCTACTGACTAGTACTGAAATAGCTGAACTACCTGCTTATGAATTAACCAACTGAACTAACTACTAACTAACTGATAACTAGTTACTGATTTGTACTTTGACGACTGTGCCTCCACATGTGAACAGCAACACACTGAGTCCCGCAGCAACGTGAACGAGTGAACTAGGCGTCACGTGTTTCATGTGACTGCTGATACAACAGCTGATTTTAGCATCTGGAAAGCTAAAAATATTCAAACGCAGAGCCTTTCTCCACAAGTCTTGAATCAGTATTTGATTGAATCATTAAACTAATCACGTAGAACAAATATGTGAACTGCTCTGATTGTGTGTGTGTGTGAGAGAGAGAGAGAGAGAGAGAGAGAGAGTTAGATCAACACAGGAGAAGAAATTGGATTAAGAAAGAAAAATAGAGCGAAATGCTGAATTTAAAAGTGTCTGTAGATTCTCCCTCATGCCAACAGCAACAGCTCTGTGTGTGTGTGTGTGTGTGTGTGTGTGTGTGTGTGTGTGTGTGCGTTTTATTTTTTAATGACAGAGCGCTCACATTTACAGACGTGAGGAGATGGCCTGTAGGTCAGTCCACCACTTAAACTAACTGCTTCTGAGTGTTTGGAGTAAAACCGGAGTTAAGACTCTGTGTGATATGAAAACAGAAACATCTCTGGCGTGTGGACGCTTCTGAGTTTGATTCAAAAGCTCTGTAAAGGCTCCTGGAGAGACCTGGTTCATGTGAGGATAAATGATGTTTTGGTATAAAAATTACACCTGAGGGAAAAGAGCAGCGAAACCAAAGACACCGTTCACAGCTAATCTGGCTCTGCCAAATAATCCTGTTAAGTCTGCTCTATAAACTGCACTATGAAGATTTCTCCGGCTACGTTCACACTACTACGTTTTGGTTTTCATCTCTTATTCTACGTTTACTCCTCCGTTCTCACGACTCCAGAATCTTCAGCCTCCAAAACAGAGACTTTCAGAAACTGTGCTGTACCTGTTTTATTTTGAAAACTCTGAGGTTGTGTTTTATTTTGAAAACTCTGGGGTTGTGTTGTAGTCTGGACAAACAGAAACTGAGACCTTTGGAAACGATTACATAGGCTCCAACCACGCTTCCTGATTGGTTGGTCAACTTCCAGTGCTACAACTGTCTTTGCTGTTCCTCGATCAGAGTATTTGAACTAACCAACTAATCTGCTTCCTGTTTACACCGGCACACACACATGTCAGTGAGTGGCTCATGTGATGTGTGTCTTCAGGTGTGTTAGTATGGACGGAGACTATTTCTGATACTCGTCTGGATGGAGATCGATTTGTTTTAAAATGAAAACATGTGGACAAAGTCTTTGAGTTTGAATATACTGTGTGTACTGTATATACCTACAGTAATTACTATTTTTACCTGCATGCTGTTTCCAAAGAGAACATGCTTTACAAACAGCTCGAGTGTGTGTGTGTGTGTGTGTGTGTGTGTGTTGAGAGGATTAACAACCACAGTATTAATAGCTGCTCTGTCCTGTGTCTCCCTGACAGGTTTGATATGAGAGCTGTGGTGGATCAGGAAAAGAGAGAAGCTGCTGGAGGTGAAACAGACCCTGAACACATCGCCACAACTATGCAACAGGACGCAGAAAATAAAAGTTTCTTTTGTATTTGCAGCTCAATGCGTGTGGACAAAGCAGCATTGAGCTGGCTGCTGCTGCTGCTTGAGACGTCTGTATTGATCTGTCACTCCCAAGACTTCCTGTGATGATCATAACAAAAGAGATTTTCAACTTTAATGTTGTCCTCCTGTGTCCTTCTTGGAGAATGAGAGGAGATGTGTACACAGTGACAACAGGGGAGTGATGCTGTTGCACAGGACATTTGTGGATGACATCATCGAGACATCAGGTGTTTGATTTCCAAAAAAAAAGAGTTTGTTTAATGATTACAGTGACGTTACAGTGACGTTACAGTGACGTTACAGTGACGTTACAGTGACGTTACAGTGACGTTACAGTGACGTTACAGTGATGTCACAGTGATGTTACAGTGACGTTACAGTGACGTTACAGTGACCTTACAGTGACCTTACAGTGACGTTACAGTGACGTTACAGTGATGTTACAGTGACGTTACAGTGACGTTACAGTGACCTTACAGTGACGTTAAAGGTGGAGTGCTACAGACTGGGTACAAAGTTGTACAGCGTTAACTAACAAACTGTTGTAATATAGAACAACATCAGCCAGTACCATCTTCTTCATCATCATGTGTTAGTTAGTGCAAAACAATGTGTTCCTTCAATCAATTAAAACTTGGTTTGAACATTTTGAATACATTGTAAAAAGATTGAATCAAACTTTAATGTCTTGGTCGAGGAACAGATTTCCTCATAGATGTTGTTACTGATGTTCCATCTGATGACTTTCATCTGTTTACAGATATGTGAACTGTTACTTAATACGACTGTGCGACACTATGGACATCCACAATAAACAAAAAACAGATCTGTGAGGCTCCTCTGAGCCTCCGCTGGCCTCCCAGGCCAGTTTGATCATATTATGGCATCAGCTCTGATACAAGAAGGACTACAGGAGTGTGAGCAGAGTTACAACCAGGCTGTTATATCTCCACTGATTCAACTCCCAGAGCAGCAGAAGACAGGCTGCAAACACTGGCTGGCTGATGCATATTTAACAAATATCCTCTGAAGAAATCATGAGCTTCGTTTGGATGCAAGAGCTTGAAAAATATGGCTGCAGATTCTGAAGACGTTCAATAGCCTGTTTTAGATGTCGCCTGCTGGCTTTGTATATATGTGCACTGTATACACACAAAAAAAATCAATACTCGCTATAATTACACACATTGGAGTAAAGCTTTATACAATACCCTGTGACTGAGTCTGTCATGTCTTAAACCCATTGGCCAAAGGCGGAGTCACAGCTCAGCTTCTTAGTTAAACTCATAAAATCATAACATTTGACTTTCTGCCTGCACCTTCACGCATGGTAAGCTATATACATATACATATATAGATAGATATCTATATATGTATATATCTATCTATATATATATATATATAGATAGATATATGATCCTGACCCTGCTGTATATAGGTGTATATGCTTTTAGATGTATAATGATGATGATAATGACAATGACAATGATGTATAATAATTAAAAGTGAGATTCTCAGATTGTGTAAACTGTTGTGTAATTTCTTCGGTTGGAGAAAACTAAATAAATAAACCTGATGTTTATCTGGATTGTCTCAGCTCAGCTTCAAATTCTTCCTTGATTACAAACCAGAGTTTGAAACACTTACAGAGAGAGGATCTGACAAATGGGAACTGAAGAATTTAGCATTTCTGGCTCTCTTAAAGAAACCGTCTGTATCCAGCAGACACAGAACAACACCTTCTTTCCACTGGAGCTGTTTCTGGACATGTGATAAATGTCACTCTACAGTTTCAGGAACTCGTGTGCTCGATGTCACTTCTTGCTGAACAGGTAGCGTCTCCACGACGACTGATGACGTCTGTTGGCTGGAAATGACAGAGGTGAACACAAAGTCAATGGATGGATGTGATTTAATGTGAATTCACCCAGAGCGATGTGTGATCCACAGAGACACGTTGCAAATGTTTCAACAAGAAATTCACACAAATCCCGAGGCTTTGTGAATGTGCTTCATAAACATACAGAGTGAAGAGACACTGCTGCTAACAGGCTCACCGCTATCATACAGTGCGAAGCCTCAGTGTGAATGACAGGAGGCTTTGCTTTCTCTCTGAACACACCTGGGATGAAGAGTAGAAGAAGTTGGTGACTGATCTGTGAGTTCATTAAATTAAAACCTCTTGTCAATTATTCAAGCCTGAAGATATTTATTCTTAAAGGTGCAGATGAAGTAAAGTCAGGTTTCCTGACAGTCTAACTCTTTAATGTCACCTACAGGAGCCTGGTTAATGTTTTTATATGGTTTCTATGTCTCTATCAAACTGTACTTGAATACATGAATTACAGGGTTAAGAACAGACTTCTCAATATTAACGAAGCCACTCGGGACATTCATCCTCTCAGTTGTTCATTCTTTAGCTCACTACATGAATCTCCACCCACTTCATCAGGCTGTGTTATGATAAATTATCTCACAGAGTCCAGGGGGTTTTTCTGAAGAAACCCACTCAACATCCCCAAACTTCCTCTGAAGCGTTTTCATTATCACATCCTGAGCTGAGCTGACTGGAGGAGGAACTGAAAACTGAGGATTAGTCCCAGGGTCCTGAGGAAAGAGAGAGAGCGTATCAACTGTAACAGAAAATTTGAAGATGTGATGAAAGTTGAATAATTAAATAATTATCACATTAACGATAGACCTTATTTGCTGTGACATTTATTTTCCTTTCCTTCAGAAAAACAAGAATAATCCTAATAACATAATAAAATTTTTATACAGCACTTATACATAAATAATTGTGATATAATATATCACAAAAACAAGTTTACTAAGTAATTCACCGACATTAAAACTGAACGTACAGAACTAAGAGTCCAATCGTCACATCATCAGAGCAGAAGACCAGATCCAGATTACCTGAGATTAAAATGAAGAAAGAGGTTTGATCCAGCTGTTTGAGATAATTGTGAAAACATAAACCTGATTATTATAGCGTCACCTGGAGGTCAAGGAGGTCATTACATGTGTCTGAGCTGTGGGTGGAATTTGTGACACACCTGCCAATTTCTGGTGTTTTTAGGTCTAAACAATACTGACCTACTGGCAAAGCTAATGTTAGCCAACTCTCAAACAGAAACAGAGAAAACTCTCCATCCGTCTTCATGTCTCTCAGAGTTGGACCATCACGACCACCAGGACCAGTTGGACGCCGGTGTCAAGTGTGCCAGCAAATCGGCCGGTGGGGCTGTGAAGACATCCATAAAGTTG
This sequence comes from Seriola aureovittata, assembly GCF_021018895.1. Classification (NCBI taxonomy): domain Eukaryota; kingdom Metazoa; phylum Chordata; class Actinopteri; order Carangiformes; family Carangidae; genus Seriola; species Seriola aureovittata. Next base: position 3,355,811 of record NC_079384.1, read on the forward strand.
TTAAAGTTTTATCCGGTCCCATCAGTCTTTGTCCCTGGCCCTCTCTGTGTGCCTGTCATTCAGGGTGCAGGCCGGTCTCAGTGGATAAATCCAGATCTTCAGTCTGTTACTAATGTTAACGCAGTTCTTCACCTGATCACAACAACAACTTCGTCAGTTTTTGTTCTGTTGACCTTCTCCTCTTTGGCTGCACCTCCATCTTGACTCCATGTTGTAAAGTATCTTCTGCTGTCACGTCACCACCGGTAGAGATTTCTTCCTCTGTCACCTCCGGTCTTTGCGTCAGTGTCTCGTCTGCAATCTCCCAGTTATTCCATCTCAAAACTCCACACCATCAGATAGTGACAGGAGGATAGACTGGTCCTTCTCCTTCCCCTGGTAATAATTGGCACCATCTGTTAGCATCTGCCAGATTTACATCTCTCCCTCCCTACTGCCTCTTTCCCACATCTCCCCTCTTCTCTGCTTCTTCTCCTCATGCTGTTGCTGATTAGCAGTAACGATGCTGTGTGTTTGTTTATTCCCATATACTCCACGAGGGCTGTGGAGGGACGCACAAACAGACACTCAGAGGAACAATGAGGAGATACTAACTGACTTTGATAAAAAAAAAACAATCACTCACTCTGCCTTTGAGATCTGGACAGTCACAGAGTCAAGCCTCCTGCTACTGATGTAAATCACTATTTAAATATATCTAATATGATCAAGTTGAAAACTACAGTATATATTTTTTCTCCTGCCAACTGCAGTGAAATAATTGATATGGAAAGCTATATAAACCTGCACAAAACAAAACTGAACAGCTAAATTTACATCATGCAAAGTCTACTCAACTTAACTGTACAAAGTGCTGAGTGCTGCCTCTCTCTGTTTGCTGAGTGCAGTCTCTTCACTTTCATCCCAATGGGATCGACCGCTGATCAGCATTTCCGAACCATGCAAGCTCTCCAGGCCACTCCACAGGCCTCAAACACAAAGTAGCACTAAAACAGAAATACATGGTGATTGCAGTTTGGATTCCTGAAACAAAGGTTTTGCTCTTTGCCCCTGTGTTCACTGCAGTTTTCACTATACAACTGAAAGTGCAGAAATGCAATTAAAATTGGAGTTTTGGAGTGATATTGACTGTGATCCTCTGAGATGAGAAAATATTCAGCTGGAGGCCTAATGAGCTGCTTTAAATCAATCAGTTTGACCGGATACATCCTGCTCCACTTGCACCTGGGCCAGTGATCTGTTCCCTCATATGTGAAACTGTAAATTCATTCATGTGTTGAACCATATAGAGGAAAACCTGCAGCTACATGCAATCCAAACAGCCTGGCCTCAGGGCTTTGGTAGACTTGATGGCCAGATGGAAAATAAATATTCAAACAAACAAATCACATCTCCTCTTGATAAAAATGACTGGTTGTGAAAGTACTGACAATAATAAATCATAAAAACTACATCAGGAAAGAGGAATATAGTATTGTTGATGGGGTATTTTCATTTATAACATTCAACTGTTTCAGCTTGATGACCCTGAAGAGTTTGGATATGGGCGTTAGGCTGGATCCTCTATGGTGATGTAGAGAATAACATTTAGTTTTACCAGAATTTAAAACAAGCTCATGTTTGATAATGTAGAATCTGAAATGTGTCAAAAGCAGACAAGCTGTCAATTTACAATGGCCAGATTATGAGAAGCACCACTGGTAAATAAAATAGTGTCATCTGCATAAAAGCAAACATGACAGTTTGATATTGACCAAGAATGGACCCTTGTGGAACACCTGTACTGACACTGAGGGAGTTCTATCTGAAAGTCATGAAACATTTAATGGACTGTTCATTTACACCAGATGAGTTTAGTTTATATGGTAGAATATCATGCTTGACTGAATCAAATGCTTCGGATAGGTCAATGAAAAGTGCAGCACAATTGGCGATTATTGTCCAGGGTTAGTGTCGTAAACACACACACATACATAATGCTGCTGTGACATGGTCTGAATCCTGACTGCTCAGGCTGTAATGTGTGACTCTAGAAACAGTTCAGAATTTACTAGGGACTGGAAAATTGCATGTTATCATGTGTATATTATGTGAAAGGATTTGACACAACACCTCACACACTTCTGATAATGTGGAGCTGAGTAACACTTCTATGTGTTGGAAACAGGAAACAGGAATTAGGAAATGGAAATTAGTCCTTTGTTGTTTGTTAGTGCTTTGTTTGGCAGCCAGTGGCTGGAAGGATCATGAAGAGAATGGTAGAAGGATGGCAGCATGAGATTCGACCGTGAGGAAAAAGCTGTTTGTAGAGAGTTTGTAACTGGATAAGGATGAAGTAGTAAAAAAACAATCAAGGATAGACCAGGATAAACTGGCAGAGGTGATTCCACATGACTTGGCTCTGAATGGATGCGTGACTCCAAAAGCAGGGATGGCAGGACAGAGCTCAGAGAGGAGCCAACATGATAAATCAGGAGTGTATTGAGGTAAAAGGATGAGCTTTGAGAGAAGCTGTGACACAGGAGGAAGTGAGAGTGAGCGAGAAGAGACGGATTTCAAAATACTTCTGAAGTTTGGTAACGAACGACGTGCACAACCCCTTAATCCAATCAAGCTAACAGAGACACCGAGGAGGGTCACAGGAGACATCAAGCGAGCAACAGTGTGTACGAAGGTTCGTGATTTAATTAATAATTGATCTGTTGCACAAATGAAATTCAGAGAGAAAAAGATAATAAACTGAAACTAGTAAAGTGGTGGAAATAATCATAATCAGAAAAAGACAAAATACTAAAAGAGTAAACCAGGTAATGACATATGTATTGAAATGCAGGAACATATGATGATTGATAATGGGGGAAAGGATTTACAGCAGTGAGGATGTACAAAACAAGAGCTGAGCCAAACAGCTCTTCACTTCGACAGCACAGTCGTGTCAGATGTCAGATATGTTACTTACAGAGGTTTGGCCACAAAAGAAAAGATGGTCCAACCCAAGTTCATCCTCTCACTAGGTTTCTTACTTCTCTACGCCCGTATTCACAAAGAATTTTATCTCACCACAAAGAGTTTTCTGAGGTCACACTAAAAGTTTCTAACTACAAGTTTTCTTTTTCCTGGGTCTGAACCATAGTAGCTGCAGAATGCTGTCTTATATAGAAGCAGCAGCTACCTGCACAGGTGTGCTGATGGCAGATCAGACCATGTTTAACTGGGTCATGTTACTGAATTAATGAAACTGTGGAAAGGTTTTGGGATTTATTGAAGTTATTGAACTGGAAAATTGTGTTTCAGTTGATAAGGTATATTTGTTTAACATGAAAACTGGCAGTAGAGGTGCAGACTGTGTGAAATAGATGGTAATTGATCTAATTAGATTTTAGTCTAGGGGGAGGACCTTAGCCGTTACAGGCCGCTGGCCAGCGAGACTCTCGAGGAGTAGTGAGCACTGTGAGTGTGGTTGTGAACCTCACAGGTGACGTCTACAAGTTGTTTATATTTTTGTTTTGTTTTGTTTTTGCTGTGGACGTCTAAGTCTTTTCCCCTCTCTATCTTTGTAAATAAAAGCACCTCGAGCCACCCTGTTGTTTTTCTGTTGACAGTTGACCCACAGTTTCTGTGACACATGAGTCTGATTATATGAGCTTGAGCCGAAAAATACAGATGCTGTATTTAAATCTCTCCAGTGAAGAGGAAAATAAACATTAACACTCAGCTGACTGACAGCTGACTTCCTGTTCCCTCACGTCTGACTGAGCAGCATTAAGACTGAGTTTTAGTCCGACTCTGTAAACGAAGGTTTTCCTGCTGGTGCCACTGCTCGGATGTTGTTGCCTTGGTAACAAATGCAGACGATGAAAACAAGAGAAACCTGTGTCCTTGAAAATGCAGGAACAGCACATGCAAAATATCATTCTGTATAATATACAAATGAGCATCAAAGCCAAAAAGACAATGATACGAACTTTCAGAATAAAATCACACTCTGGTGGAAGGACATACTGTAGATCTACAACATGTAGATCGACCCCTCAGCTGTTCAACTTGACATAACAACTGAGATCAATGAGACAATTAACATCCTCTGTCAGTAATGATTTATATTAGATTACACTCACATATATAAACACACTCATATGATTAACACGCACTCACATAAATAATAATAAACATGTGATTGTGTTCTTGATCAGTTTGTTGCTTTTTTAAAAAACTCCATAAGACTTAAAAAAAAAAAGAAAGAGCATTTACACTGAAAAACTGAGGTTTCATGTCAGAGAGTATTCTGTCAGAGTTATAAAATTACTATATCAGAAAAATTAAACAATAAGAGTGAAATGAATTATTTCTAAAGTAAAGAATCTAGAGTAAAAACAAACCTGAGATGATAAATCTATGCTGAATACAGACACCCAGGATACTCAGTATGTTATAAAGTTAATGCTACAGGATGTTTCCTGCAGTGACATCAGGTACATGAAATAAAGCAGTGATGCAAATCAACAGTAATTCCTACCGTATGAATCACATTGTTCTCTAAAGGTTCAACGACTCCAGATGTGAACTTTTCTTTTGACTCATCAGGAAACCACAGCTAGAACGAACAATGTTAACGAGGCTCCATCCATTAAAGTGTAACAGTGAAACAGCACGCACAGGAAGAATACACGGGATGCAGCCATTGTAAACGTCAGCCATTACTGTCACGTTTTCCCTATGAGCAGCAACGGGAGAGGTTTTTAATTTCATCACGTCTTTTTCAATACAGCAGTTAAAAGCTCAAGTGAACACAGTCAGATCAAGTGGCAGTTAATATCGCTTCACCACAGCTCAACGATTCCTGAACTCGGAACAATGTGATGACTATTTTACTCTTCCTCACACACACTCAGTCACACACGAGGAGCGTCTTGCCTCTCTGCAGAGACTGGTGGGAAACGAGGAAGATACTGATGAGCTGCAGGAGCGAAAGAAGACGCACAGGAACATATAAGAAACAAAAGATTTCGAAACAAGCAAACCTCCAGAGAGGAAGGAGAAACGCAGACGTCCTTGAACTGATCATCTCTACAAAACGAGAATTACCGCCAGTCACAATTGTCACAGTTTGATTCCAGCTGTCGTGTGAAATACAGGGTTGTTGTTACTCTGATTGCTAAAATTGTGTTCTATAAGGAAGTGATTGTTTGTTTGTTTGTGTTGTTGACTCTTGTGATGTCACAGGAAGAATCAGATCCTCTCCTTGTGTCTCAGACAGATGTGTGTGAAACTGTAATGGCGTGTAGCACATTCATCAATGTTTCATGTCAGAACCCGCTATTATTACAGTATTATTACACTGAATAATGACCAGAGGTGTTTTTTTGCAGAACATTATGACGTCACAGTGAAGTTGACCTTTGACCTTTTTGGATATAAAATTGTATCACTTCCTTTTATCCTTTACAGACATTTGGGTTATAATTTTGTGTCATAATTAGTGAATGAATTCGTGAGTTAAAAGTTTTGTCAGGTCACAGTGACCTTGACCTTTGACATTTGACCACTAGAATCTAATCTATATAACATATATGACCGTGTCAACCGCAGTCATATAGTTGTGAACATGTCAGATAAAGGACAGTGTTTGGAGACTCAGGTGTTCACTGAAGCTCAGAGGTGTAACAGTAAAATGACTCCCACCTAAACAAATAGGTAGAAAACCAGTGGGAACCTTTTTACACGTGGAACTGTTTTGTGACGTTCACATGGAAAATAAAGGAATAACAGTAACATGACAAAAGGCTGCAAAAGCACCAAACCCATACTGCTCAAAAGGCCATCACCATGGTGATAAGACAGCGGTGATGGCGATGGACTTCAGAAAAATGCTCCGTGGATGCAGTAGTCATAGAAACCGTAACCAAGATGAGTCTCATTTAACAGTACAAATAGTTTATAGTTTATTCTTTACTGAGCATGAAAAAGTTTTGCATGATTTTTGTTTGATTCACATTCTCTGTGGTGTAGTTCAAAGCTACACACACACACACACACACACACACACACAGATGTAATCAGATTACATTACATTTGAGGAGGTTGACATAGAACAGAAGGACTATACCACAGAAACAGTCCAGTCAAGGCTCACAAACTGTAACGATAAATTCTCATCCATAGTCGGTTGGCTCAAGAAAAATCATGACAGGTCATTAGTATCAGACATAAGCGGTCAAACACTTAACAGCTGCTTGAGCTAAAAGGGTTCAAGTAGCTGTATGAGCTGATACTGAACACATTTCTGTGACACTTAGAATAACCTTTATTCTGAAAATAGCTCAAACACATATATCAATATGAATATACACACACACACACACACACACACACACACTTCCTGTTCATGCCGCTCTGCTCATACACCAAAAATATCAAAGAGACCATGTGGCAGCTTCAGGCACTCACCAGATCTGTTCATGAACTGCTCCTTTGTGTCGCACAGACACTGTGAATGGAAAGTGCAGTAGATAATTAAATTGACTTGAATTCACGTATTATTTTAAAACAATGTCTGTGCCTGTTTTTATTTAGAAATCACTCACCCTGTGTGTCCACTGTTGTGTCGCTCTCCTGTCTTTTTTCACCTGTGTCTGTCTGGTCCCGGTCCCCGATGGTTCCTTGTGGTCCTGAGTTTTACCTGTAGACTGGATTACCTTAGTTTGGATTGTTGTGTTTCACTTTTGTCTCAATTAAAACGACTTATTTCTGTGCCCAGCTTGTGTTTGAGCTTGTCTGAGAACATTCACAATATGAAAACATCACTTTAATTTTTAATATTAATAGATTGTGTTATTATTAATTTGAAACTACAGTTCCCACAGTGGCTGCAAACATTCTTTACAGACTGAGGTCGAGACCTTCCACTGTTTGTTCTTAAAGCATCGCCCTGACTGTTCCATAACTTTAACCAGGTGTTTATTGTTGTAACCATGACGACGAACGTCCCCTGACCTTAAGTAAACCTAACCTAAACCACAATGTTTTCCCAAACCTGAGTCGTCTTTGTGCCTGAACGTGAATCACAAATAAATTCTACGTATGTTTAGCGGCAGATTTTTTCACATGCATGAAATTTATGGTGACGCGTCCGAGACACCAGTTCAAAAACCTGTAAAAATAAAACTGTGGTCATCGGGATCAGCTTCTCACTACTTCACACTGTGACAGCGGACTCCACATATTAAAGTTGTAGCAACAGGCTCAGAATCACTTCACTCTCTCCACTGGTGTCACTACGACAACAGGCCCGTTTACAGTGAAGCGCTCTGAGGCAGCGGAGGAGCGACACATACTTACACCTCCACCAGCTGATCTGACAAACACCATTTAATCTCCGCGCACGTTCAGTGGGACAGAGATATCAAACAAATTAAAGATTAAAAGCACATCTGCTTTTCCACATCTGCATCATCCCTGCATCAACCATCATTCACATTTAATACCTGAAAAGACAGAAATCAACAACCCAAGACAAGAAACAACCAATATATGAAATAACGAGGAGGAAAAAGAACGGACACACAACAAGTTTAGTTTGAAGTAGATGTTAAGTTGTAATTTAAATCACAAGGGATTTTCACTGAGCTGCTCTTCAGCATAGAAACGATGCAGCTGAATCTGGTCGACTTTGGTCTGTAATACATTTTCATTAACACAATTTATAGATTAATGGGAAACACTGTGTTATTTGTGGCAGCCCGGATCGCACCACAGTCCAGAACAAACTAATTTAAGTTACTAAAACATCTGTGTATCTGAGGTTATTCCAGCTGTGAATCACAACCTCAGTTTTGTATCTATGAACCTATAAATCAGACCACCTTAAATCAGACCTGTGTTAGCGGTCACTTAATGGAGCAGCTGAATAATTTGCAGCAGTAGATGTAAAGTCCTCACACAGTGAGTCAGTGAGGTCTTTACAGTCACAGTCATCTGTTGTATTTATGTTGCCACGAACATCTCTGTTGAAGGAATCATGCTCCTGTCTGAATGCACTGATTATCTCATCAACTTCACTCTGGAATAAATATGAAATAAAATATGACTCTGGTCTGGTAAAGTCTGCCGTCATGTAGACCAGCTCAGTGTCAGTCCTGGTTTTAGAAATAAGTCCGTCTATCCTCTGTTTTTCCTGTTTCCAGCCTCCTGAAACCTGATACACATTCCAGTGATTTGACAGTAATGACTGTTTCTGCCTCTGTCATCGTCAAGTATTTTCTTCAGTTAGCTGCACATTCCCCCCTCTCCACAAACCATCCAATCAGAGCTCTCGGTGCTGAGTCACTGACTGACAACTGCAGGACTCCCCGTCAGCTGTCAGACACACCGTCAGCCGCCAGATACTTCATCAATCATGGTCTGAATGTCACAGTCTATCTGAGTACTGTTGCTGACCATGTTCTCCTCTAATGACCACCTCCAGCAGGATAACGCTCCATGTCTCCAGCTGTTTTCATCACCATGACAGTGAGTTCAGTGATCTTCAGTGCCCCTCCCCCCACCCCCCAAGTCTTTTGGGATGTGATAGAACAGGAATTTGGCAGCATCTATCTATCATCTGATGAACTGAGGAACTACCCAGTGTGTGTGTGTGGTGTTCCTAATAAAGTGATCACTGAGTGTGTAATCATCAAGTTTGACCTACAGACGCTCTGAGGCTTTTTAAAGCTGACGTCTGCAGGACAGATTATTTCCTGTAGCCGGCCTGAAGCTGAATGATACCTGAGATTTTAAAGTCTGTGATGAAACTGCAGGAGCTGATCTTCATTAAACTTGCCCTGTCTGCTGTTATAAAGCTGCAGCCCAGAACACAGCAGCAGAAGAAGGTCAGGCCAGGTCACTGCACATTAATACTCCTCCAGTCTATAAATCCTGCATGGTGTTCCTTTAAGGCAGAAACCGTCCTCCTGGTCTAATTTTAATTGAGTTAATTAATAAAAGCAAAAGACTTTCTTGATAACAGGCTGCGAACATGAGGAAGAGCTATAGTGGAGGATAAACACACAAACACCATTCAGATCATTATTTAGGTTGTGTCTTTAAACTGTGCAGATGATCAGATGTTGAACCACAGACTCTGGTGTTTCTCAGAATGGATGTGATGTTTGATCATTGCTGACCAGATGTGCACACAGATTTATCACACTGATATTTGTATCGGTGACACAGTGACTTCGACTTGACGGAAGAACTTATTATCGCATCGTTTCATGTACAACTACCAAAACTAAAAAGCTCCTTTGTTCTGCTTTAAATTGGCTCAGTGTAAAAATACCTCCCACCCACCGTCTCTGTTTAAATGATTTAAGAAAAACTGAATGATGGTGACTCGACCCCTGCTTCTTTAAAAATCTGGAAACTGGATTCTGTTGGAAAAGTTAATGTTCGAGGTTTTAGCAGGTCAGTAGAAAACTACAGGTGTCAATTAGCTAAACCAATCACTGAACACGATGCTGACACACAGTGTACGGAAACATGTCAGGATGCAAACAGCTAATGTGACGTCTAATGTTCGAACATTTTCAGCTCGTTTTGAGAGTTTGTCAGCCCGACCTTTACTTGCCACAGATAATAATAATAAAGTTTATTTAACATTATAAGACATGAGATGTCAGGAGGAAATAAAAGTTCAGGCTTCACAGTGTCATAGAGCTTCTGTCTGGAGTCTCTGGCTGCTGTCGTGTGCTGTACGCACCTGCCTGGTTTGGTAAATGGAGATTTCTTAAGACCAACAACGACCCTCCCTCTGTGACGTCACTGTGTTTTAACAATGTTTACAGAGTGAACTCACCCCGAAGCATTTTTCTTTTCTGGTTTGACGTCATCAAACTTCATCTCACACTTTGAGATAATAAAGTTAAAAGCTCTGTGGTATGTCGAGGCCCTGCCCCCCACCACCACCACCACCACCTCTCATCCGTCTCGTCCTCTGAGCTGAGGACACGGCTTCACCTTCCTGCTTCATGTTTATCTCCTTCGTTAAGTGTGGTCTCTTCCAGGCAGCAGCGGGTTGTGTCTGGTGGGTGGAGCATGTCATTATTAACACAGCAGGACTCACACCTACGGCTGGCTTCTGCGATGTGGAGGTGGAGAAGGTTGGCTTTAAGTCCTCTCCATGGTCTGTACTCATGAACAGTTCAGTCCATCATCAGTAATTTCACACAAACCCATACAAGGTGTTGTAATGAAAAGGAGCTGGTACCATTACACCTCTCAGTCGGACAATCCTTTCTCATACAGTCACTCAGAAACAGAGCCAGGCAGCGTTCCTTTGTTCTAACCTGACCTCACATCCTGTAATAAACCATGAGCTGTGATATGTTTCATTCAAACAACAATAAGAACCACATTTCCTTAAAAGAACAACCTCCTGTTTGTTCCTTTGGTTCTGGCTTAAGTGGAACTGACAGAGCAGAACACAGAGAACTGACCTGAGTGGACTCACCTCCACCATCCTCCTGTTCTTTACGAGCCGCAGTAAAACACGTGAATAATAAGGCCGTTCAAATTAATGTTGCAATAAATACAGACTACGGGGAATCTATCGGTTTGAATGACATCACCTGGAATGACACAACTCGTCGTAATCTTTTATAGAAACGCTCAAAGAGCTGGTTCCTGTGATGCAACAAACACTGACACTGACAAACACTTCCATTTGACTCAACTCAACTCGCCATGAGAGACGAACCAGCTGGCGTTGAACTGTAGATCTGTGACCTCCAAAAGACAAAAAGAAGATACTGGACTCAACTCTCATCATCTCCGTCTCTTCCTGCAGCGGAGGAAAAGATCAGGTCATCTCTCCAGCGCCGAGGAAGAAACAGAGACGCGAGAGCCTCTGATAGAATGAGTGGAAGAAACCAGCGGCGGTTGAAGAGACCACGAGGGAAGTGGCACAAAGAAGAGCTTCTGATCATAAGGACCAATGAAAAGAGGCGAGTTCAGCACAGTCAGCATGTGAGCAGAAACCAAGTTGATCTAGTTATTGATTCAGAAGGAGGCTGAGAGGAAGGAGAACTCCCCTCATCCTTTCCTTTCAAGTATTTCTGTTAAATAGTTCCTTAGAGTTCAAAAGATTGTTCTGTCTGTCTTAACAGACACAGAATATAAATACAACAATAGAACATTATACTGCAGCAGATATGGAGGATTATTTTTCTAATCATCAATAATACTTTAATCCACTCTGGTAACTATCAGTATCAGCTCCTTTCAGTGATTGAACTTCATCCTCTTCAGTTCCTTTCAAGTTCTTTCACATCAATCAATAATTTAACTCCACTCAGTATTTACATTTAAATGTCTTTCAGCAGTTACACGTTAACTTCTCTCCGTGTGTGTGTGTTTCAGTATTTGAGCTCTTTGTGAAAGTCGTCTGAAGCCCCAGAGACAAAGACAGAACTAGTCCTGGTCCTGGTCCTGGTCCTGTATCTGGGTAAAATCTATTCAACACTGGACTGCAGTCAAAACAAATCTGGTTCCAGTAACTGTCACTTCAGCTGCACATGATGGACTTGTTTGTGCTCTTTTTCCATCTTTTACCCGCTGCTGTTGGTTCCAGTTCTGAACACATGGATAAATAGCTGAAAGTAAACATCAGTGCAGACTGTGGTTTTGCCTTCAGATCATTTTCTTAGCGAGACTTTCGGAGGATGAAGGACTGCAGGCTACCAGATGTCGGCGTCTCCCGGACGCTTTGTTGTTTTTGTGGTCGTTTCCAGTAGTTAGTCCGATCATGTTTTCACTGCACCACAGTTTCAGGTGGTTTCAACGTCTTTATTTCGGCACTAAAAGGTTTGATTATAGTCACTCACTCCGTAAACGCTTGATCACACTGATCATAAAATCAGAGTTCTCTCTAGAAGAACCAACAAACATCAGAACTGTTCAGAGTCACAGCTCAGAGCTGGCAGCAAACACAGCCTCAAAGTCCAGTTTCTAACCTGACCCTGACCCTGACCCTGACCTCAGTCTGTTCTGGGAAATGAGCTTCCCCTTGATCCAGAAACAGCCCCGACGTCACAGCAAGTCAATCAGTTCACATGGAGACGGTTATGAATCGGAGATGAATGATTTCTCCCGTGAAAACCACGCACACACTGAGAGAGAGAGAGGAAAGAAACACAAGGGGAAAAATTACTGCTATAATTTCAACATATTACCTCTGAGTGCTGAGGATGCTTTTCGCTCTACACTTAAGGACACAGCAAAGATTAAAGTAAGTGTTTAGTGAGATGAGTCCATCTTTGTCTCTTGTCTTCTTTCGTTTGGGTAATGGAAGTGAGCGATGAATTATCACCCGGAGCAAATATCTACAACACTACGTGACAATAAGTAATTACCCCTGTGGGGTTTTAGTATTACTTATATGAAAGATAGTGGGAAAGATTCCTCCCAAGAACGATGATGGAGATCATTATCAGAGGACACACGGTACATGTGTGATGCTGCTAGTGAATATAATGAAAAACCTTTTACTGATTTCTTTCTGCTTTCCTGTTCAATCGTTTGACTTCCTCAGTCCTGAATGACGAGTTATGATGTTAAATACGAATCATTAACATGTTGAATGTAATCTGTCACTGAGGGTGAATCTGTCAGTTCACACTGCCGTTTATTCAGCTAACCTGAGCATGTGACTTCACATTCCAATTAGCATATTGATTAGCCACACTTCCTGCTGGTAGCAGAGGGAGGGAGCTACTAGCCTCAGACATCTGTACTGATTTGTCCCTCTATGTTGTGATCATCCAGTGGAGCAAAACAATCCTCAGTGCAAAAAGTCAAGGTCATAACTTAAAGCTGAAAGACCCTCAAAACTTCAAAATAAAAGCATGTCTCGATTTATGACTAAACAAGCAATGTTTAACACAAAAACTGACTGAGTGTAGTTTGATCAAATTTAACTCACAGCAGTCTCACAATACACTGTCAATAAATTAAATCCAGATGAAAGTGTTTCATCTGGCGTTTTCAAATTCACCCTCGCTCACTTCCCGGCACTAAGTAGAGCAGAGAAATAAAGAAAATAAAACTGTTGTAACTTTGTCATAGAAAAGTTTTTATACAGGATGATGTTTCTCACAGAATAATTTAATAATGAAATGACAACAACCGGCTGGTGAACATTGACATTTATCAGCTAAATAACCTTCAGGGGGGAATACTGGATTTATTTTGTTGAGTGCAGATGTCACGTTAGCTATATCGACATCATAATCTAAGAATATGTCACTGTGTGTTTACAACGCATGTTGAGGCCTGTAAGACATGTAAAGGCCTCACACCTCCCCTGCACAGGAGAAAGACACTCACTCAAAACTTTCTTTCAGGCCAACGGGTCCCTCGACCCTTTGCTCCCCTCAGCCTGTGGTTGGCCAGTACAGTAATCTTACTTTCCGCCGGTGCTGCTACATATTAAGAAAAGAAACCAGCAGTCTGAGGCTGTTACACCTGTACAGTAATCCGTCCACGGCTGCATTGCCCCCAAGTGGCTAAAAAGAGAAGATAAAGCATCTAGAGCCAAGCTAGCTGCTCTGTAAGGCTACATCTAGACACAGCAGAGCTGTAAGCTAAATGCTAACATACTGATCTTTGGCAGGTTCGATGTTTATGTTCACTACCTTAGTTTAGCGTGTTAGCATGCTAACATTTTCTAATTAGCAGATTTATAGTGAATTTGTGCACCTTCCAATCACATCTTGAGAGATTTATGAATAAGTTCTGGACATGAAAAAGTTAAAAAAGGTGGATCAGGTGTAAAGAACTTAGAAACAATTAATTCACATCGTTATATTTTTTCACCACTTAGTAACAGAAATCACATTTACAACAGCTGTAAAAACACCTGTGAGACTCTAGAGACTGAGATCTGAGATCTGATTGATGAACCAATCTTTTCTCTGGAACACAAAGATCCGTGTGTCTCGTTTTATATCCAGGAGTCAAACTGTTGTGACGACAAAGATTTGTATCCATCTCTCAGCTGAAGATAACTTGTTACTCGTTGGTCGATAAATTTAACTTGAATAGATAAAAGGATATTTACTACCGCTCCTTGGAGAACAGCTGGCACCTCAATAAACCACAGACTTGCTATAATCAGATCAAGATTCAAATTCCTGAGCATCCAGTGGTTCCAGGTGTTCTTGGCTTGTGGAGTGCTGCTGGTCTTCCAGCAGACGAGGAGTCTGGAGAGGAAGTGTGGCAGTGAAGGATCCTCGTCTGGAAAAGCAGCTGCAGGAAACTTCTAGATAAGTTAAAATCATCAGAGCTAAGCAGCTGATGTCCAGACCCGTCTTTGGACCAAGTCTCAATGTGACACTGGAAGGAAATGGGCAAGTACAATTAATGCAAAAAAAAGAAAAAAGAAAAACGTATAGGATGTGTTCTTGAGGCTGTAAGACTGGAACATGTCAACCTGACTTTTCCACCGTGCTGCTACAAGACAAGAAAAGTTAATGAGGTTCAATGATAAAACCAGCTGCTGCTGGACTACGGCTCGCCACCACTGTCATTAAGGAGAAGATCTGAATGCGGAACAGAACAGAGACGAACTGACAGAGAGGAGAGGATGGAAGAGAAATAAACAGAAAAATGTCAAGTGACACGGAAAATAAAGAGATGAAACCAGATAAACAGAGCAGAGACATGTTCCGCACAATTAACCAAGACAATGATAGTTGACTGAAGAAGCACTTCCTGTTGTTTCACGGGTCGAGAAGATCATTAATAAACTTTATCCTCCTCTGTTTCTCCTGGTTCCAAAACACTTGGAACAACTAAACTAAACCAGACTAACTAAAAGACTGATCTGGTTTCTCAACACTGGGTTTACTCTTGTGACAATAAACCATTTTACCCTCCCCCCATCTGGTCTGCGTCTGCATTCAGGTCCAAAACATATTAGCACAACCACAACAACCTGAACCCGGTGAAGTTGAGATATTGCTGTTATTACTGGTATTAATTACTGCTTTGTTTTTCCTCCGTCCTACATGTCAAACTATCAGCTGTGAAAAAGGTTTAATGAGCCAATTAGAGCTTTGTAGACAGGATTGGGGAACGACGATGTCATCCTCCTAGAGAAAACAGAGGCGGAGACATGGCCGATAAAAATCCACAGCAAGCATGTTTGTTCGTTAATTTACAGAAACAATTAAATCTCCTGTCCTCTGGTGGAGGCAACGTCTCTGTTTGTTCACCCTGTCAGATCAAGGCCTGCTCCACTGCAGAGGAACACCGTGCTCAGTTATGAGACAGGAGTCGATGAATAAACTGGGTCAATCCCCGTCCCATTAAACTAAGCTAACGAGCTGTCCCGCCAAGCTAAGCTAACGAGCTGTCTCTTTATTTTCCCTCTTCAGTAGCTTTTTGTTCAACGAACAGAGACGCTGAACAAAAGCAGAGAGAAGCTAACAGTTAGCTATGTGGGCGTCTGTCTGCCACGGTCTTCACGTTAACACCTGGTCAGGTAATGAGGAAATCATTGGTGTTTCTTTCACCCACATCACGACGTTCACCTGTTTTAATGAAATCAGGTATTTTCGAGTCAACCAGCTGACTCATCAGGACCTGGACCAGTGGGTTATTTGTTATTGTTAACTCAGACTTTTAACCATGGATCACTATGGTTAATTATACCACCTGGTTAACTTCAGAGGATCAGAACTAAACCCATCAACAACCAGATCGAATTAACCAAACTGGCTCATCTTCCTACAGGGTCCTGAGAGGGACAAAAGAGAGTCCACCACAGTCCACATTTATTAAACTTTCTGTCTGACCGTCTTCAAGTCTGGATTTATTGTTTAATAAAAATCATCTTATTCTAAAACGATAAAATTTGAATATAGCTGCTGTCACTTTCTGCAGTGGGATTGAAAATGACTGATTATCAATTAGAGGTGAAATGAGCCAGACTGTAATCTGACTTAATCTGCTCCAGATGTGGCCTCACTCTGAACTCTGCAGAAAAATGTTCTGCTGGAAGTTTCTTCATGTCTGCAGTAAATCTACATCTGCTCTCTTGTCTTTGACAACAGTGCTATATGTTATATAATATAACATATTATTATTTTGTGTTATGTTATGTTATATTGCTAAAATGAGTGATTTACTTTGTGTCTTTTACCAGCTGCTGTAGAAAGATCCCTTGTGTTTTCCCTTTGAGGAACACGCCCCTGAGTTCCTGTTCAGTCCACTCGGTGTAAACACAACAGATGCAGAAATACAGTGAATTTGGATTCAGCAGTGACCTGTTGTATAGATATAAATAAATCTAAATATATTCAACAAACATAATAAGTGAATGATGTTATAAAACTCAGAGGAGGCTGAACACACATTTGAAATAATGTGAACTTACTTCAGTTTGACCTAAATAATAAATAAAGTCATCTGATCCACTTGTTCATGAACCAGTTGTTCCTCCTGCTCCCTCAGCTGAGGCCTGGCTGCTGCTGTCATGGATGAATCCTCACAGACATGCACACAGCTGATAAACACAGCTAAGTGGGCGTGGTCTGAACGTCACCTGCCAGGTGCTGGTTCTGCAGACTGAGGCAGGCCGAGGTCTCCTTCATGCGTTTACTGTGAATCACTCGCCGAGACTCTTTCTTCTCTGTCTCCTACAAATGAGACAGAACGTGTCAGAGTGAGATTCAAGTGTAAATTAAATACACCGGTGGCTATGATTGTGTCCCTTAGTTAATGGACGTGAGGACACATGGTGGACTTGATACCAGAATTCAGCTGCATGTTGCTCACAGTGGCTCAGTGCTGGTGGTGGGCGGGGGCGGAGGCGGAGGGGGAGGGGGGGGGGGGGGTCTGGAGGTCTAATTTCACATCTGGGAAAGAACTGCACTGTGGAAACAAGTTCTAGACAAGTTTATTTATACAGCACCATTCAGACACAACTCAGAGAGCGTCACAAAGGGTGCATTAAAATAAGACATCAAAACAGAGCACAGATTTTTCACGATTGCTAAAACACATTTCTTAACGATCAGTGCTTTTCTCAAAACTGTAAACACAAAACCCCTGTTGTCAAACCACATTCACCAAACCTCTGACGCAAAAGTCAATCAATCCCCTCAAAACATTTTTATCTGCGCTCAGGATCAAACATTGCTTTCAGATCATACACAAACCAATCAAAATGAAACCAGCACTCAGCGTTCATTACACACTACAGAGAAAAACAGAGTTCAGAGCATTTAAGTCTGGGCATTTTATGTTTTCAAAAAAAGAAAAAAGGACAGTATCACCTACTGTAAGTACTGCAAGCAATAAAGTATTGACTGTCTGGATTCAGCACTCACTAACAGCAAAACTTCAGTGCGACAAAAGGCAAGAAGGACAATGAACGAAGGATCTGCCAGAGAGGAAGTTTAGACATTGACAAAAGCATTTCTCTCAGTGTGTCATTTGTTCACAAATACAAAAATCTCCTCTGCGCCTCCTCACACATACAAACTTGGATTTCTCATGCAGATTTATTTCACAGGTGTTCAAAGGTCGATTTACAACTACATTTGGAATTATTTGTGAACATCACTTTACAAGTTCAAAATCCTTTTGACTATAATTTGAGCCATACAGGTGTCGGTTGTAGTCATGCCCTTGACTTACCATGATACTAAATAAAATAAACTTTCCGCTGCAGGGAAACCAGGACATTTGAGGCAGCTATTCACAATACAGTACTGAGTAAGGTTTTTTCACTTGAAATTCATTTCACTTACCATTATAAACTCAGTCAGGTGCAAGGTTTGCAGGAAGCTCTCCTCAGTTTGGAGGAGGTGGCGTCACACAGCTGCGACTGAAGGTGCAGGAATCCTGGAAGGATTTTAAAAAGGTTCCCATTAAGTGAAAGAAGGACTTCAGATCAAACTAATCTATATATGAAAAGAACAAAAGATTAATCAATCATCCATTTAATACCCATTTAATATTCGAAGTGCAACGGTATGAAAATTGACTAATACATTTACTAGTTTGAGAACAGGTGGCAGCAACAGTAGCTAAAGCTAACAACAGTTAGCCAGTTAGCCCGTTTTTAAAAATGTCTGCTGCTAATCTAACGTACATGGCCAATCTGACTCTTATATCATGGATGATCTTACTTTGGCACATGATCTAAGATCTCGTCATTAAAAGTTCAGTCGCCGTTGACCGGAAACAGATCGTGATTAAGATCGTGGATTTGCGATTACCCAGAAACGATTATCATGTGATCTTTTTTGCCGGATGGCCCACAAATATATTCACACCAAATGTCTCAGCATGAAACAGGCTTTGTTAAACCTTATGTAACCAAGGGTCTTGGGTTCACCTAAGTGTATGTTTAATAACAAACGGGAACATGTGAGTAATTTACACTAGCCACACTTGTCTTCATTGCTGTACTCCACACGTGACCCAAAAACCGTTTCCAACAACAGCCAACACTTTACGGCAGCCCTACGGTAATTCCCAGGGGACACACTTCAAAAAGTACAACACATAGCAAACAGAGTCTGTAACACTTAACATTACTTGGTTGTGGTTTAAGTGGGATTTACTGGTGCCAATGAAAATGAGAGCCTATTCCACCATATGCTCAATTTTAGCTGACACTGTTTATTGGCAAATACTAGCTCATTAAAAGAGTTGATTTAGCTGTAGCATCCAGTCCAATCACAGAGCAGAGTCCAGACAGAGGGCAGGTGGCTCTGTTGCCTTTCAGGGTCTGGATGAAGAGAGCAGGACCACCCAGACTCTGCTTGTACTTTGCTTGTTGATTGGATTGTTACTGTCCAATCAGATTCAGGTTTTTAAAAAAAAAGTCAACTTGTAACTTCAATGTCGCACACTGTGTGGGAACTTTGAGCACTCGGTTTTCTGCTGTGTCGACAAAAGCACTTCTTTGACAGTCAGTGTTACCTCACCACTGATATCATTCAACAAAAAATATCACTTCAATTCAGCAACAACAATAATTCTGTTCAATTTATTCTGCGTAACACTCTTCCTAAACAATCAATGTTTCAGTTTCATTTCAGCATAGAAGTCAGCCATCTTCCCAGTCAAATAGGATCTCTGATCTTTTTTGGACTTTTTGGTAATCCTGTTTGTTCTGTGCTTCAGGCCCAGACACCTGCAGCTTCCTGCCATGCTCAGCCCAGCCCGGGTTCTGCCTGCTTGGCTTCCTGTCTGTGTGCATCACCTCCTCCATCACCTGCCAGCCTGTCAACAGCTTTCACCGGCCCGATCACCCACATTCTACATAATTTATAATACAAGATTTCAACACCACTCTGTGTTCTGCTCTGTGGGTT
Source organism: Seriola aureovittata (assembly GCF_021018895.1). Lineage (NCBI taxonomy): Eukaryota > Metazoa > Chordata > Actinopteri > Carangiformes > Carangidae > Seriola > Seriola aureovittata. The sequence continues at coordinate 3,375,175 of NC_079384.1, forward strand.
CAGATCCAAACTAAAACCTTACAGATACAGGAAACTGTCAAGAACAGAGTCTGTGAAACACAACAACACCACCGTTGGTTTCTCATTTTCTCCATGAGTTCGTCCTTTTGAACTACACACACTGAACCACACACTGTTTATGAATCAGTCCGCTGTGAATGCCAATACATGTGAACCTGATGTGAAGTAGACTGGACTGTATCAAAGCTGCACACAGCTCCAGAGCTCATTTAGCCTCTGTTTTGATCTGTCCCAGGGATAATGCTGATTAGAAAACCCGCTGGCCTGTTAAAACAGAGCCAGACCATAAATCCATGTCTGTATCTGTCTGCGTCTGTCTGCGTCTACTGATACACCCTCTGGTGAAAATATCAACACACAGGATCATTACAGGCCTGATACAAAGAGCTGGTGCAGAGACTCAGAGTCTCAGAGAACTTCCTGGTTGACAGATAAGAACAACCAATCAGGCACCACCAGTCAGATGCATGTGTAGGTTCGTGTCTTCATAAAGTCATTTAACACACTGATGTAAATGCTGTTTCACTGTTTGTTTCAAAAGTTGTTTTTTTCATAACAGAAATAACATTTTGTCATTACGTTGCAGTAAAATCTTTAATAACTCAGTCTTTATGGTTCTGGAGACACATTTTAATAATGTCTCTCAGTACAAAGCCTGAAATTAACAAACTGAAGCAAAAGTTTATCAACATAACTGAGTCTATCAAAACATTTTTCTTTCATTTAGATGATGATGAATAAACGAAAACTTTATTATTTGTTTAGCGTTTAACACTCTGCTTCTGTGGGTGTGATTTAATCAGGTCACATGACCAGTGTATCTCTCTGTTGTCCACGACATATCCAGGATGTAAACCTATATGACCAGAGTCACGTAACGCGTAACTGTGGTCTGATCACAGCTGATATCATTAGTGGTCTGTTGTGGAAGTGTCAGCTCCTCCATCCGTCTGTCAGCTTCAGGTAAACAGGTTCCTGAAACTGACACTTCCTCTCTTCTTCTGCTGCTGTTCTACATTCTGTTGTTTACATGGTTTCTCTCGTGCAGCACAGTCAGCATTCACACCTGTGAATCACTGTAGCTTACAGCTTTTATAAAGCGGCACAGCTAAAACACTGTGTCGGGATCCGGTTTGCATTAAAAAATATCAGAGCTGCAGCGAAGGACCACAGCACACACTGAGAGACGCAGCCGTTTGCAGCAGTTGTTCCACATGTTAAGTTTCTTTTGTCAGACACTGTATCAACATCAAAACACAGAGAAACCAAACTGTGTAAAAGTGAAAAAGTTTCTTCATGTTTTGTAACTGAAATCAGTTTCCACCTGATGCTGAACACGTCAGGTCACATGGACCAATGACAATCCAGCACAAAACACCATGTAATATGGATATTTGAGACCAATATTTAATTTAAATAACTTATCAGAATATTCTATGTGATTATTACAGATATGAGTGAGCCACAAACAAGCCGACCTGTGCAGCAGGTTATTATGACCCATAGTTACATTTTGTTGCCAGGCAACATCTAGTAGTCGTAGTAATTATGACAGGAGCAAAGGTGAAAATGCTGTGACGTAGTGTAAGGAGAGTCTACGTCAGGAGGAGGTTGTGGTGGATCGATGAATATGACGCAGGAGAGAGCGGAGTTCCATTCCCACGTGACACCAGCAGTTTATGTTATTTCTTTTATCCATGACCGTTCGTTATTATTGTAACCATGACAACCAAGGTCCAGTACGCCTTCTGACGTAAGGAGCGTTATTTCAGGAGACACTCCTGTGGGTTGATCAGAGGGGTGATGGTGGTTCAAGTGGAAGGAGTTATTGATTATAGCTAATAGATCATTCCTATGTTCAGAGATAACCTGACTCGTTCACACATACGGAGACTTCAACTTGTATCATTAAAGCAACACATTCAAGTCTTTAGTTTATGATCATTATTTTACAGAATTTGAAAAAATGTAAATACTGAAGGTACAAATACAAAACTGAGTGTTGCTCTGTTATACAAAGACCGTGTGAGACTGCAGCTGAATGTGAAATGTCTTTACAGATGTTGACCAACATCGACCATCCTTCACTGTAGCACCATCTTTAATACAGCAGCTCTGGACAAAACATTTTACCGCCATTGTTGAAGTGGAACAGAATAATTGACTCTACATTCAAGTGTTACACACACAACATAAATTGTCCTGTGCTTGTCAGGGAGTTGAAGGCTTTCAGCTTCTCTCTGAAGCATTACGAGGAAATCACTTTGGTTCTGCTTGAGCTGTGCCGTATAATTTCTGCTTCGCCACGTCCTCCCCTGGTTCCTTCATAGACTTCAGAGATTTTACACCAGAAATGAGTGCGGCACCTCTGTCTCCATCTTGTTTTCTGTTTGTGTCTTGACTGTTTCTTCTTCTCCACGCTCTCCAGAGTCTGATGGAACCCGACACAAGACAAACACAGAAACACACAATCGCACAATAGAGAGACCAACAAATCCACTACATTACACACTATAATTAATACATACACAGTTGTTTATTCCATCCACCTACTTCTCCCCAGGGAATAATTGAAGTAATTATATATGTTTTTATTTTTAAAATAATAAATAATAAAAATCCTTTCAGTAGCGCCTGCCTGTGTTTTCAGTTTGAAACCTGTTTTTTCTTTTTTTTGACAGTGTGTGTTAAATGTCCTTGATAATTTCGTGTTGACGTGGTCTCCTCAGGTTGAGACTAGTCGCTCTGAGACGTGTGATCTATGTAGAGAGAGAGAGAGAGAGAATTCACTTGAATGGGAAACTTTGACTGGTACTGTGTATATATATTCATAATTGAACATCATTTTTTTCATATTTGTTGGTTGGTAAATGTTTGTGTTTTGTAATTCTGATCAGTTTCCTTCCAGAAGAACAAAGTGGTCAAATCTTAGACCTGTGACATTAACAGGGTCAATATACAACATTATGGTCTGATGGTCTGTGTGAGGGTGGTCTAGGATGGAGCCAGACTCCTGGTCTGAATTACGGTTTTGGTTTCCTAAGCCAGTAAAGGTTTTGAATGAGTCTAATGTTATTCCATCTCTATGCACACTCAAAAACATACACACATGAATACTATATAATGTGTTACTGACGTTCAACATCAGGAGTTCTCTTTCTCTGTAAACAGGAAAGAAAAATCTCACTAAACTTTATTTATGAAATGCAAAACATTCATTTATAAAAACTACTAGTCTTTTTCTCTTATGCAGTATTTTGTATTAACCGTTATAATTTGGAAGAAATCCTAACACTAACCCAATGTAATTCAAGCAGAAATCTGTGACATAGAGAAGAGATCTGACACCAGAGATCTGATATCTGAACATTAACCTCCTAAGACCCGAGCTCTATTCTGTGCTATATAGGCTGAGAAAAATGATGTCCACATATGAGGACATTAGTTTTAAATTTCTATTACTGAGTGGCAGTATAATATCCTCATATGTGGTCACCAGGCCCTTGTTGAGAAAAAGTTAGTATTGTGGTCTAGAGAACCCAAAAATGTGAGGTCCACATATGTGGACGCCAGGTCCTAGGAGGTTAAATATGTGATGATTGATCATCTCATTACACAGCCGTCGTCATTATCTGCCTCTGGAATAACCTTCACTCTGGTTACAGACTCCGCACCAGGTTAAGTTCAGACAGCAGTCAGCTCTGTGAGGCTGTGATGGTGATCAGCTGATGTTTCAGGCACCAATGAGACAAAGAATTAATTCTTTCATTGCATTGAAGTCATATCTGTAATTGTGATTTCTTCTTTTATTGTACCCAGTTAAATTGACTGGGTATATATATATATATATATATATATATATATATATATGTGTAGCCTGAACAAACAGTCAGTCTGTGGTGCTGCCTTTATACAGCACTACTGTGGGATCTCTGTCTCAGCCATCTCACGCTTTCTTTGCGTTTCTTTAGAAAACTACTCTCATTCTTTAAAAGTCCTCCTCTTCTCTCACACTAAGTTTCACATGACAGACATCCAATCACAGATGTAATTGGAGGGTGGGAACAGGATCTCCAGGGGGCGAGTGAAGAGAAAAAACTGAGCGTGAACGTCATTCTTTACTTTGTAAAGCTCTGAACCGCCTTTGTTGAATAGACGTGATTGTTAGAGACTGCCCTCAGCTGAACTCACAGCTGGAAACTGGATTACTCTGACGTGCTGGTCTCTGTTCAGCGTCCACACCTCATTAAAGTGACTTCACACATTCTGCTGCGATGAGAATGGGGATGTGCTGTGATTACCGTATTGTGAACACACTGATATGGAGCATTGTACGTACAAGGTGTCAAATGAGGCAGAATGACTCCCTGACATCAGACACCTGTTGTAGTAAACACTTTTCTTGAAAGCTAGAGCTGCAGCTGTAGCAATCATTAAAAATGGAGCTGCTTCTAGGACAACGCCACGCTACGATAACGATACGGTGCGATAATGATAACGATACGATACGATACAATAATGATACGATAACAATACAATAACAATATAACAGTTACGTAACATTACGTTAATGATTACAATTACGATACGAAACCATAACGGTACGACACAATAACGGTTCAAGAACAATATGAGTGTTACGAGAACGATACGATAACAATTACGACACATTAAAAATGATGATACAATATGATGCGATATGAAACAATGGCATAACGTTACGATACGGTAACATAATAATAATGATAACAATACGATACGATAATACAATAACGATAGGAAAACGATAAGAACAATACAATAACAAAACATTATAAGATAACAATAATGATTAAACAATTATATAATGACTACAATGATAGTAGGATAACGATACAATATTGATACAATACAATAAATAACAAAATGATACAATACGTAACAATAGATCCGATTACGATAACGATTGATAACGATTATGATAACAATGCGATACGATAGCAATAACGTTATGACGATACGATAACGATAAAATAATGATATGATACAATACAATAAGGATATGATAACGATATAATTTGGTACAATAATAATAATAAACCTGGACAAATAATTCTAAGGATGTGGTGACTAAATATGGTTAAAATAAACTAACCTAATTAAATTCAATCCATTTTTATTTGTATAGTGCAAATACACAACATACATTATCTTAAGACTTTATCGACGACAGAAGACCTTATAGAGAGAAACTCAATAAAATAAAACCCAAACATCGAATCAAACTGACAATTTAACTGGCTAATTAATACGTTAAATACCATAGCACACCGAAAAACTGAGCGATGACAGGCCTTATATACTGTAAACAACCTTCCTTTATCTCACTTATACTGTGTATCAGTATATAAGTCGTTTACCGTGACTTCTCATGTTAAGATGTGTTACACTATTAACTGTTAGAGCTTCACGCTTCAGCTGATTTAAAGGAAAGAACATCCAGTCCTATCAGAGAAGACTATATGGAAAAAAAAAAAAGAAAATAGTGAATTTCTGCTGTGATGGATCACTGTAATTATTTTAGACAAGTACAACTAAACATCTGAAACTGTGATATTAATGGTTAATTAATGGTTATGCATTGCATGGCCTTTAGATGTAGATCATCAGCAGCAGTCTACAGATATATGCTGACACAAAGTTGAGATTATGCATCTTATCCTTTAATACTATGTCATTTTCTGCTGCTGATTCCAGCAGAAGGACCCATTTCACACACTGTGCTTTGACTGCCAATTACCTGCTTCATCACCCACTCAGCAGATGCACTCTGGAACAGGAAATTGGGAATGAAGGAAAATTTCCAAGCTATTTTGGGCCACAGTCTCACAAAAACGTCAGTCCTGTTTCTAATGCCTGAACATGGTGTCCATGGTGGAGACGGTACGAGAACTGGGGGACTTTGAACACTGCAGTCTGTGTTTTCTGACCTCCTTCACTGGACTCCACAGTTATGCCTTTTATTTAAAAAAAAAGAGAAACAAGCATGAAGAACAAGGAATCTCTGACTGGACCTGGGCTCTGACTGGTCTTTGGCTCTGACTGGTCCTGGGCTCTGACTGGTCCTGGGCTCTGACTGGTCCTGGGCTCTGACTGGTCCTGGGCTCTGACTGGTCTTTGGCTCTGACTGGTCCTGGGCTCTGACTGGTCCTGGGCTCTGACTGGTCCTGGGCTCTGACTGGTCCTGGGCTCTGACTGGTCTTTGGCTCTGACTGGTCCTGGGCTCTGACTGGTCCTGGGCTCTCAGTATTTTAATTCTGTGAACAGGCCGACTTTACTTTGTTATTTTAAAATGAACAAATGTCAATGTCGATGAACAATGTCTTTTATATTTTTTTCCTTTTTGTAAATCAAATGACTTTCAAAAGAACTGAACTGATTTTTAGACTTGTGAAGAATGAAGGTGGGAGTTGTTAATGAGCAAGTTTAAATTATCAAACTTTATGCAACAAAGTTTTTCTTGTGTTTATTATTTCTGCATCTTATATAACTGACTATGTGAGAACTATATTACTCTTTCACTGTACTCTGTCAGATGGTGACGAGATAACAAGATAATCAACACACTAACAGGTTGGTTTGTAAAAACAAAGGGACCTTGTTATATTCATAAAAAACAATTAACACTTTAATGATTTCTGCTGATTTCCAGAGATGAGGTGATAATTAGCTGATGAGCTCAAGATGAAACATTAAACACTTCTTTAAGTAAAACTGCCTCCAAAAGAAAACCATGACAATAGACGCTGCTCTGGTTCACACAGGTGTGCTTTCACACAGGTGTATTAGATGTCACTGCACTTTTCATTACCTGCACCAAGCAGGCCATGTTTTCACCTGTGTCTGTTATATGTCATCAGAGAGGAACTGATTAAATGTTGGGGAGGTCTGCGCTCCGTGTGCTCCTGCAGTAAATCTGTCTTATACAGAGCAGGTCTTCATCACACAGGTAAACCTCTACCATCACAGGTACACAACTATCCTCTGCCATCATAGGTAGGACCACAACCAGCCTTCAGCTGCTGCGTTTCAGAACCTGAGTCTCACACTGAGTCACAGTGATGCAACGTCACATCCCTCATCAGTCGGTTAATTGGTCTCCAATCAATTAAACAGCATCTGCCTCCTCTGAGTCATTTCCAGTGAATATACCAGACCACAATCAGCCCAGTGAATATACCAGACCACAATCAGCCCAGTGAATATACCAGACCACAATCAGCCCAGTGAATATACCAGACCACAATCAGCCCAGTGAATATACCAGACCACAATCAGCCCAGTGAATATACCAGACCACAATCAGCCCAGTGAATATACCAGACCACAGACCATCAGTATCAGAACAACAATGTAAACAACCAGTATCTACATTATACAACAGTAAGATTTTATCTCTTTGGTATTTGTTAGTTAAATAGAGAAAGTGCCTGGACAGACGGATGGACGGATGGACGGACGCACAGGTATATAATTTAGTTTCACAGAATGACTGAAATATAAAATATAAAGTTTAATATCCTGAATATCCTCCACACATCAAACATTCACCACGGGGTCTTTGTGATTATTATCATTATATTCAGAGGGCTGCTGTGAAACATTTATTGTGATGTTGATCAGTTAAACACTTGGGATGGTTGTGAACGAGTAAACTCCTGTGTAAACAGAGGGAGCAGACAGGTGCCACACCTGAGATGTGCAGCAGCCTCCAGGGAAATACAACAGCTGGTATCACTCTGCCGTTTGCTTTTATACCATTCTGCTGTTTTACACTTGTTGCTTAAGTCATGTGTTCTTTGCTCTTACAGGTTTGATCTCTTATTTTACAATGATAGAGAAGAGATGATCCCATGAAGCCTCCGTCCTGAACGACTTTGTCTACGACCATAAATTATATAAATATTCATCCATCAGAGCTCAGCTGTGGACAGTGGTAATTAGTCTGTGGAATGACTCCTCTATGTAATTATTGATATAAAGACTGTGTCTGTCAGGAGGTGGACACCGGCTGTTTAACGACCCTGACATTAAGTTAATGACTGTAAATCATTTTAGTTTTGTTATATAAGAAGCTCAGTCCTGGTTCTGAATGTAAAACATGAACATAATAAAAATAATAATAATAATTCTGAACAAACCTGATGAGAATAAGACGGACACAGAAACTTTTTCCTCCTCAGGTGATTCACTTCTTTCAGATGTGACTGCTCTGACTGACCTGAGCTCGCCCTCTGTTGGTGAGAGAGAGAGAGAGAGAGAGGGTGGGGGAGAGAGAGAGAGAGAGAGAGAGAGAGAGAGAGAGAGAGAGAGAGAGAGAGAGAGAGAGAGAGGTTTATAGGAGAAGATGCGACACACCCGTACAGCCTGGCTCACCTGTACTTACTCTCCCTCTCACTCCCCCCCATGAAGACTGAGGCTGCGGTTGAAAAGTCTTTTTCATGACTGATGACTCCCGACTTCACAGATCTGAAAAAGAAGAGATCTATATCTGGATGGATCTGAAGCTCAGTCGATCACAAACACAAAACAACGGCTCTGTTGTTTCTACATTTGCCGAGGTGAAACCACAATGGTGTGTCTCTTTAAATGTTGCTGTACTAAGGAATTGTGGGACGGCATTTCTCCTTTTCCTTTCGTAAAGGCAGGTCCAGTGTTTCCTTTGCTAAAAGGAGATGAGATAGGAAGCACAGAAGCTCCTTTCCTTCATCATTTAGAGGACTGGACCAGCTCTGATCACGGCTGCCGCTCACAGACTTCAGCTCATTTCACTCAGTTAGGAAGCTCTCCATGTTCCTTACTCCTCCACACATGGACCTGTGCACCACTGACACTGATGATGTCATGCTGATGCCTTTCGTGGTCCAACCTATCCCAAGATTCATTGCGTGCTGGTAATGAAAATAATATGGTAATAATATATAGATGATATTATATAACAATAATAAAGCTCAGGATTACACTGTTAAATGTAAGTGTTGGGTTTCGGCTCAGTTCATCGGTAAAACCGTTAAAGCCAGGGGCCTTAAAACCTCAAGTTTTTGAGAAAAAAAAGTTATGTGTTGTCAAGGTTGCTAGGCAACGCAAAACACTGTGGGAGGAGTCAGATCACTGGGAGGAGTGATGATCAAAATGATCAGTTTCAGTGTGATTTATGAGACAGGTGGAAACGGAGCAGCTGATCTGAACCAGAGAAATAATCATGTCACTGTTAATTAATAAGATAATGAGCTATAGAACATGAATACATCAGAGATTTATAATAACTGGACTGACTCTTTAACTGAGTCTCATTCATTTTAATGAGTCAGTGAACCTTTAATTAAACATCTGGATCTTTTCTCAATAAAACCATCAGTGTCCTACAAAGCTTCCTCTCCTCATTCATGATCTGATCAGTGTTTGAATGTTTTATATATCATTTGTGTTACTAGGGTGACGTCAGGAGCAAACAGCGGCAGGCAGCGGGAGGTGGGGAGGTGTGTGTGTGTGTGTGTGTGTGTGTGTGTGGGGGGGGGGGGACTCGGTGCGCATCTCTCCAAACTTCTCCAGCCGCGCGGAGCCGGAGAATCACCCGGGAGAGAGAGGGGAGCTCATCAGGGTCAGCGATGAACAACAAGTCCGCGAGTCTGCAGAGTCCGCCCCGGGTCGGTACCGGGTCCGGGTCCGGGACCGTGGACCATGAACTCGTCATCACCTCCACGTTCGGGACGCTGCTCTCCGTGGTGTATGTGGTCGGAGTGTCGGGGAACGTGTACACGCTGGTGGTGATGTGTCACTCGATCCGCTTCGCCACCTCCATGTACATCTCCATCATCAACCTGGCTGTGGCGGACCTGCTCTACCTGTCCACCATCCCCTTCGTGGTGTCCACCTACTTCCTGAAGGACTGGTACTTCGGGGACGTGGGCTGCCGCGTCCTGCTGAGCCTGGACCTGCTGACCATGCACGCCAGCATCTTCACCCTCACCGTCATGTGCACGGAGCGCTACCTGGCCGTCACCCAGCCGCTGGACACGGTGAGACGCTCCAAGAGTTACCGCAAAGCTCTGGCGTGGGGCGTGTGGCTGCTGTCTCTGTTCCTCACGGTGCCCATGATGGTGATGGTCGCACAGACCACCAAGACCGCCCCGAACGGGGGCGTGAAGAGGATGTGCGCGCCCACGTGGGCACCGCTGGCTTATAAAGTGTACGTGACGGTCCTGTTCGGCACCAGCATCATGGCCCCGGGGCTGGTGATCGTCTTCCTGTACGTCAGGTTGGCGCGCACCTACCTGGAGTCCCAGCGCAGCTGCGTGATCCAGGGCGGCCGCCGGTCCCCGAAGCAGAGGGTCCTGATGATGATCTTCACCATCGTGCTGGTCTTCTGGGCCTGTTTCCTGCCCTTCTGGATCTGGCAGCTGCTGCCTCTGTACCACACCGAGCCGCTGGGTCTGGCCTCGCAGACTCACACCTGCATCAACTACCTGGTGGCGAGTCTCACCTACAGCAACAGCTGCATTAACCCTTTCCTCTACACGCTGCTCACCAAGAACTACCGCGAGTACCTGAAGAACCGCCACCGCAGCTTCTACAGGTACACGTCCTCCTTCAAGCAGCGGCCCCCCAGCCTCTACTCCTGGGGCAAGTCCGCGTCCTCCAGCAACCAGTTCGAGTTCACCTCCGAGACCCTGGTCATGGGGACCCGGAAGTGACATGTGAGCCACGTGGGCGAGAAGAGGAAACGTTCAGAGCCGCGACAGGTGAGACGACTTTATCTACTGTATCCTGTTGCACCTGTCTCTGCTCCTCCTCCTCCTCCTTCTTTAACTACTGTCACTGTAGCCTGACACCTTTTATTGTGATGGATGATTGATTTGATTTGACCTCTTCAACCTATCACATGTTAATCTATAATCTATAATCTATACTCCTCTATAATGTTGAGTCTCCCCCTGGTCTGAGTCTCCACAGAGACAAACACTCACTGTGGTGAAGTCAAACACCTGTAGCTGTTTTCCAGTGACCTGTGGCCCACTTACCTGAGTGAGGATGATGACTCTGCAGGTTGGAGCTTCATCATAAGGAAGGCGACAGTCTCTGTTCAGGTTCCTCTTTAATGAGCAGAAACTTTCCTCATGTTTTATGGAGAGTTCACGACTCGTTAATAAAACAGTTCCTGACACTGAAGGATCCTCTGCTCTGACTGAAGTCTCTGTAACTCACTTCTACTGCCACAGCTTCTTCTTCTTCTTCTTCTACTGCTTCTTCTTCTTCTACTGCCACAGCTTCTTCTTCTACTGCCACAGCCTTCTTCTTCTTCTTCTACTGCCAAAGCTTCTTCTTCTACTGCCAAAGCTTCTTCTTCTACTGCCACAGCCTTCTTCTTCTTCTTCTACTGCCAAAGCTTCTTCTTCTACTGCCACAGCCATAGCTTCATCTTCTACTCTGCCACAGCTTCTTCTTCTTCTAATGCCACAGCCTTCTTCTTCTTCTTCTACTGCCACAGCCATAGCTTCATCTTCTACTGCCACAGCTTCTTCTTCTTCTACTGCCACAGCCTTCTTCTTCTTCTTCTACTGCCACAGCCATAGCTTCATCTTCTACTGCCACAGCCATAGCTTCTTCTTCTACTGCCACAGCTTCTTCTTCTTCTACTGCCACAGCCTTCTTCTTCTTCTACTGCCACAGCCATAGCTTCATCTTCTACTCTGCCACAGCTTCTTCTTCTTCTAATGCCACAGCTTCTTCTTCTACTGCCACAGCCATAGCTTCTTCTTCTAATGCCACAGCTTCTTCTTCTACTGCCACAGCCATAGCTTCTTCTTCTACTGCCACAGCCATAGCTTCTTCATCTACTGCCACAGCCTTCTTCTTCTTCTTCTACTGCCACAGCCATAGCTTCATCTTCTACTCTGCCACAGCTTCTTCTTCTTCTACTGCCACAGCTTCTTCTTCTACTGCCACAGCCATAGCTTCTTCTTCTAATGCCACAGCTTCTTCTTCTACTGCCACAGCCATAGCTTCTTCTTCTTCTGCCACAGCTTCTTCTTCTTCTCCTCTCCAGTCTGACAGTCTGTTCATCCCACAGCTGGAGGAGGTTCTCTACTCTGATACTGTAACTGAAATAATATTCAATATAAACTAATTAACTGAACTTTATCATAAGTGCAGTAATTAGTTTTCAATTTAGTTTTTGATTGGTGATAAGTAAACCTGTTTATCTAATTCAGATTCAATGGATCATTAATTTAATACAAGATAACAATAAACAGGACAGTTACTCCTTTAATTAATGGTCGTATCATCAGATCTTATTCATATTCCCCCGTACACACACACACTGAAGGAAGCCCCTCTTCCTCCTGCTCTTTGTTTTCAGGGAAGGAAGGGGGGGTGTTATATTATTATATTATTACTAATAACACAAATCTCTCTCTCATATTAATTCAAATAGGTTTCTTCTTTCGAGGCTCTTTTCTTCTGTGTCAGTAACTTCTAGTTTAGAGACCCTGAACCTTTTTCATATATTCACTTTGAGACAGTTTGAATTTGTTTAACTCACAGCTGTAGGATGAGACTCTGTGACAGAACACTTTCTTCTCTTCAGGTGTCTGACATCACGTCTGTCTCTGATATCCTGCTTTACACAGGAGTGGAGCCGTGATGCTGTGACTCTGTTACAAGGTCACATGACGTTCACTGTCCCTGACACCGTAACCGTCTCTGTCTGAGATTATTGTGTGAAAAGAAACAGAAATCATGAACTCATCATTAGGATTAAAGGAGGTAAAGAAAGAGTGACCACAGCTTCTCTTTCACCTTCATTACCTGAGGAGCTTATTGCTGTTGGTTCGTTCACTCTGAGACGATGTTTGAAGTTTGTCTGCAGGTCTGCTGGATGTGACAGTTTAACAGGTGTTCACACGTCAGTGTAATATTTCACTTTGTTCCACTGCAACAGTCAAAAAAAAAAAACCAAATTTAATTCTGTTTTATGAGCGCAATGATTTGAAAAGCATTCACAGCATTAAAAATAATTAAGTGTTAACACAAATTAATGCGGACTAGATGTGACTGATCACACGAACAGGTTTCAGACGGCTCAGAAACACAAGCGAAGAGAATACAAAATACATTAACATCTCTACAGCAGCAGGGTCTGTATGTGAAGTGTATTTCTACAGCTGATGGTCTGTATGTAAAGTGTATGTGGACTGAACACTGGTCTGGTCTGAGATGGAAACAGCTGCTGGCATTTTAAACCATTTTCTTGATAGAGGTTCCTGCATGAACAAAATGTACCAGAACAACGTGGAGCAGCAAGGAGCCAAAGTCAATAACATGAGCGGATCAGGAACAGATCAGTTTCCTTTAATCACCCGGAGAAAATATTAGTTTTAGTTTGTTTTAACTGGAGGAAAATGTGATGAGACGAATGAAACAGGCTGTGACCTCTGAACCTGAACAGCTACTGACAGTCTAATCACACCATCTCATTAACAATCCTTGTTGGACAACAGGAAACCGACCAATAACCTCGCAGTAACTCTGAGAAGGAATCTTCACCAACATCTCACTCTGTCATGAGTTTAACGTGAACTATAGACACATGAAGAAGAGGTGAGACGAAGATGCCGTGTGTAAATAACAGGAAAGTTCAGACCTGAGAATCAGACTCGGTAACAAACAGACAATAAATCGGAGTGATTTTAGTTCATTTAATGAGAACTGAATATTAGACTTGACACTGAGAAGATTAATGATGATATAAAACAGAAGAAGAGAAGAGAGAAGAGCCTCTCAGGAACTGTCAGTGTTTTATTTCAGCTGTTCTCCACCATGTTGAAGTAGATGTTAACGTCACTGAGAGAAAAGGTTCTTCTTAGAAGAAAACTCCTCCTGGGTCAGAGCTGGGAGAGGATGACGAAGGATTGATTCAACAGATCTATATCTGTGCTTCAAATGAGAAACGTGTGGTGACACAGGAAATCCCGCTTCAGCCTCTCTGAAGAAAAGAGAGCTGGATCCCAAATGATGAAGAAGAACCAGGCAGACCTGAGACCAGCGATGAGGACGGAGCAGTGAGATCAGAGACTGCAGGAGAGGATGAAGGTGTACTCTCTCAGTCAGTGAGAGTCAACACCTGAAAATAACATGTACACATGTTGAAGGTTGAACAGTCAAACCTTCTCAAACAGCCCCTCACTCTGTCCTTCCTCTTTTGTTACAGGGTTCGTCCAACTCCGTGGGCGGCGCCATCACCCAGGGTGCCTCAGGGCAGGGCGGGGTCAGAGATGCCGTGTGCAGGGTCGCAGGTGAAGGACACGGTGATGGCGTAGCGCGTCCCCCACGTCACCTTCTCCACACGGTGGAGGTTCTCAGAGCCGGAGGAGAAGAAGGAGACTCGTCCTGGACAAGGAGGGAAGGAGGGAGGAGAGGAAGGAGAGGGAGGAGGAGAGGAAGCATGATCAATGAGTCAGGTCTGTGAGTCAGGGTGCAGTTAGCCTAGCTTAGCATAAAGACAAACAGTTCAAATATACATTTACACAACACACCTAATACAAAGAAATGTTTGGTCAATATCTTAAAGACTGATCAGTCACATGTCTGTGTTGAACACAGGACAGAGTTAGCCTAGCTTAGCATAAGTACAGGAGGCAGCCCGTCCGTGGTAATTAACATATTGAATCTTGTTTGTTTTACATAAACAGAAATGTAAAAAAAAAAAAAAATTTTTAGTTTTATTTCATTTTAGTGTTTCTGAGCTGCTGCTGCTGCTCAAACGTCAGTTAGCTTGGTCAGTTAGCTTGGTCAGTTAGCCCAAGGTTATCTCACAGTGAGGAAACAGTGATTACAGCAGATTTTTTTCTTTACTGATTATTAGAGTTTTTTATTATTTGAGAAATTTTTCTCCTTTACTAGTTTACTACAGAGGTAACTTAACTGTTTCCTTCATGCTAAGCTAGGCTAAACATGTTTAGGTTAATTAGTGAGTTTTAGAGTTTTGGTTGTTTTTTTAACCTTAACCTTTTTTAACCACCAGGCTGTTTTCTCCTGTTGTCACTGTCAAGCTAAGCTAAGCTAAGCTAGGCTAAAGCTAAGATAAGGTAAATCTTGTCTGTGGAGATTTCCATATTTCCAGCTCTGAAATCTGTGACATTTAAATTTCTCTCCTTCATATTCACATTAAAACTGGTGATCAGTGATGTTGTTTCTGACAATGCCACGTTAACTGTTAACTCCTGCTTCCAGTTATGCTGAGCTACATTTTTTTTTTTTTTTTTCATAAAGAAAGATCTTCAGTTATGTGGAGCTCATCCTAAAATCACAAACTGTCACATTTACATTTGTGTCTAGTGTTAATTAGTTAATTAGCTTTAGCAGTGTGCTGTGCTCCGACTGTGGAAATAATCCTCGTCTCCTTCGTGAAAGACGCTGTGCTCATTCAGACTGTGTATTATGCAGATGTTGTTTGTGGAACTGAAGGGAATTTGAAACACAAAGAAGTGGAACCATGCAGAGATGAAGTGGTGGAGATTCAGTGCAGACTCCAGACTGACTGTCAGCTGAAATCATTTAAAACATTTGATCCAGTTTCCTCTTGGACGGACTCAGTGGGAGTTTGGTGAAGCTGCTCGGGGTGAAGTCTCCATGGTAAAGTGTGGTTGTCTCTAAACACAACCTGTGTTCATGAAGCTCATGTGTCCTATAATTAAGAGATTTATATTTCAGGAGTTTTCAGACTCATTATCTCGTTATGTAAATGTGAATAAAAAGCTGGAATCACTCTGCTCCAATTTGTTTGCTCTACTTTCCTCCAAGGAATCCTGATGACTTAGAGTGTGTGTGTGTGTGTGTGTGTGTGTGTGTGTGTGTGTGTGTGTGTGTGTGTGTGTGTGTGTGTGTGTGTGTGTAAATCCCCCTGGCAGGGCATTAGCGTGGGGATGTGGAGGGAAATCAGTGGCTGCAGACAAACAATAGACCTTACTGTGAAAAGCCTGAGACAGTGAAGTGATGCTGAGACAGAACAGAGCTGCAGGGACAGTGAGTGTTGGTCACTGAAACAGGAGGTTGCGTCCAGGAGCTCAAATTAGACACGCAGCTTTAGATAACTGCACAATGAAATAATCCCAATATAAATGTTTCAGCATCTACACTGAAGAATGAGGCTCTGCAGCAGATCAGTGGCTACACGCTGGAGCGAAACTCGCACAGGAAGTCAGCACAGACTTTTCAAAACAAAAGCACTCTGCAGTTACAGGACTGAACCTCAGCTTCCCGATTCACTGCTTCAAACTGTGGGAGTGGAAGTCAGGATAGATACTGACCATCAATTCAGCCTGTAAACATTTACACATGTTGGTTTATTACCAGTGGAGACACTACTCTACATTCTCTCCTACAGTTGTGTAACACATGCAGAATGCATCTACCTGTACCTGTCTATAACACCTGAGACTGAATCTGCATGTCAATCAGCTCCTGATTCACAGGACCAGTCCAGACCTGGACTCACTGCTCTGTGAATGTGTCTGTGCTTCAACAGGAGCACTCAGTGTGCTCAGTGTGACCGTCTGGCTCTGACACAGCGCTGACATCACCGCTTTATACACAAATGAAGCCATCTGATTGGCTGTATGGAAACAAAACAGATAAAACAATAACGTCTCCTTCTTGATATGACGAGAAGGTCAGATGACATGATGACAAACAGCCAGCTCATCAGCCATTTCACCACAGCTCTCATGTCAAATCCTCTTTTTACAGTGTTTTCATATAAAAAATATTGGTTGGAACTGATGGTTAGCTTCTGTCTTCTAGTCTGTTAGCGCTTTAGCTAGTCTCTGTCACTGAGAAACTACTGAGATCAGTTCTGTCCTGTTCTTCAGCCACACAGGGAATCTGTCAACGCCAAGTTTCTTTTTCATCTGGAGCGTCAGAAACTTTCCTTGGACACTTCCTATGTTTTCGTCACACTCCTGCTGCTGTAGCTCCATCTCTGTCTCTACAGTTACCCAATCATTGACATGATATATATATATATATATCACTGCCGCTGGGCCAGCACAGGAACGTCACCACAGACACCAGATGTAAAAACTGTGGTACACTACAGAAGACAGAGAGATTCACCTGGAGCTGATAATCAGCTCTGTGTGAACTCCTTTATAACAGACGTTTATTTATCTGTAAAAGTCTCACACTCCAGCTTCACTGAGGTCTTTAACCCAAGACCCTGCTGGGATGAGTGTGCGAGGCTAATAAGATGCTAAACGGTCCGTGACTCACTCGGTGCTGATACCAAGGTCTGCTGCTTGAGCAAAATACAAAAGCACATCAACACAATGTCCACTCACTTTATCGATTACTCCCCAGCCTCATAACTAATTAGTGGAGGATGAATCACACAGAGTGTGTGGTGTCTCCAGAGGGCTGGGATGGAAGTTAAAGTTAGATGACACAGCGTGATGTTGAATTAAATGCAGCTTCAGGTGGAAAATGTTTTCCCTGAAGCACTTCCCTCGATTACTTTCCTCTTAGAGCTTCATGACGGCAGCTGGAGCTGAAGACGCCTCACCTCTCACCTGAAAGGCTTTCACTCCTTGTGGGGTCATTGAGGAGAGTCGGCCATCAGGTGGAGTCCTCTGTGGATGCATGTTCAGATCCTCCAGCACAACCTTCATACAGCTCTAAGAGATACCAAGACCTGGACGACTGAGAATCTTCACAAACACACCTTGATTACTCTGTGTCTCGGCTGAAGGCTTCGATAAGACCCGTCTACCTCTACTGGGAGCTAAAAGTCAGAATATTCACCAACGTTATGAAAATGCAGCTGTTCAGATGAACTGATAGTAAATTAATTATGCGTAATTCTAATCATAAAGACGCAGCTGCAGCAGCTTCCAAACAGGAACCAGCTCTGTGATGTACAGAGAGTTCAGGTCCAGACACGTTTTCATCGTGTTTACTGTCTGTTTGTTTGCAGACACCAAGGTCATACCGTCGACAATGGCGGTTATCTGATCCCGCTGTGAGGTCTGTCTCCTCTGACTCAGTCTCTGTATCTGACGTTGCAGCTGAACACCACATCTCTCCATCGCATATCTACACTTTATCTGTCTCCGTCCACTTCCTGTCTGTGCCCACCCTCCGTACTGTCCTGGTCCTGGTCCTGGTCCTGAAGGGGACAGGTTCACATTCAACAGACACAGTCTCCCTCCCCCTCTCTTCCTCTCCCTCCTCCCCCTCTTCTCTCAGTGTCATTACACTCTTGATTGTCTTCCTGGTGTTATAATTACACCTTGTTCATCACTGTCAGCTCAAAGAGGCATCATGATCTGTGTGAACTAATACGAGGATCAGACCCTCACTAGTCCAAACCTGTCAGTCACCTGCTCAGCACGCTGCCTGGGTGATCAAGAGGAGATGATCCTGGCTATTGATGCATTATGCATGACTCCTTCTCCTCTAAATAAAACTCACAGCGACAGGTGTAATCGCACCGGTTGCTCTGAAAGTCTCTGTCATATTTAGATTCTGGATCAGGCTCCGCAGAGAATCAGGACTCTCTCTTTGGGGACCTCAGAGACAGGACAGCAGCTTTAACATCCCCCTTGTTCTCTGGAGGTGATTCTCAGTTCATCATCAAACATGGCTGCACTGTTAACAACGAGCTGTCACACTCTGTATCACCACATGTCCTTCAGTCAACACCCTCATAGACCGAGACCGTGCGCTGCTGGTCTCTGCTGGGTAACAGGCTCCAGACTGACTGGCTACTGGAGGGTGGGGAGGGTGGGGTGGGGTGGGGTGGGGGGGGGGGGTCTTCTTTGAATTGTTGTTGATTAAAAGTGGCAGAGGAATCGACTGAGAGGGAGGGAGATGATGGAGGAGGAGGAAAAAAGGTGAACAGGTTTTGTAATCAGGTCTGACAGAGAGGAAGTGACACTGACAGGAAGAGGGAGTGGCCTCAGGAGACGATTCACCCAGCCTTCACTCATTCATCACAGTTTACTGAGGCTGCACATAGAGATGGAGGTTGACTTCAGACAGAATTACACTGGGCAGCTGTTACAGTGATCAGCTGATTCACCTGACCAGGTGAGTCAAGTCTCTGCTCTGCTGAAGGATGAGCTGCTCCGAAATACAAGACACAGTTTGTACTCACTTCTTATCCAGAAGCCTCTCAAGTCCAGTCTGTAAATCAGGTCACAGACTGAAGAACGGCAGATAATCCTACTAACTAATCCTGCTAACTAGTCTTACCGACTTTTTCTTTTTAGATTAAAATATCTAAATGCACAGTTTGTTGTTGTTGTATGAATGACTTTAACACGACTGACACCTTTCCTTCGACCGACTGTCGGTGAATCTTTCAGAGCTCAGACTCGCTGCAGAGGTAGGCCGACAGGACAGATTTTACCTCGGGGATAAAGACCTTTAAAAACTTTCGGTGAAGCGGTGGAAACAGTCGCTCAAAACTGAAGCAGAAAAATTCTCCAGCCATTAACCGGACGTCTGAAACTTGTCTGCAGCTCCTCCTGGCACATTCTTCTAAAATGACCGGCTCGGAAACTTCTCTGATTTTCCACCAGTTCCCCAGAGACCCGATCCAATTCCCCTGTTTTTAAAAGCCTCAGCTTTGCCTCAAGTCCCATGATGCTTCAGGAAATTGTCCCTCAACCCAGTCAAGGATATTACTGAGTTATGTTGCCAGCTGGGTTTTTTTTTTTTCACAGGCAGCTTTAAAATATCCATTTACTCTGAGCCTGACCAATATTTCCTACACAGACTGTATCAACCACCCCCAGGTCCTGTAGGCGAGGTAGAGCCTAATCCCTGCAGTTAGCGCTGATGATTACACACTGACAGAGGATTACGCTACACACTGGAGATAAACCGGCTGCAGGTTATTCATGCAGCTACACTGTGATAATGACATCTCATATCTAAGTGTGGTTCGCAGACAAACACGGGGTCAACAGGGGTCACCGCCTCACAGCAGCTCCACCATCACTGAAGCAGGAAGTGGCTCTACGTTACCTGCCCGGGGTTCCACTGTCTGGTTTCCAGTCTGGTCCATGAAGACAAATCTTCCTCCGGTGAAGTCGGAGCCGTAGTCAGACAGGTAGAGGAGACAGGTGTAGTCGAAGGAGCCGTAGGTTACCTGTGAGACAGGAAGTCAGTGTCTGCATCAACACCTCACTTCACTGACGGCGATTCATTCAACCAGTGACTTGTAGACAAGGATTAACAACTTCACTCTGACAATGAAACTGAGAATGATAGTATATCACCATGGTAACAGGCTGCAGGATGGTGTAGTGAGTGTATACATACACACACACACACACACACACACACACACACACACACACACACACACATATACAGGAGAAGAACTGAAGGTTGAGGGTAGGTTTTGCTTTTGTTTAGTTAATTGCACTTAAAACTTGTAAAAGTTACATCAGTAAAATCTTTAATATTTTATTATTATCTATTTTATTTTAATATCATTCATCATCGAGGGAAGAAGTTCAGTGAGAGACTGACTGGTACCTGAAGAAAAATGATTCCCATCAGTCCATTTAGGGAGCAGGTCGCACCTCGGCCATGTTACTACAGATGGTCCCAGAACAGGTCCAGATCCTAGACTCAGGGTCTAGATCTTCCGTCAGTAACACCTGGTCAGGTATCTATGCTGTTACCTTGTCTATGTGTGGGTGCCAGTACTCGTCGTGCTGGGTCTGGGCTGCCGTGCTGTTGATCCTGGAGAAGAAGGTGGGCTTGGTGAGGTACATCTGAGTCTGGTCCAGATCAAACGTCTCAGCTATGACCGTCTGGATTCTCTCACGTACGTCTCTGATGGAGAAACACAGGGGTGAGGGTGAAGTGGTGAGATTTCACCGATTCATGATGCACTGAAAAACTGGTCAGTTCAGTCGTCATGACAACCAAATGCAGGTCAGGGGACCGGGGTTAATGAGGAGTCATATCTAGACCAACTATCTCCATTCACCTCCTACAGGTGGGAATACATGACAGACATGAAGACAAACCCCACACATCAGATCTGTGGACTATGACATCATCACATTATATTGATCATTCAATGACATCATCACATGATACTGATCGTTTAATAAGGAATGATGTCACAAAGCAACATCAGGTCTGTGCTTTAGTTGAATGACTGGTTTGAATGACGGTTCCTCACCTGTAGAGCTGGAAATCCTCAGGTGTGATCACATCCCTGATCTGATCCCCAAAATACCTGCACAAACATCGCAACAGCCAATCAGAGACCGGCATGAGGCTGATTAAAATGAGGGACCAGGTTCGGTGGAACACGCAGGGTGTCATCGCTTCAGTCACAAACACAGACGCAGAGAAATGAAAAGGTGTACTGTTGTAGTTTCACCTGTAGATGTTGACGAACTGTTTCCCCATCGACAGCGCTCCAGAGTGCAGGTCCAGTATGGAAGCCTGGAGGGGTCAAAGTCAAAACAGGACAAATCAGCTGACTGCTGATGCAGCGATTGATTGAAGGTTCAGCTGCTCCACTGTGGCCTCGTGTTGTTCACTCTGTCCTTCACTTGCTATTGTTATTGGTGGTCAGCTCTTGGCTCCTCCCCCCTCACTGAAGGGTCTTAACACTTCATAAACGTTTCTGGACAGGAACATGACTCCACACTGTAGTGTCTGTCAGAAACCATCAGGTCTGGACTCACTGGAGCAGACTGCCCTCTAGTGGCAGGACAGGTCCATTACAGCAGGAAATAAAATAACAACAACACTGTTCTACTTATATCTAACAAAACTGCGGATGAAAAGACCGTCCAACCATCTGAGGTTCAGAGACTGAAACGAATCAGGTCTCAGGCTGTCCAGGTGTTTCTGATTACAGACTAGAATGATGTCATCGTGACCGCAAAGATAAAGGAAAGATAAAGGAAAAAGATAAACAACCTACAGAGACAGGTGTGTTTGGAGTAGAGCGTTTCATGCGTTCATATACTCACCCCTCCCTCTGACCCGGCCAGTGCCAGCCCCCTCTCAGCGAGCCTGTGGGTCAGACACAAGTATTTAATGATCCACCTGGACACGGGTAGTCTGCTGTCTGTGACAGTGTTTACCTCCTGAGCACCTGAGCCTCCTCCCTGCTGACCACACTGTCTGTGACTGCACGGCCACATCTGTGAGGGGTGCATCCTGGGAAAGAGAAGAAGGAGAGGATCAGAGAAAAAACAGCTGCATCATGGAGGGAGGGAGAGGACAGAGTTTATTCATTAATGTCCCACAGTTCAGAGCTTCCCCTCCAACGATGATGACTGTAGTTTGACAGTTGACAGTTTTGATGACGGGGGACATGAGGTGGAACACAGGTATTAAAATGCTGTTTACAGGTGTGGTGTTTACAGGTGTGGTCGTGGTCTCACCCCTTAAACAGAATTAAACCACCTGAAGTGACTCTGTGGATCTTTGTCAGACGTGAACCCTGCAGGTGTAACTCTGGGTGAAACCAGCTGATTCAGGGTCAGAACCTGTGAACTGCCGCATGTGGCTGTTTTCACTTTAACTTTAACTTAAGGAAACATTATTAAACCGCCTCAGTTGAACAGGTGATGTCATTCAGTAGAGTTGTACTGCCATCTAGTGGAGTCTGTGCTGTTTCATGGAACAAATATAAACACACTATTTATTTTATACTGACAGAAGAAGAAGTAGAAGAAGAAATGTTCCACTGACAAGTTTTCTATGTAGCAGGTTTGTCACATCGTCATGGTAACACACAGACGACAGGTGTGACAGTGGTCAGGGGTCACAACCTCACCTGGGTAGCGTTTGTAGTTCTCGTAGTCTTCGGAGCACGGGACGGTGTAGACTCTGGGGTGAGGGGAGACCAGCTCCCCCTGGCTGACCAGTGTCGCTGTGATGTCACTGTCCACAGAGCTCATGTACCACCAGGTCCTGCACACACACACGGCAACCAGCAGCAGGGCCACGAGTCCTCGGTACCCCCTCCACACAGACCCCTGCCTCAGAGCATGACCCCTGACCAAGACAGAGAGAAGGTCCAGGTGTCAGTGAGAGACAAATAACTTAAAGTCAAAGAGTCAATTCAAACAGCAATGAACCTGCTGGGACTTTTGAAGTTAAAAGAATTCAACAATAAGTGCACATGGATGTACTATAATACATATCTATATACATATGTGTACCAATCTGGTTCATCACTTTTTAGTATCCCCTGGAAACACTTCTGTTGTGTTGTATTTGCAGTTCATGTCTTGTCAGATTGATGAAGATGTTTTCTGAAGCTGCAGTGTGTTGAACCCTCAGGGCCACCGTACAATCCTCATGTACTTATTCAGTTATTGATTCAAGTAACTATCAATTTAATCACTTTATTTATATTTTCTATTATTGTATTTATTGATGACCATATCGTCAGTGTGTCCTCCACAGTGATAATGAAGCTGTGAACTCATCAACATGTTTTTGTCTCTACATTTACCTCTGTAATCAGTCTCTCTCTCTCGCGTGCGCTCGCGCACACATACACACGTATGCACACGCACAAACACACACGCACACGCATGCACACGCACACACGCGCGGAGTATCGTTTCATTTCCTCACCTTTTAATCTTCTTCTCTATCTCTGTGGAGTTCCCGCCCTTCGCGTTCCTCATTCGTACCAGCGCCATCTTGACTCAGACCTCCAGCTCATCTACAACATAATAATTCACTAAAAGCTCTTCACTGCTCCGTTCACAGCAGCTAACGTTACCTGAGAATCTCCGCTTCCGGGTGGATGACTAACGGTTGTCCAATTGGTTCTCCGGAAAAGAAAGCAACGTTTTCATTGGACCAATTCAACTGGACTACAGCACAGCTGTAAACACAGCGGGGATCGAGCGCTCTGCCATCCATTGCTCTTCCCGCTCAGACTGAACTAATCAATCGCTTGCTCTGTTTATTGCTAACGTCTGTGGACCATTTAATCAAAGTACACGACACTGGACTGATAACAGGTATAACATCGCAGGAGGTGGCGGCAAAGCTCCGTGTGGTTGCGTCCGAATTAAAACGAAGAGGAAGAAGACGAAGAAGAAAAGAAAAAGGTGATCTGATCTGCGCGACAATAGCAGAATCCTCAGTCTAGTGCCCCGCCTCTGACTTCCTATCTCCGGGTCCCACCTGGTCTCTGCTGTCCAGGTAAGTCAAACCTATGATCTACTGTTCAGGCTCAGACGTGGACACACACCTGTGACAAACACCTGTACCTGCTGCTGTCAACGTGAAGCTCTGCTCGTGTGCACAGTGAGACAAGATGAAGTGTCCACCGTGGCCCGAAGGACAGAAACTGGTTCACCTGGATCTGAAAGGTGCCCCCCCGAGAGTAGACTACCTCCACAAGGTACGACCAGGAGGGTCCTGAGGTCTGCAGCACATTCACACCTGTGTCACCGTGTAATTTCCTTTTCTCTGTCCACTCACCTGCTGACCTGATGATGATGGTCATGTGATCAGCTGATCGAGCTGTTCTCTGAGCTGGGGGCGGAGGGTCTGCTGGTGGAGTATGAGGACATGTTTCCTTATGAGGGGGAGCTGCAGCTGCTGCAGGGCACAGCTCCGCCCACCTACAGGTGCAGTGTGACTCTTTACCTGCCTCATTAACAGAGTGATTTTCCTCACTGTGAGACGGAGATAATATTTAATATCTGGTCATAAAGTCTGACCATTGTGTTTCCAGCCGACAGGAAATATTATCTCTGCAGGAGTTTGCCAGGTCTAAGTCCATGGAGGTGGTCCCCCTGGTGCAGACGTTTGGCCACATGGAGGTGAGACAGCAGACACCTGCTCACTGTGGGACAGAGCCCAGTGTCGGCGTCTGACCTGCTGTCTGTTTCCTCTGTCAGTTTGTGCTGAAGCATCGTCCCCTGTGGGGCCTCAGGGAGCTGCCTCACTGCGTGGGCACCCTGAACCCTCACAGAGAGGAGGGGCTGAAGCTGGTGATGGAGATGCTGAGGCAGGTGGTGGAGCTGCATCCAGGTGTGAACACTCTGCACATTGGAGCCGATGAGGTGAGGATGAATCTCCTGTAGACCAGGTGTGTCATATGACTGATGTCATCAGTTGTCACGTGTTCTCTCAGGTATACATGCTCGGTGAGGGGGAGGAGTCAAAGCTGTGGTTGGCTTCACCTGGACGCACAGTGGAGCAGCTGTTCCTGAGTCATGTGACCAAGGTCGCCAAGGCCATCAAGGAGGCGTGGCCTCACTTGAGTATCATCATGTGGGATGATATGATGAGAGGCATGAACCAGGACACTCTGAAAGGTGAGGAACAACACAGGTGTTCTACAGCTTTAAAACCATCACCCGGTAACAAAGATGTACCTCATGAGTCAGCTGACTCAGGCTGATGATGTCACAGTCTTACAGGTAAACTGAACACTCTGAGCATCAGGTGAACAGCCTCAGCTCCTGAGAAGCGTCAGAAGTCATGAATGTTTCCTAATGCAGGTTAAAGGTGTTTGTATTTACCTGAGTATTTTTATTTCATTCATTCTTACACAGAGACAGAAGTTACTATAACAACAGGATTATTATTATTCATTAGCACAGAGATGATAGAGATAATATAACCTTGTTTTTATGAACTGTCGTTAACAGTTTCATTAATATGTCCTTGTGTTGAACAGAGAGTGGTCTGGTGGGACTCGTCCAGCCCATGTTGTGGGACTACACCCCTGATCTGGATGTGGACAGCACTGGTAGGAAGTGTGTTCTCTCACCTTTGACCTCTGAGCTCTTGTCCCTATTGTCTGATGAGTCCTCTGTGTTGAACAGTGTCTCTGCTGGAGAAGTACCACACAGCCGGACTGTCACAGCTGTGGGCCGCCAGCTCCTTTAAAGGCTCCACCTGTGTTCACACCTGTGTGCCCGGCACTATGAGACACGTGGAGAACCATGAGCAGTGGCTGAAGGTGGCAGCTGCTTTACCTGCAGGCGTACACCTGAGGGGCATCGCCCTCACAGGCTGGCAGAGGTGAGGGTTCACCAGGTGTCATCACCTGTCCACAGACAGATGTGTGTGTGTGTGTATTTATTTCAGTGTTCAATAGTTCAATGTACACACACAAACAAACACACACACACAATCACACAACACTGTGTTGATTGGGTGGAGAGTGTAACCTGGTCACTGATACACAGGACTGAGTGTTGTAGTTTTATCACAGGTAAACACACAGGTAAAGATACACAGGTGAAAACAGCCTCCACATGAAGGAAAATCAGTCTCCTGTCTCACCTGACCCACCTTACTGCCTGTTCACTAACAGGACTTTACCTGGCTCCTTCGGTAGTGATGTCACACCTCAGTGTCTGACATCAGGTCAAGTAACATGCTCTGGTCTTGTCCTGTCTTGCCCCCCCCGGCAGGTATGACCACCTGTCTGTGCTGTGTGAGCTGATGCCTGTGGCTCTGCCTTCACTGGGAGCCTGTCTGCAGACGCTGGTCCAGGGTCAGCTCAGTGCTGAGGCTCAGATCAGAGTGTGTGAGCGGCTGGGTGTGTCTTCAGTGGAGGTGACGGACCTGGACAGGTGAGGTCTGTACCGTCTGATCTACAGTCTCTGTGAGATGTACCAGTACCTGCAGCTTCTGTTCCTGCAGGACACCTGAGGAGGACTCGCTGTTCCCAGGGAGGAGACTGGCTGAGCTCATCGTAGACCTGAACCACCTGCTGAACTCAGACGACATCCGCTTCTTTGAAAACAGCATGTGAGTCCAACCTTCATCTCACCTGTCTCCTCTACCTCAATTAACTATACTGACTCACAGATACAGTTAGCTTAGCTTAGCATAGAGACAGAAAACGGAGTAAACAGCTGGTCTGACATTAAACTCATTATACTGTGAGTCTCAGCAACAAACTGAACAAGTGCATTTTCCAAAATGTGAGACGGTTCCTTTCACCTGGAGAAGAGCTGAACAGGTGTGTGTTTCCTGCAGGGCTGTGAGAGGATGGTTCAGCCCCTACCAACGACAGAGGAGGGCGGTGACCCCACTCATCACCATGACGATTCACAGCCAAGCATCGGCGTAAGCAGACACTTTTTCTACTGTGATTGAATATGAAGGCAACACTACAGTATGAAGTCTGAACTGTGGTTTAATCAGAGAATTAAATTTATCAGAAATAAAATTTTAATGTTTCGGGTTTTGAATGTTTATGTCAATAACTTTATTAATTTTATTACTAAATACAGACAAACCTGTTGTACTGTGATTAGTTAATTAGCCTCAGCTCAGTTATTTCAGTCTAATTAGCAAATGTTAGCATCTTACAATGCTAAGCTAAGGTGGAGAACATGGTGAATGTTACAGGAGCTAAACATCAGCTCCTATACCCTCCCCCCTCACCTGTCCTCAGGTATCTGACCACGCTGCAGCAGAAGGTGGAGGCGGTGAAAGAGGAGATGGTGCGTCTTTACCCAGAATGCACTGCTCAGGAGTGGATAGAGGAGCACGTCAGCCCAGTGATGGCTCCTCTACAGAGGATCACAGAGGACGTCCTGGCCTGTGTGAAGGAGATGGTCCCGTAGAATAACAATAATTATTATTATTAGTAGTATTATTATAATTCTGCAGCTCAGTCAGACGTTGTGTCTTTAATTTGATTTCATCCTGATTTAGTGCAAAGAACAAACAGCTGATTGTGGCTCAGAGAAGAAGGAACACGATGAACAGAACTGGTTCATGTATAAAACACTTTTATATCATTCTTGTAAATGTATAAAAACAAATCAACAAACAATAAAATCAACAGTAAGCAAAAAACATTTGTCATCAGCCCTGATTCAGTTCACACAAACAAACAGTTACATAAACAGATAAAACCTTGGACCAAAGTGTTTCCTGAGACTCAGTCTTTGGTTCATATTTAACATGTTGAGAGACAGAGCAGCTGAAGAGTTCGTCTCATCTCGCCCTTCATGTCTGAAACAGTTTACAGTCTAGAATAGACGAGCGTCAGCTAGTGGGGGGGTCCAGAGAACCGTGGGAACAGCTTCCACATAAACAGTCATTAGTTGAGTAGAAGGCACAGTTAATACAGTTAATGTGGATCTGGATCCTCACACAGTCATTAGACCTGATGAGCTGCAGTCTCTGTCTCCAGATCGTCAAGAGGAGGATGTTTCATCCTTGTTCAAAATGTTTCATTGTTATAACCTGAACTCAGATATAAACAACAGAAGAAAGTGTGTAAGGAGCCATTTAAAAAGCCTACACCCTCAGTGTCACATGCACATGCTTTCTGTATAACATGTAATGAAGTCATCACTGAAGCCACGCCCTCTAAAGCCTCAGTCATAATGCCCCAACTCAATCCACTCACAGCTACAGTTACAGGTCTCAGAGTTCATCAGCTTCATCAGCTTCATCAGCTTCATCGCTGCTGTTGTCCAGAGAGTCTTCCTCCTCTCCGTAGTCTTCCTCCTGTTGCCTGAGATGCTGCTGCTCCTCCAGCCCCAAGAAACGCTTCAGCAGAGCGGCCACGGCCTCCACATCACTGACAGGACACAGGAAACAGGAAATACATAGTTACAGAGCGGCAACGGCTTCCACATCACATACAGGAAACAGGAAACAGAAAATACACTGCTACAGAGCGGCCAAAGCCTCCATATCACTGACAGGAAACAAAATAAACAGTTACAGAATATTAATATTATATTAATAATATTAATATAGAAACTACACCTGCTTTATAATAAAACAACACATGGACATCTGCCTTTATACGATATGAACCTTTAATTAACCTGTTAGTTCTACCAGCAACATTATAACATGACACAGACCTGCGTCCTCCCAGCGTGGCGCTCTGAGTGAGGGGGTAGGAGAAGCCTGCGGCCAAACGCAGCATCAGCAGGTAACCCTTCCCCAGGTACCGGACCCTCTCCTCCTGGACGCAGACGTCACACAGCTGAGTCAAGTCCAGCACGACTGACAGAGAGAGAGAGAAGAAGAAGAAGAAGATCACACACTCTGCTACTGCTGACTGTAGCACTGACTGTGTAGAACTGACTGTGTAGTACTGTGTAGTACTGTAGTACTGACTTTTCTCCTGGCCCTTCCTCCACAGCGTCAGGACTGAAGCGTACAGACTCATGGTCTTGAGCTCGATCAGGTTCCTGGTCTTGTCGAAGACGGCGTCCTCCCATTCCTCCATGTTCTGCATGGCCACAAACAGACAGCCGGTGACGTAGAAGAGTTTCCACAGGACGCTGTCTGTTCACAACAACAACACAACACAATGAACACGTGTAGAAGGTTCATGTTGAAGGACAGATGATTCAGGAAATCCAAACTGTACCTGAGCTGTAGTACGCAGCTGCCAACCCAACTGACACTATACCTGTAGTTACAATGAGAGGCGTGTTATTTTGAAGGCGATACAGGAAGAGACGTTTTAATGAGAGAGTTCGTAGGTCTGCAGGATCACGCACTTACCGACCAGGAGGGACCAGGACCGGAGACCTGGGGACCTCTTCAGGTGGAGCAGAGTGGAGCTGTGCTCCTCTACCATCATGTATCCCATCTGAGCAGACACAGGGATACAAATCAACTACTTCATGTGTACTACAAGCTTCTTTTACCTGAGCGCACCTGCCTTAAAGGGCCAGTTTACCAAATCACAAATACATATGTTCCTGCACATGCTGAGTGGTATCCAGTAACATCTGCCTGCAGGATTTCAGCTCAGTGACAGTGAACTGGATCTGAATCAGTAACATGTCTGGATGATCAATAGCTGCAGTAACTGACCCTGGGCCCCACACCTCCAGGGCCAAGACCAGGGATCTAATGACATTTACTGCCTTATGACGTTCTGCATGATTGCAAAATAAAAGTTCTAAATGTTTTCTATTTTCTACAACACTGTGACATGTCTAAGATAATTTTCTTTGATTGATTGATTCTTTATTAGAAGTTAAAGCACAGATTGGGTTTCCAAAGACACATAACAAAGAGTCCTGTTTCTTCAGATCTCTCACTCAGTCACGTTCAGCCATAATTCATTGATTTGTTTACGCCTGTGTTTGTCTTCATACGTCACATCACACCACAATAAATGGTTTATACTGTCTGATGTGGTTCTGTGTTGTTGTCACAACTTGAGGACAGAGCTCCACCGTGTCGACATCTAGTTTTAAAACCCTCATTATTTCAGTTTGTATGTTGCAAATTTCTAAATTAATCTATTTAATCTAATAACCACAGAGTAGATCCCCCCCCCCCCCCCAAACAGCTTAATCAAGCCATGGTCTGTCCAAAACCAAGTCCCAATTTTTATCATCATGTTCTTTGACTGCACAATTTTCACACTTCAATTAAAAACACTTAATTACAATTAAAATCACGGTTTCCCTTTAATTTGTGATACAGGAGCGTTTTTATTTGTTGGTTTCTCACTCTGACCGCTAGGTGTCGCCGTGTTAACATGAAGCATCAGAAATTAACCTTTTCTTGAGGCCTTTTAATGAACTGCTTCATGAATCTTCATCTCACCTTCACACTCACCTTTTACTCTGAAACGTTCCTAAAGTTTCCCGCCCACAAGATTCTGGAAAAGAGCACGAGGACGTGTAGACGCGGTCAGTGAATTATAAGGAAGGAACTTTTCGTGTTATTGCAATGGGTGACACTTCCTTCCTGGTCAGCTCTGATTGGACGTGGTCGTTTTCAAAATAAAAGCTTCACTGTTTAGATTTAAAAGCAGAAGTATTTTTGCTGTGTGTTCTGTTTATACCCAAACATGTTACTCATAAAACCAGAGTGACAAGTTAAAAAAAAAAACCACAAAGATTCTTCCGTTTTATACAGAACAGACTCAGCTGTTCCTTTATTTTGACAACATCCGTACTGGATGAGCCGGGTTACAACTATAATGGAGGCAGACGTGTTCAGGGAACAGTGGCGAGAGCGTTAGAGGCTGAAGTCTGCGGTGAAACAACCGCGGAGCTGGATGCGGGTGGTGGCGCCGTCCACACACGACTGGACCCGAGAGAAGAGAGCTGAGAGGCGGCTGAGTTCACCTGCCGGGAGTCGGTCATCCGGTCCTCCGGTTCTCCTCAGCCGCTCTGTCCTCTGCAGTTCCTCCTCGTCTTTGTCTGAGAGCAGATACATAATCCGTCCGGTGAGTTACCTCCGGTGAACACACAAAAACACTCACCACAACACAACACATAACACTACACACTGTCACACAACACAACAACACACAACACAACAACACACAACACTACATAACACAACAACACACAACACAACAACACTACATAACACTACACACTGTCACACAACACAACACACTGTCACACAACACTACATAACACAACACTACACAACAACACTCCACACAGTGATATTGTTGTGTATGTGTGTGTGTGTATATATATATATATATATATATATATATATATATATATATATATATACATATATATATATATATACACACACACACACATACACATATACTGTGTGTGTGTGTGTGTGTGTGTGTGTGTGTAATGTTCCTACAGTTACAGCTCTGTCTGACACTGTGACAGTTACAGTAAATCATTCACCACAGTTTCTTGTTTCAATCATCACAGGCTGAAATGCTGTTTATTCAGTAAATATGTGGTTTTCATCGTTGATCGCCGCCTCCAGTCTGAACTTGAACCTGAACCTGTAACTTGTGGTTGTTTTTGTTAGCTCTGCGTCTGTAATTAACTCAAACCATTTAAATGGTAATGACAGGATAGTGGTTTGTGTACACTGCAAGTTTCCCATCCTTATGAGTCTGTTGTGTTTCTGATAGGAGGAGGAGGCTGACAGGAAGTGATCTGCACCAGGAGGCTCATACTGTTGTTATCTACACACCTACATATTTTATATTATGTTACAGGTGACAGCGAGGAAGATGTCGGAGGTCAACGTAGCAAAGAAGAAGGAGAAGTGTGAGAACTGCACCAAACAGGTGAACTGACCCAGCCTGGTCTGAGGAACCAATCTCTTCTATTAGTGATCCTGGATCAGAAAAAGTCTTTAATTGATTATCAATCTGCTCACAGTGCAACAAGAAGCAGAATGATGAAGGAGCCAACGCACAGCAGGAGGGAGAGGAAGTCAACGGACAGGTAACTACATCAGTCCTCACCTGTTTATTAAATGAGTGTTCACGTGTTCTGTACATCTGAGGCAGTGAGGAAGACTACTGCACCTGAGACTTCACCTGAGAGGGGTTTTGTTTATATGTTTATTTATTAGCTTTATAAAATGAGATACAGATTAAATGAATAAAATAAAGCAAAGTCAAATAAATTAAACTCTGATGATGTCATCACACTACATATTATACCTGAAAACTGGAGGTGTGTTAAAAAGATCTGAGCATTTACTAGGCATGGAGGGTCAGGTTGCATTATGGGAAATGTAGGCGCCAGTGTTTCAGGATCTTAGCACATGCTGGGACCAGAAGTCACGATGTCTCAGCCTCCGTGTGACCCGTCTCTCTGGTGTTATCTCACCTGTCCTGTGTCTGCCCAGGTGAGTGAAGGGCCTCAGGTGTTGCTGAGCGCCTGTCTGTCCTGTGACGGCTGTCTGTCAGAGGAGGAGAGCCTGAAGATATCTCAGCAGAGCCTGGAGGAGGTGGAGCGGGTTCTGGAGAACAACAAGGTTCGATACACAACCAGCCGGCCTGTTGTTGTTGTTGTTGTTGTTGTTGTTGTGGTTGTTGTTGTGCTGTGTAACTCACACTGTGTTGTCCCATTATGTGTCTGTCCCTCTCAGAAGTGTGACGTGTCGAAGCACAAGGTGCTGGTCGCCTCCGTTTGTCCACAGTCGCTGCCGTTCTTTGCTGTCAAGTTTGGCGTGGACATCAGTGACTCCGCCCTCAAACTGTGTGGCTTCCTGAAGAGTCTGGGTGAGCATTTAAAAATGAACTGTATGTATCTGTCTGAAGTTCAAGGAGGCGGATCTGGTTTTTAATGTGGGATCTGTGATGTGATGTCTTCTCCTCATCAGGTCACTGACTGTATTAAATCAGAAACAAGCTGCGTTCAGATTCTCTGTCGTGTTTTATTTGGTTTTGATTCTTGTTTAAAACCAGTTGAAGTCTTGAACGTGGCTCTCTGCGTAGCCCTTTTCTCTCTGTGTGGACAAACTGACACCTGCTCGCTGTATCTCTCACGGGTGCTCGACATTCCTCCACCTCACCCCCACGTCAGTCTCACCCAGTCTGTGCTCTCTGCTCTGGGATCTGGTCCACAGGAGTCCAGTATGTGTTCGACACCACTCTGGCTGCAGGATTCAGCATCTTGGAGAGTCAGAAGGAGTTTATTCAGAGGTACCGCAGGAGGCACCACGACTCCCACGCCCTGCCCATGTTCACCTCCTCCTGCCCAGGTAAACCTCCCCCCTCCTCCTCCTCCTCTCTGCTCCACCGTGCCCCACCCCCACCCCACCCCCTCTTTTTATCCCCCACCTGTCAGACCCCCTGTTTCCTTCCCTCCGCTGCTGACTGTACAGTTAATGTGGATCATGAGCTGAATATGGAGACAGAGATAATGGAGGAGAGCTGGTGGAGAAAGATAGAAAGCTTGTTTCTGACCGCTCCCCTCATCAGAGATAAGACCTCACACACACACACACACACACACACACACACACACACATGCAAACTTTCAGTGTGTGGGAGGGTGTCAGGGAAACAATGAAACAACAGCTCTAATGTGTATTTTACAGATTGTTTCAGGTGCGTTATTATTGTTATTATCTTCCTCTGTGAGGTTCTGTTTATTCCCTTAACAGATCAAGATTAAATGAGACTGTGTGTGTGTGTGTGTGTGTGTGTGTGTGTGTGTGTGTGTGTGTGTGTGTGTGTGTGTGTGTGTGTACACAGGGTGGATCCGTTACTCGGAGCGGGTCCTGGGCAGCTTGGTGACCCCTCATATCTGCACAGCCAGGTCTCCTCAGCAGATCATGGGCTGTCTGGTCAAAGACTACTTCTCTAAGCAGCAGGTGAGTGGGACTAGTTACCTGTCTGAGGTCAACTAGTCAGTTAAAGGTCAGAGTTAACTTGTGCAGGTAACTGTATCAGGAACGGCTCCTTGGGCAAATAAAACATGATAACAGTGTAAGTAGTGTGTCTCCTGAGGGTTAAACTGCTGCTCTGAGTCTGAGGTCTTCAGGAGAAGGACTCTGTCCAGATGTTGACTGGATGAGGAGGAAGCGGTCTTGTCTGTCACATCTGGACAGAGCAGTGATGTGAAGGCGGTTCAGCTCTCACAGTGGATAGAAACATGAATCGCTGTGGTGCTGCAGGTAGATTATCTGACTCCTTATGTTCGCTCTCGTCCCGGCAGAAGCTGAGTCCAGACCAGCTCTACCATGTGGTGGTGGCTCCCTGCTTTGATAAGAAGCTGGAGGCCGTCAGAGAGGAGTTCTGCAACAGTCTGCTGGACTCCAGAGACGTGGACTGTGTCCTCACCTCAGGTTGTCCCTATACTGAACTACACTATACTATTACATTAGAGCTGACTCAGCACAAACAGACAGGTTAGAGCCTGAGCCACAGAACACCTGGTCCTCTACGTCACGTCTGGTGCGGACATTAAAACCTGTTACAGTATTTGTAGTTTGACTGTAGAGCTCAGTGTAAAAACAGACTCATTTGAAGAAGGCTTCTTCTCCTCCTCCTCCTCCTCAGCTCCTGTTACTCTCTTCTTCTTCTTCTTCTTTCTTCTTCTTCTTCTTCTGACACTAAATCTAATGAAGACGTTTCAGTAACTGTGATGTTTGATGTTTCAGGTGAGATCTATCACCTGATGGAGCAGAAGAAGGTCTCAGTGGAGGACCTGGACTCTGTTCCGCTGGATCCAGTGTGAGTACTGGAACTAGTTTCTTCTGTTTGTTACCTCAAGTAGACCAGACTGGACCAGAGTGGATCAGACTGGATCAGACCAGAAAAGACTGGATCAGACTGGATCAGGCCAGAACAGACAGGACCAGACCATAGCAGACTGGATCAGACTGGATCAGGCCAGAACAGACAGGACCAGACTGGACAGTGTGTTGATAACATCACGAGCGTGACTGATGACAAACTGATGATGAGTCGTTTCTGACTCTACATGTGTTTGATATTTCCAGCTCTACACTGACAGAACTATGTTATTGAATATTGATTATTGATTACATATTGATATCTTCACTGAGTAGCTGTCATTGGCTGCAGGCTGGGGGAGGCGGGAGAGGCAGCGCTGGTGAGGCACGAGGGCCGAGGTTCTGAAGGTTTCCTGGAGCACGTGTTCAAACATGCTGCCAAAGAGCTGTTTGGTCTGGAGGTCCATGAGATCACGTACAAGACCCTCAGGTGAGACTCACCTGGACGCTGACACCTGCACCGCAGCGTTCATTGATGTCCGGTCATGGTTTTCATGATGTCGCTGTGCCTCAGTGGGAACCCTTGAACGTCTACAGCGTCATGTTTATGACTGATGTGTCTCTCTTCGTGTCCTCCGTGTCGTGGTTTCACAGGAACCGAGACTTCCAGGAAGTGACCCTGGAGCGGGACGGAGAGACTCTGCTGCAGTTTGCTGCCATCTATGGTTTCAGGAACATCCAGACCCTGGTCCACCGGATGAGGAAGGGACGAGTGCCGTACCAGCTGGTGGAGGTTCTGTCCTGCCCGGGAGGTAACTCTGCGCTGCACATGTTCACTCCTGTCAGTCCCACAGAGACCTACCTGCTCATGTTAACCCCCCCACCCCCCTTGTGTCCACTCAGGGTGCTTGAGTGGCCGCGGTCAGGCTGAGAGCGAGGCGGGAGGACGGGTGGACAAAGCCCTGGTCCAGCAGATGGAGGACTCCTACAGCAGCCTGCCGGTCCGTCTCCCAGAGGTCAACCCCGCCCTGCAGACCCTCTATCAAGACTGGCTCCAGGGCCATGACTCCCCCCAGGCCAGCACGCTGCTGCACACCCAGTACAGAAACCAGGGTCAGGTCCACACACAGCCCCCCCACATGCAGTGGTGAGGACAGGGTTTTACTTTAAGACATGATGGTTGAATGAGGACCGCCTAAGCTCGGTCCTGATTCTGCTTGGACCATCTCCATCCTGCTGACGACCACGAAGGACCTGCTGAAGAGCTGCTGCTCTATGGACCAGGGACTGAATTCTCTGTATGTGCAGTTCTTCCACTTGACCACAGGGGGGCGATGTCTGTCTTTACAACATGGCCAAAGCTGAGCCTGAGGAGAGATGAGGTCCAGACTGAAGCCTTGATGTCACTGAGCTGCTCATATAATGACTAATAACATTAATTAGGTACAGAGTCGTCTGATTGTCCGGCTGCTCTGAGACGTCAGGGAGTCTGAAGCATGTGTGAAGTATTTATGCCAAAATACAAAAATACAAAATGCAGAGCAATAATCCAGAGAGCAGAAACATGTAAAAGCTTTTAGCAGAACTGGAGCTGATGACCTGAACTTTGACCCTGAATGTGAAAATAAAGTCTAGTCCAGAGTGAGCAGGTTTTACTGTGTGTTCAAGGCACTGCCACTGTTCCTCTGTGTTCTTTAACACAGCTGTGCAGCAGTGTGATTGTCTTATCTCAACACTCAGTTGAAAGTCCAGCTGCTAATTCAGGAGATCAGAGGTCATCAACTTTTCCTTTCACAGCGTTAATCCGTCCCAGTGTAGAGACTCATATTATTTTTAATGGTACAAGATGAATTTGTTTTATTTTCATTCCACAAACTTTTATCATGAGATCAAACATGCGTGTTAATAACTAAAACACTCTGGATGATGACGTCGTCGCTCACTGAACAGCCTCTGTACAGTTCATGTGTTCGTTCGTATGAAAACATATTAATATGAAAACTGTGACTTCCTGCAGGAAACCTACAACAATAAAACACTTTGACCCAAAACCGTGTTTCACTCTAAACAACATGTTGCAATAACTTGCATTTATCACCTGCTGCTGAACGCTCACCTTATTAACATACACACACAGAAATAAACACATGAACAAAATGTAGAAATACAGAAATAGATCAATATATCAATGAAATGAATACATGTGAAAATACAGGAATAACCTTTGTCGTTACCAAAATGTATTTATGCTTGTGTCATTTTTTGTTCTTTAGTTACTTATAAACCACAGACTGACCGTCTGTACTCACATGTAGGCTGCACCCGTGTTTCTCTCTGCCCTATTCTTCATTTCTCCCTTTCTCTTTCTCTTTCTTTTAATCCACTTATCTTTACACCCGCGAAGGCGTTTCTCCTCCTCCTCCTCCTCCTCCTCCTTCCTCCTCCTCCTCCTCCTCCTTCCTCCTCCTCCTTACCTGTTTGGAAACTCCCGCTGAAGAGGTGTGTTTCACCTGGGATCATTTCCCGTGACCTGTCACTTCTCCTTCAGAATCGATCGATGGTTCTCTCCTGACAGAAGCAGTCTAAGGTAGGTCTGAGTCTGTTTGCATTTCTGTTTGTTCTGCACTTGAAGCAGGGAAAGATATTGATCCAAACAAACCAAATATTTTCTCGTGATAAGGCTTTGAATGTGTACTGAATCATATTAGGTGTGTGTGTGTGTGTGTGTGTGTGTGTGTGTGTGTGTGTGTGTGTGTGTGTGTGTGTGTGTGTGTGTGTGTGTGTGTGTGTGTGTGTGTGTTTATTGTGATCATAAATTTACTAAAGATAAGATGTTCTATTTGTTCCCAACACAATGTGATAAATTTCATTTGCTCAAGTTGTGATTTTTAAGGGTTACTCCAATATCTTTCCACATATCAATCACTGGTTTAATCCATAACAATGTTGTTTTATATTTTGCATGTAAAATCTGAGTAGTGTAGAATTGCTAGTAACTACAGCTGTCAGGTGAAAGCATTTGGGTGAAGTACAGTATTTCTCCCTGACTTGACGGTAGAATGACGTTCAGGCGCCAGAGCGGCTCTTAACATTTACTTTGTTCCTTTCTCTGAAGACAGAAGATCCAAGATGTCCAGCCTGAGGTTGTGTCTGACTTTGCTCATTGCTGTTACTTTTCAACAAGGCCAGGCCGAGAACTTATCAAATCATGGTATTTATATGAACATACTGTATATACTGTAGATACATTATGAAGTAAGAGAAGGAAATCATAACTTCTGCCTTGTTCTTTTCCAGGAGTTGTACTGAAGTGCAACAGATCAGTGGACGTTGAAGCTGGAGGAACTGTGACACTAACCTGCATTGTGACTTACAACTTGGAGGACCCTGCAGTTTGTCAAGCTAGAGATCTAACCTGTAATGACGCAAATATCAGCAAACCTTATATAGCGAGGATTGGCAATCATGACATCATGTCAGTGAACATCTCACAAGTCCAGAAAATGGGGAATTACACCTTCAAAGTGAAGACAACCTGTGGTGCTGATGACTTTAGGGTACAAATTAACCGGTTCAACAACAAACGAGGTGTTACAGGTGAGTGGTGTGTGTGTGTGTGTGTGTGTGTGTGTGTGTGTGTGTGTGTGTGTGTGTGTGTGTGTGCATCATTATCACCTGTTTGTATACAGTAAAAGTCTTGGTTGTATTTAACCCACAGGTACTAACAGGTGTGCTCTTTGTTGTCAGATGAATTCTGGAATGTCAAAAAACCTGACCCGAAGCCAGAGCCAGAGCCAGAGTGGGAAAGCAGGATTCCCGCCGTGTTGGCTGTTTGTTTCATAATCACTGGCCTCTGCATCATCATCCTGTGTTTCCTCTTTAGAACCAGAAGACGAAGACAAGTCATCAGAAACATGATGACGTGCAATACTCAAGATGACCTCAGTGACACAGACTCTGTGGTGGATAAAACCCCCCTGAACCCTGAACCCCAGACCCCCTGACAACATCTGTAATCTGTGTTTCAGTGTATGTGTGTGGGGGTGGGGGGTGACGTTTATCTTTTTTAATTTCTTTACACTTTCAATAATCTGTGACATATTTGTACAACTTAATAAATGTAAATATTATGATTTGTGTTTTTACAGATTGATCAATGTAAATATGATGATTTGTGTTTTTATAGATTGATTGATCCATGTATATATTCTGTGATAATCTGATTAAAGGGTTATGTCACCATTTGAACACATGCAGTCTCCTCATGATGAAGAGTATGACCCTGTGCTGTGCTGTGATGAGTTGCATTATGGGAAATTTGGGATTCAATTACAAGGGATTAAAAACCAGGAGAGAATTTCCTCCTTTTTCTAATGTGTCACTTGGAAATCCACCTTTATATATAATATAATATTATATTATATTATATTATATTTCATCTTACTGTTGATAATGACATGAAAAAGATAATAATTGTTACAGTGACAGGGTGTTAATGTGTCAGTCATGGTGCAGATTAACTCAGCCACTGTACATAACACATCTTCTGTGTGATGGAAAATAAACATCTGTCAG
Organism: Seriola aureovittata; assembly: GCF_021018895.1. Taxonomy (NCBI): domain Eukaryota; kingdom Metazoa; phylum Chordata; class Actinopteri; order Carangiformes; family Carangidae; genus Seriola; species Seriola aureovittata. The sequence continues at coordinate 3,414,745 of NC_079384.1, forward strand.
TATCAAGCACTTCCTCGTCTTTGATGTGACTATGACGTCGCAGAGCGCACACACACACACAACACACACACACAACACACACACACACACACCACACACACACACACACACACGCGCGGGACGGAGAGACTCTGCTGCAGTTTGCTGCCATCTATGGTTTCAGGAACATCCAGACCCTGGTCCACCGGATGAGGAAGGGACGAGTGCCGTACCAGCTGGTGGAGGTTCTGTCCTGCCCGGGAGGTAACTCTGCGCTGCACATGTTCACTCCTGTCAGTCCCACAGAGACCTACCTGCTCATGTTAACCCCCCCACCCCCCTTGTGTCCACTCAGGGTGCTTGAGTGGCCGCGGTCAGGCTGAGAGCGAGGCGGGAGGACGGGTGGACAAAGCCCTGGTCCAGCAGATGGAGGACTCCTACAGCAGCCTGCCGGTCCGTCTCCCAGAGGTCAACCCCGCCCTGCAGACCCTCTATCAAGACTGGCTCCAGGGCCATGACTCCCCCCAGGCCAGCACGCTGCTGCACACCCAGTACAGAAACCAGGGTCAGGTCCACGCACAGCCCCCCCACATGCAGTGGTGAGGACAGGGTTTTACTTTAAGACATGATGGTTGAATGAGGACCGCCTAAGCTCGGTCCTGATTCTGCTTGGACCATCTCCATCCTGCTGACGACCACGAAGGACCTGCTGAAGAGCTGCTGCTCTATGGACCAGGGACTGAATTCTCCGTATGTGCAGTTCTTCCACCTGACCACAGGGGGGCGATGTCTGTCTTTACAACATGGCCAAAGCTGAGCCTGAGGAGAGATGAGGTCCAGACTGAAGCCTTGATGTCACTGAGCTGCTCACATAATGACTAATAACATTAATTAGGTACAGAGTCGTCTGATTGTCCGGCTGCTCTGAGACGTCAGGGAATCTGAAGCATGTGTGAAGTATTTATGCCAAAATACAAAAATACAAAATGCAGAGCAATAATCCAGAGAGCAGAAACATGTAAAAGCTTTTAGCAGAACTGGAGCTGATGACCTGAACTTTGACCCAAAACCGTGTTTCACTCTAAACAACATGTTGCAATAACTTGCATTTATCACCTGCTGCTGAACGCTCACCTTATTAACATACACACACAGAAATAAACACATGAACAAAATGTAGAAATACAGAAATAGATAAATATATCAATGAAATGAATACATGTGAAAATACAGGAACAACCTTTGTCGTTACCAAAATGTATTTATGCTTGTGTCATTTTTTGTTCTTTAGTTACTTATAAACCACAGACTGACCGTCTGTACTCACATGTAGGCTGCACCCGTGTTTCTCTCTGCCCTATTCTTCATTTCTCCCTTTCTCTTTCTCTTTCTTTTAATCCACTTATCTTTACACCCGCGAAGGCGTTTCTCCTCCTCCTCCTCCTCCTCCTTCCTCCTCCTCCTTACCTGTTTGGAAACTCCCGCTGAAGAGGTGTGTTTCACCTGGGATCATTTCCCGTGACCTGTCACTTCTCCTTCAGAATCGATCGATGGTTCTCTCCTGACAGAAGCAGTCTAAGGTAGGTCTGAGTCTGTTTGCATTGCTGTTTGTTCTGCACTTGAAGCAGGGAAAGATATTGATCCAAACAAACCAAATATTTTCTCATGATAAGGCTTTGAATGTGTACTGAATCATGTTAGGTGTGTGTGTGTGTTTATTGTGAGTTTATTGTGAGTTTATTGTGATCATAAATTTTTTAAAGACAAGATGTTCTATTTGTTCCCAACAGAATGTGATAAATTTCATTTGATCAAGTTGTGATTTTTAAGGGTTACTCCAATATCTTTCCACATATCAATCACTGGTTTAATCCATAACAATGTTGTTTTATATTTTGCATGTAAAATCTGAGTAGTGTAGAATTACTAGTAACTACAGCTGTCAGGTGAAAGCATTTGGGTGAAGTACAGTATTTCTCCCTGACTTTATGGTAGAATGACGTTCAGGCGCCAGAGCGGTTCTTAATATTTACTTTGTTCCTTTCTCTGAAGACGGAAGATCCAAGATGTCCAGCCTGAGGTTGTGTCTGACTTTGCTCTTTGCTGCTACTTTTCAACAAGGCCAAGCCAAGACCTTATCAAATCCAGGTATTTATATGAACATACTGTATATACTGTAGATACATTATGAAGTAAGAGAAGGAAATCATAACTTCTGCTTTGTTCTCTTCCAGGAGTTTTACTGGAGTGCAACAGATCAGTGAACGTTGAAGCCAGAGGAACTGTGACACTAACCTGCATTGTGACTTACAACTTGGAGGACCCTGCAGCTTGTAAAGCTAGAGATCTAACCTGTAATGACGCAATTATCAGCAAACCTTATATAAAGAGGATCGGCAATCATGACATCATGTCAGTGAACATCTCACAAGTCCAGAAAATGGGGAATTACACCTTCAAAGTGAAGACAACCTGTGGTGCTGATGACTTTACGGTACAAATTAACCGGTTCAACAACAAACGAGGTGTTACAGGTGAGTGGTGTGTGTGTGTGTGTGTGTGTGTGTGTGTGTGTGTGTGTGTGTGTGTGTGTGTGTGTGTGTGTGTGTGTGTGTGTGTGTGTGTGTGTGTGTGTGCATCATAATCACCTGTGTGTATACAGTAAAAGTCTTGGTTGTATTTAACCGACAGGTACTAACAGGTGTGTTCTTTGTTGTCAGATGAATTCTGGAATGTCAAAAAACCTGACCCGAAGCCAGAGCCAGAGCCAGAGTGGGAAAGCAGGATTCCCGCCGTGTTGGCTGTTTGTTTCATAATCACTGGCCTCTGCATCATCATCCTGTGTTTCCTCTTTAGAACCAGAAGACGAAGACAAGTCATCAGAAACATGATGACGTGCAATACTCAAGATGACCTCAGTGACACAGACTCTGTGGTGGATAAAACCCCCCTGAACCCTGAACCCCAGACCCCCTGACAACATCTGTAATCTGTGTTTCAGTGTATGTGTGTGGGGGTGGGGGGTGACGTTTATCTTTTTTAATTTCTTTACACTTTCAATAATCTGTGACATATTTTTTACAAATTGATAAATGTAAATATGAGGATTTGTGTTTTTATAGATTGATAAATGTAAATATGATGATTTGTGTTTTTATAGATTGATTGATTGATCCATGTATATATTCTGTGATAATCAGATTAAAGGGTTATGTCACCATTTGAACACATGCAGTCTCCTCATGATGAAGAGTATGACCCTGTGCTGTGCTGTGATGAGTTGCATTATGGGAAATTTGGGATTCAATTACAAGGGATTAAAAACCAGGAGAGAATTTCCTCCTTTTTCTAATGTGTCACTTGGAAATCCACCTTTATATATAATATAATATTATATTATATTATATTATATTTCATCTTACTGTTGATAATGACATGAAAAAGCTAATCATTGTTACAGTGACAGGGTGTTAATGTGTCAGTCATGGTGCAGATTAACTCAGCCACTGTACATAACACATCTTCTGTGTGATGGAAAATAAACATCTGTCAGTATCAAGCACTTCCTCGTCTTTGATGTGACTATGACGTCGCAGAGCGCGCACACACACACACACACACACCACACACACACACACACACACGCGCGCGTGCGGGACGGAGAGACTCTGCTGCAGTTTGCTGCCATCTATGGTTTCAGGAACATCCAGACCCTGGTCCACCGGATGAGGAAGGGACGAGTGCCGTACCAGCTGGTGGAGGTTCTGTCCTGCCCGGGAGGTAACTCTGCGCTGCACATGTTTACTCCTGTAGGTCCCACAGAGACCTACCTGCTCATGTTAACCCCCCCACCCCCCTTGTGTCCACTCAGGGTGCTTGAGTGGCCGCGGTCAGGCTGAGAGCGAGGCGGGAGGACGGGTGGACAAAGCCCTGGTCCAGCAGATGGAGGACTCCTACAGCAGCCTGCCGGTCCGTCTCCCAGAGGTCAACCCCGCCCTGCAGACCCTCTATCAAGACTGGCTCCAGGGCCAAGACTCCCCCCAGGCCAGCACGCTGCTGCACACCCAGTACAGAAACCAGGGTCAGGTCCACGCACAGCCCCCCCACATGCAGTGGTGAGGACAGGGTTTTACTTTAAGACATGATGGTTGAATGAGGACCGCCTAAGCTCGGTCCTGATTCTGCTTGGACCATCTCCATCCTGCTGACGACCACGAAGGACCTGCTGAAGAGCTGCTGCTCTATGGACCAGGGACTGAATTCTCCGTATGTGCAGTTCTTTCACCTGACCACAGGGGGGCGATGTCTGTCTTTACAACATGGCCAAAGCTGAGCCTGAGGAGAGATGAGGTCCAGACTGAAGCCTTGATGTCACTGAGCTGCTCACATAATGACTAATAACATTAATTAGGTACAGAGTCGTCTGATTGTCCGGCTGCTCTGAGACGTCAGGGAGTCTGAAGCATGTGTGAAGTATTTATGCCAAAATACAAAAATACAAAATGCAGAGCAATAATCCAGAGAGCAGAAACATGTAAAAGCTTTTAGCAGAACTGGAGCTGATGACCTGAACTTTGACCCAAAACCGTGTTTCACTCTAAACAACATGTTGCAATAACTTGCATTTATCACCTGCTGCTGAACGCTCACCTTATTAACATACACACACAGAAATAAACACATGAACAAAATGTAGAAATACAGAAATAGATCAATATATCAATGAAATGAATACATGTGAAAATACAGGAACAACCTTTGTCGTTACCAAAATGTATTTATGCTTGTGTCATTTTTTGTTCTTTAGTTACTTATAAACCACAGACTGACCGTCTGTACTCACATGTAGGCTGCACCCGTGTTTCTCTCTGCCCTATTCTTCATTTCTCCCTTTCTCTTTCTCTTTCTTTTAATCCACTTATCTTTACACCCGCGAAGGCGTTTCTCCTCCTCCTCCTCCTCCTCCTCCTTCCTCCTCCTCCTTCCTCCTCCTCCTTACCTGTTTGGAAACTCCCGCTGAAGAGGTGTGTTTCACCTGGGATCATTTCCCGTGACCTGTCACTTCTCCTTCAGAATCGATCGATGGTTCTCTCCTGACAGAAGCAGTCTAAGGTAGGTCTGAGTCTGTTTGCATTTCTGTTTGTTCTGCACTTGAAGCAGGGAAAGATATTGATCCAAACAAACCAAATATTTTCTCGTGATAAGGCTTTGAATGTGTACTGAATCATATTAGGTGTGTGTGTGTGTGTGTGTGTGTGTTTATTGTGAGTTTATTGTGAGTTTATTGTGATCATAAATTTTTTAAAGACAAGATGTTCTATTTGTTCCCAACACAATGTGATAAATTTCATTTGATCAAGTTGTGATTTTTAAGGGTTACTCCAATATCTTTCCACATATCAATCACTGGTTTAATCCATAACAATGTTGTTTTATATTTTGCATGTAAAATCTGAGTAGTGTAGAATTGCTAGTAACTACAGCTGTCAGGTGAAAGCATTTGGGTGAAGTACAGTATTTCTCCCTGACTTTATGGTAGAATGACTTTCAGGTGCCAGAGCGGCTCTTAACATTTACTTTGTTCCTTTCTCTGAAGACAGAAGATCCAAGATGTCGAACCTGAGCTTGTGTCTGACTTTGCTCATTGCTGTTACTTTTCAACAAGGCCAAGCCAAGACCTTATCAAATCAAGGTATTTATATGAACATAATGTATATACTGTAGATACATAATGAAGTAAGAGAAGGAAATCATAACTTCTGCCTTGTTCTTTTCCAGGAGTTTTACTGAAGTGCAACAGATCAGTGGAATTTGAAGCTGGAGGAACTGTGACACTAACCTGCATTGTGACTTACAACTTGGAGGACCCTGCAGTTTGTAAAGTTACAGATCTACTCTGTAATGACGCAAATATCAGCAAACCTTATATAAAGAGGATCGGCACTCATGACATCATGTCAGTGAACATCTCACAAGTCCAGAAAATGGGGAATTACACCTTCAAAGTGAAGACAACCTGTGGTGGTGATGACTTTACGGTACAAATTAACCGGTTCATCGGCAAACGTGGTGTTACAAGTGAGTGGTGTGTGTGTGTGTGTGTGTGTGTGTGTGTGTGTGTGTGTGCGCATCATTATCACCTGTGTGTATACAGTAAAAGTCTTGGTTGTATTTAACCCACAGGTACTAACAGGTGTGTTCTTTGTTGTCAGGTGCAGTCTGGAATGTCAAAAAAACTGAGCCAGGGCCAGAGCCACAGCAGGAAAGCAGGATTCCCGCCACAATGGCTGTTTGTTTCACGATCATTGGCGTCTGCATCATCCTGTGTTTCCTCTTTAGAACCAGAAGACGAAGACAAGTCATCAGAAACATGATGACGTGCAATACTCAAGATGACCTCAGTGACACAGACTCTGTGGTGGATAAAACCCCCCTGAACCCTGAACCCCAGACCCCCTGACAACATCTGTAATCTGTGTTTCAGTATATGTGTGTGGGGGTGGGGGGTTATTCCTCAACACAGCTGGCTGTGTGTCCTCCTGCCTCTGAAACGTCAGCCTGACGTTTATCCTATTTAATTTCTTTACACTTTCAATAATCTGTGACATATTTTTTACAAATTGATAAATGTAAATATGATGATTTGTGTTTTTACAGATTGATAAATGTAAATATGATGATTTGTGTTTTTACAAATTGATAAATGTAAATATGATGATTTGTGTTTTTACAGATTGATTGATCCATGTATATATTCTGTGATAATCTGATTAAAGGGTTATGTCACCATTTGAACACATGCAGTCTCCTCATGATGAAGAGTATGACCCTGTGCTGTGCTGTGATGAGTTGCATTATGGGAAATTTGGGATCCAGCATTTTTGGGATCAAATTACAAGGGATTAAAAACCAGGAGAGAATTTCCTCCTTTTTCTAATGTCACTTGGAAATCCACCTTTATATATAATATAATATAATATAATATATTTAATACAATATAGCATAACATAATATAATATAATATAACATCACATATTATATTATTATATAATTATATTATATTATATTATATTATATTATATTATATTATATTATATTATATTATATTATATTATATTTCATGTTACTGTTGATAATGACATGAAAAAGTTAATAATTGTTACAGTGACAGGGTGTTAATGTGTCAGTCATGGTGCAGATTAACTCAGCCACTGTACATAACACATCTTCTGTGTGATGGAAAATAAACATCTGTCAGTATCAAGCACTTCCTCGTCTTTGATGTGACTGTGATGTCGCAGAGCACACACACACACACACACACACACACACGCACACACAGTTTCCCCTGTACACCACACTGCTCTCTCTGAGTGACAGTCAGTCAGTTGTGGGCCTGCAGCCCGGCTCACAGGATGGAAGCGTACTCGTGGAGCTGTGTGCTGGGATTACTCTGCATGCCTGCTGAGGTTATACTCCACACCTGGACAGGTGAGTGTGTGTGTGTGTGTGTGTGTGTGCGTGTGTGTGCATGTGTGTGTGTGTGAGAGAGAGACTGGATGGAGGAGTGTGAGTCGTCTGTTCCTGTTTGTCATGTTTTTGTCGTTTGAGCAGTGAAACGACCGGTTGATTCTTTACTTCAGTAAAAGTACAACAGTGAAAACTAAAAGTCCTTCAATCACAATCTGAATAGTTCAAAGTCATTTTATCAGCAAACCGTTCTCAGAGTGTTAGAACTAACAGCATCGTTCTGCAGGAGAACACTTTGTTACTGGTTCATTAACGTCTCACTGTTTCCTGCAGATGGTCTCAGTCGGGTTCAGGGACTCACAAGTCAAACAGTGGAGAACCACTGGTTTAATTATGTGTCATAAAATTCTTTTTTTTTAATGATTTTTAAACTTCATCTAAAATGTGACCTTTGACTGTGGCTGCTAAATACAGTTAAACAGGAAGCACAGTTTCACTGAGCTGTAGAGTAGACGTATAAAACTTGAGTAAAGGTTGGCAGAGGTGATAACTGTCTGACCCGTCTTCAGTTTCCTGACGTTTCTCTACATGAACAACTCACTGCTCTCAGTAACCGTCCTCCTCTTCCTCTCCACAGTGTCTCAGGCCCCTCTGTCCGTGTCTTTCCTGAGAGTAAACTCATCTGCTGAGATCACGTGCACCACGTCGCTGTCTAACCCGATGGGGCTCTACCTGCACAGGCGCTTCAGTGGTGACAGGGACGTTGTGTTCCTATCCCTGACAGAGGGGCGAATCACCAAGCATAAAACAGATCCAAAATTTGATAACCGAATTGTAGTAACTGCGGACGAGCAGGTGATGGAGGGCTCTGGGTTCACGCTGAGCCTGTCTCTGCTGGAGCTGGACGACACCGACATGTACTACTGCAGCTGGATCCACTTCAGTCAACAGACCCACCAGAAGGAAACCCAGTCCAGCAACGGCACCATCATCATTGTCAAAGGTGAAAGGACACACACATACACACCGTCCATTCATAATGAGAATTTATAACTTGTTATAAGCTTTGTTCTTGTGTCTCACAGAGGAGGGCCTCCAGGAACCGTGCAAGGACAAGATTCTGGATGTGACCTTGATTTCCTTGAGCATGACAGCGTTCGCCGCCGTACTGGTCCTTTTCATTGTAGCACTGATTCTGAAATGCAGACGCGTAAGTACGAAGCTGACTTATTCTCTCATCAGCACGAGCAAAGACGAACAGCACTGTGTTCAGACGAACGTGTTTCTCTGTGTTACAGTTCAGAAAGACCTTCAGACCTGCTGCAGAACCACGCAGACCCACCAGCCCTCGGCACATCTGTCCTCAGCACTATCCCTACATGATCACATCTGCAAACCCTCTGGACTTCAGGGGCATCTTGTGAAGAGCTGAATGTGTCATATATGCAGAGTCTGTAATGACTGAGGTCTACAGCTCGACCCATTAGAGCTGCTTCATCTCTTGTTCTCTTCTTTTCATTTCCTTTTACACAAATTTGTGTTGTTTGCAGAAAAGTGATAGAGCCACCACATCCTGTATGATGTGTGGTGCACGGACATGTTTGCGTGTGAGCGGTGCTGTAAAAACACACACTGCAAAACAGAGCATCTTCTTGTTCCATGTTGTGCAACACGTTTGCTTGACCTTTTCAGTTTTACATCATGATTACTGTATGTTTCCATCAAGAGATATTGTTCTTTCTGTTTCTGTCTGTCTTGATTTGAACATTAAAGCTTTTTCCAGCGGTGCTATTCAGTTTAATGTCACCTCTTCTTCCTTCACCTGTGTCTTTATTTAAAATCCAGACACATGTTCCTATCAGCTCATGTACCGTCAGTTGTTTAACCTGCTGCTCTCTCTGAACGAATAATCATGTGTTAGGTTTTTTCCATGCCACTTTCTGAATATGTGTAAATAAACAAGAATACAAAGAAGTGGTCACACCCTGCAGGACTGAAGCTTTTACTTTAGCTTTCAGTTCATTGCTTATATTCATGACCTCGGGCCTGTTGAAATGAGACAGAAGAACATCTTAGTGGAGCAGGTCTTATTGAGGCGCCAGTTGTTTCAGTACACACTGATCTCCGCATATACATCTGTGTGAAACTAAAAGTGTCTTAATGTGTCTGTCTAATATGGCCTGGTTTTTTTTTCTACAGATATTTTAAAGCATGAGCTAGAGTTATTTTCTGTTTCTGTTCATGTTCAATGGGCAGAAAATAAAACAATAACTATCATTCAGTCCCATTTTCAAAGTTTAATTCTTCAGGTTTAATATGATGCAATGTTTTTCAACAGAGAGGCATTTACTGTACAGAGAACTGTCAACAGGTTTATTTAGTGTCACATAAACTGAAGGCAATCGATGGTAAAACTCGTGGAAAAGCGCTAATATAAAAACAGCTGCACCGCTCCTCGTGTGGAACCTTCGTTCTGAACTGTCGGTTTCCCAGGGACGACTGAGGGGATAACACAACGTACAGCCTTGAAAACTGTGATAACACTGTGAAACAACTATGAAGTTAACGTTATTGAATTAAAGAAACGCGTTTTGAAGCGCGTAGACGTGGTGAAGTTTTAGCATTAGCATTAGCTAGCTAGCTAGCTAGCTGAGGGCACGGAGCCTGTGGGAAAAACTTCCCGGGAAACATCAACGTTTTTTGGGGGTTTCATCTTTGCTCCTCCTGCTCTTGAGTCCAGCAGAGGCTGCTATCTGAAGCGGGTCGCCGAGAAACCAGAACACCATCAAACTGGACTGAAAGTGTTTTCTTAGTTTAAAGCCCGACAGCCTCCGTGGCAGGAGAAGATGAGCGGCCACAGACTGCTGCTCCCCGGGCTGAGGCTGTGGACTTCGGGGAGAGGTCGGTGGATGAGTCGCCGTCACGACGGTGAGTCTCTGCACCGTCTGAACCAACGCTCTGTTCAATGCTAACATGTTGCTAACACACTTTACTCCATTATGATTTGTCTAAGTTGTTTATTGGTCAAACTACACACCTTTTTAAAAAAAAGTAGACTTCACTCAGTGATTCGGCACACACCACGTTTATATCTTTAAAATATAATGTACAACTTCATGCCTGACTCTGGTGGCTTAAATCTCAGTTAGATAACTGACACTGACCTTTTTTATGTTTTTATAACTGCAGCTCCAAACTTAAAGATTAAGAGAGTTTCACTGCTTTGTCTTCTGTTGACTCTGCAGGTGCATGTTTTTCCTCCTGCAGTCCAAAGGTGTGTATTGTTGGAAGTGGGCCAGCAGGTTTCTACACAGCACAGCATCTGATCAAGGTAATTTACCACCCTTTATGGCCAGGTGTTTTCATCTCAGACTCAGATGAAATACCAGGCAAATCAATGTTTTTTTTTATAACACTATAAAAAAAAAAGCAGTTCTGCTCATTGATGTGAAACATTTTCTGCGACAGTCCAATACTCCAAAGATAAAGGGACTGAATGAAAACTGAAGCTGATTGTGATACGAGTGGGGATTTCAGCGTGAATGATAATATTTTTTTGAATTTCACTGAAGAAAATCTAAACATTATGGTGATGATAGTTTGATTTTTGTTTTGGTTTTGTACCAAAACAAACATGTTTCCACTCATCTGGAGAATATGATTTAAAGACTGAGGCGTCTCTGTAGCCTCACGCTCTGATGTTACTTCATCAGAAAAACACAGCTCCTGTGATTTGGATATTGCTCTTGGACATGTTGCAGTTTTAATAATATATTGATTAATTGTTCAGCTCTTGTGGAAAAAGTGTGACAGAGTGTCTGACAGGTTGATATGACATGTTGTCCAATCCTCATGTCATCATGCTCGTCTTCCTGGATTTTCCACAAGATACTGGTCCGGCAACACACAAATCATTGTTTCGTTTTCGTGCATATTGAAAACATCATTCAAACTAACACAGTGTAGGTTGGTAAAGTATGTGAACCCCATCGGCTAATGGCATCAACAGAAGCTAACTGGAGTCAGGAGTTATCAAACCTGGAGTCCTGTCAATGCAACCAGATTGGAGGTGTGGGTTAGAGACACTTTGACCCACATTTGGAGTTTGCTGTTCACAACGCTCAGTAACGTTAACAAAGAAGAAATTGTTTGTGTGGTGTAGAAAAGCTCTGCATTCTGCATCCTGAACATCATCATCATCCCAAAGGTGAAGCAGGGTGGAGGGAGCAGTATGATTTGGGGCTGATTTGATGCCTCTCGACCTGGACACCGCCACGTCATCGAGGGGAAAATGAATTCTCAAGTTTATCAAGGTCTCTTCTAGGGTAATTTCAGGGTGTCTATCCACCTGCTGAAGCTCAGGTGATGCAGCAGGCCAGTCAGGGCCCAGACCTGAATCCAGTAAAGATACTGTGGAATGAGCTGAAGAGAAACGTGCAAACCAGACATCCTGAAAATATGTCTGAGCTGAAGCTGTGTTTAAAGAGCAACGGTCCAAAATTCCCCCTGAACATTGAGCCGCTCTGATCAGCAGCTACTGGAAGAACTGGTTTGAGGTCATTGTTGCCAAATGAGGTTCAACCAGTAAATAAATGCAAGAGTTCACTTTTCCCACCAGCACTGTGAATGTTTAATTGCTCTATTCAATAAAGACACAAAAGATTGTAATTGTGTGTGCATGTGTGAAATATTAGTTTATGGAAACTGTGTTTGTCTGAAAACCAGAAGCAGTAGAAAACGGTTCACACACTTTCTTGCCACTGCAGATGGAGCTTATTAGGTCTTATTGAGTCACCAGCTATTTCAGTACATGTTGATCTCATCATATACATTGTGTGACTAGTCCCTAACATGGCCTGGTTTTTTCTATAGTTACTTTAAAGCATGAGCTAGAGTTATTTCCTGTTTCTGTTCATGTTGAACAGTCTACTGACATGAGACAAATATTTAAATGGTTCAGAAAAGTAACAGAACAGTCTGTGGATGTGAAGTGGCTCATAGAAATAAAACATATTCCAGTAATAATTATCATTCATCATTAACAGGTTTATAATAAAAAACCTTTTGTATCATTTTGTAGTCGGTGAATTTCCTGCTGTGTCTCACTGAGCTCCGAGGACACAGTAAAGTGTTAGCTTAGCAACCAGAATTAGCATTCCCTTTTCCCATCATGTCTCCTGAACTCTCCAGGTCTTTGTTAAATTTATTGGACGATCAGACTGAGAGTCTGCAGCATGCTAACAGCTCTGTGAGGCTGGTTTTAGCTAAATGCTAATGTCATCATGCTAACAGCTCTGTGAGGCTGTTTTGAACTAAATGCTAATGTCATCATGCTAACAGCTCTGTGAGGCTGTTTTTAGCTAAATGCTAATGTCATCATGCTAACAGCTCTGTGAGGCTGTTTTGAACTAAATGCTAATGTCATCATGCTAACAGCTCTGTGAGGCTGTTTTGAGCTAAATGCTAATGTCATCATGGTAACAGCTCTGTGAGGCTGTTTTGAGCTAAATGCTAATGTCATCATGCTAACAGCTCTATGAGGCTGTTTTTAGCTAAATGCTAATGTCATCATGCTAACAGCTCTGTGAGGCTGTTTTGAACTAAATGCTAATGTCATCATGCTAACAGCTCTGTCAGGCTGTTTTGAGCTAAATGCTAATGTCATCATGCTAACAGCTCTGTGAGGCTGTTTTGAGCTAAATGCTAATGTCATCATGCTAACAGCTCTGTGAGGCTGTATGCAGACACAGTGCTGTTTTAAGCTAAATGCTAACATGTGTAGCATTTAGCTTTAGGTGTAATGTTTGTTGTCTGTGCTCATTTACTTTAATAACTGCAATCTGAATCATTTTTGTGTTTTTTATTTTTGTTATGCTCTCAGGCTCAGAAACACGTCCACGTGGACATCTATGAGCGGCTGCCCGTCCCTTTCGGTCTGGTCCGGTTTGGAGTGGCCCCTGATCATCCTGAAGTCAAGGTCTCTGCTTCTGAGAACCAGCACTGTTTGTATTATTGTACTATTATTATTATATTAAGAGCTGCAGGTGCAGTCCGTGTTCAGCTGTCACACAAACAAAAGCAGGAATGCTTTTATAATGCAACATAATTCGTTTGTGCTCAGATCGAGAGCTGCGGTTATTTCTGATTACCAGAGAAACCTGATAGAAACAGTTTGTTGTAGCAGTTTATCATGAAAGGTGTATTACAGAAATATTTAGCCTGTCTGGAAAAAATGTTCCTGGCATGTGTGATGGAAAATGTAATTAGCCACTTATATAGATAAACCTGTCAGATAAGAAACAGACCTGCTGGGCCAGGAAATCATGTAAGGAAGAGGTGTGTGTGTGTGTGTGTGTGTGTGTGTGTGTGTGTGTGTGTGTGTGTGTGTGTGTGTGTGTGCATGTGTCTCTCTTTCTGGTCTCATCAGTTTTCAATCTTTACACCCTCCTTACACCATAATAACTTCCTCCTTAATGATGAAACATACAAATAGATAAAAAAAAAGTAGGGCTGCTCGATATGCAAAAAATCATTGTGATATGAGTCATGATTTCAGTCGGAATGACGTTTTTCATCTTCACCGACATTTTTCTTGACACCTAGAGGATATGATTCGTAGACTGAGGGCGTCTCTGTAGAACCACAACGCTTATGTTTCTCACCTTCATCACAAAAACTGCAGCTCCTGTGATTTGGATATTGCACTTTGTCACATTGAGATTTAGATTATATTTAGATTTATTGTACAGCTCTAAGATATGTATTATCAATGGATCAGACTTGATTTGTATCACACTTTACATACAGTGTTGTGCAAGGTGTTACCACCACACGCAGAGCGATAAATGACTAAGTTATAAATAGAAGCAATGAGACGATTATAACAGGAAGTAAGGAAACCGGACGTGATGATATTGAAACAGAGGAGATGCACTGATGTCAGTAAAACCTGAAATTTTGCTTCACATCAGGTGATGTGTGGTGTGCGATGCAATCTCAGAAAGTTTCCACATTTCCCTCAGGCAGTAAAGAGAAAATGAGAAACAAACCACACCTGAGGGGAAAAAAAACCACTGCACTGACCAGATTCTTGTCTGTGTGGGAGAGCAGACAGGAGCTCTGCCTCCTGCTATTTATTATCTGTGTGATTAATTGGCCAATTATTTTCTCAATTAGTTTATTCATTGTTTTGTATACAAAAAACTCACATTTAAATTTTCCAAAAAGTCGTTATCAGTCTTTTATCCGAGCAAGAATCCAAAACTCAGACATGTGGAAGTGAACAAGAGAAATAATCAACTGACCACAGAGAAGATGCAGTGGGTCTGATCTCACAGCAACCAGAAAATCGGTATTGAACACTTCCCGATCTCCTCGTCTTTTCAGAACGTCATCAACACATTCACACAGACGGCCAAACACTCGCGCTGTTCCTTCTACGGCAACGTGAATGTGGGGAAGGATGTGAGTGTCCAAGAGCTGCAGCGAGCGTACCACGCAGTCGTACTGGTGAGAGCACGAGGAGACGATTCCCCGCCTGCAGCCGAAATCGCCTTCATATAAAACCTCCTCATGGTGTGTTTGTGTGTCTCCCGTAGAGTTATGGGGCTGAGGGGAACCGGACTATGGGAGTCCCAGGAGAAGGTCTAGCTGGTGTGTATTCGGCCAAAGACTTTGTGGGCTGGTACAACGGGCTGCCCAGCTGTAGACAGGTATTCTTACAGTAAATGTTAAAAGTTTCCTGTAAATCAGATAGGTATTCTCAGAGAGTTATCACATCAGTTGTGGCATTTTTACTTCCTGTTTTGCTTCTTATCAGCAGATCTCTATCATTCTCTCTTTTATCCGTTTGTCTGTTCAGCTGAGTCCAGACCTGAGTTGTGAAACAGCTGTTATTCTGGGACAAGGTAACGTGGCCCTGGACGTAGCCAGAGTCCTGCTGTCTCCCGTCGACATGTTGAAGGTGAAAAACACACACCTAGTTAATTAAGGTCAAACTGCAGAGATGCACGTTTAACAGAAGCAACCACACAGCATCACATTCAATGATCAAAGCTCATGAAGGAAACGAAAAAATCAGAGGAGTGAAGACTCTTTATCTGCTGATCTCATCGTCAGAGTCGTTGCAACAGGATGACTGAGGAGAAAAACAACTTTAATCAAGATGAGAAGAAATAGGCCAGATCAGTGTCTCAGTCTCTGCACGTGTTTTTGATAATAATGATAATACAAGAATAACAAATGCCCCTAACACCTGTATCGTATCAAAACACTAATCTGTGCACCGATACCACACAGTTTATTAATTAGTGCCACGGGTGCTCAGATCCGAGGCACTCCTCTACAGCTGAGAGGAGTGCCTTCTTTAGAAACCCACCTTTTTTCTACAAAATTGCACCTTGTCACCCAGCTCTCTCATACCTGCACGTAGAAATGTGATTCAAACTATAAAACGGAGGAAAACTTCTGCTCTCTCAAAAAGACAGGAACTGTTTTTACATAGCATGTAAACTTGTTTCAGAGCAGTGAAGAAGAACTGATTTTTCTTTTTCACAGTGGAAAGTGGCACCAGAAAAAAGGCGACGTGTCCCGTATGTAAAGGTATACACTCGTGCACTCTCAGTGTATTACAGTGCAGTCCGATACAGCAGCTCTGCCGTAACGTCGTTGCACAGCTAAAGGTGGTGCTGTACTAAATTACAACATAACATAAAGCCAGAACAACAGAACCACTGACTACGACTTTGCAGCTCAGATCACCTGAACCTGATTGATCTACAGTCGCTTCCTCTGTGTGGAAACATCTGTGTAATTGGGCTGATCAGGTTGAAACATGAACTTACAGTGTTATGAATGTCATTCATACAAATCTCTAAATAAGTGTACATATATAAATATATATATTTCCCACAGTTTCCCATGAAGAACAGGTTTGCTGTTAGTCATTGGAAACTGTCGTTATTGAAGAGGCTGAGATGGAAAAATGTTTCTTGCTTTGTTCCAGGAGACTGACATCACCCAGCCTGCCCTGGAGGCCTTGGCCCACAGCCAGGTCCGCCGGGTGCTGATTGTTGGCAGGAGAGGACCTGTACAGGTGGCTTGCACAATCAAGGTGGGTTTGACAAGAGAAAGTTTGTTTTGAATAGAATAGCAAGTGTTTTCTTTTTTACTGAGCTTTAAATTGACCTTACATAAATATAATAAAACTTTCCACTTCAACCGTCGGATTTGTTTAGGAACAACACAGGCTGCCGCAAACCGACTTCTACATAAGGTCATGCACGCTTTTATTTTCTCGCTCCTTGACTGTGGTAATGCAGTATATGCTGCATCAGGCAGAGCTCCCTTCACAGACTACAACTTTTACACTACGCAGCTGCACAGACGTTAACCGGCACCGTGCGATATGAACACATTACCCCATCTTAAGTGTCTTTTAAAAACTTCTTAAAACATTATTTTATTTGAAAGCTTTTATGAATGTTTGATATGTTATTGTGTTTTATTTTTCCACGATATGGACAATGTATATTTTCATGTAACTCACTGTTTTATGATGTGTTTGTTTTTAATTCCCCTTTTTCTTTCTGTAAAGCACCTTGTAACTTTGTTAATAAAAGAGCTATATAAATAAAGTTTATTATTTTATGTATTACTCATATTCATTAGACAGTTCAATTATCCTTCCATAAACTAATAAAACTCACAGTTTATGTCTGTTTAACTGATTATTCTGGTTCATTAGAACTTAACACACCATCATCATCATCTAAAGGTTAAAGGGCAAGTCATTGACCTTTTTTGCTCTTTTACATAATGTGAAAAACACCTGGCTGCTCAGGTGTCTGTGATTATCGCGGTGTGTTTCAGTGTTTCTATAATTGAATAGAAATGTGACGATCAACCAGAATAAGTTCATGTGTTCTCACCTGTAGACGATCTTTGTTCTGCTCGTCTGCAGGAGCTCAGAGAGATGGTGAACCTGCCGGGGACCAGACCTGACATGGTGGAGGCTGACTTTGATGGAGTCACAGAAGCTCTGAAAGGTACGAGAAGACTTCGGTCTGTTCTCTGTTTTACTGTATAAACACAACACAAGAGAAGTAGACAAGTCACAGGTTTTATTCACCACAGTGAGAACATGTCCTGTAGCTCATCTACAGTCAGCTGGAGACACAGGTTCTGTTGGTGCAGCTTGGACGTTATGCGGCACTGTCCTCATCCTTGTCTTCGTCCTCGTGGTCGTCAGAGAGACGACATTGAGCTGACTGATGGTGCTGCTCTAGTGATAACAGCCTCCCGCTCAGGGCTGACCGAGAACCTTGATCTGTGTTAAACGTCAGACTCACTGAGTGAAGGATGATGTAAGAGGCTGGTGGTTTGTGTCTGTTGTCAAACTGTCAGTGATGATTTTAATGTCAGAGAAGTGTCGCAGGTTCATGTTTACAAGTAGCTGCAGGAAGTTGATGAAGACCAGTGAATCTGAACATGTTCCAAAACAACCTGACTGTTGAGGTTTGTCTTGATATGCTCTGCACATCAGCTCTGAGATACACACACCTACACACTCTTTCCATATTTACTGAAACAGCAGCCACTTCACGCTGATGCAACAGCAGATGAAAGCACACAAACACTCACACGTTTACATATACACACACATGCAACAGTTAACTGTTTTAAGATGAAGAGTAAGAACAGATTTTATCAACAAACTCAACCGGAAACAGTTTAGTCTACAAGCCTATTCATTTTAATATTTCAATAATTAACATTATCTGATCATCTGATCAGGTCACAGTTCAGTCAAATACTTTATCAATAATGTGAACACAAATCATTTAAATTCAGCTCTTTAACAAACTCAGTGACATATATATATATATATATATATATATATATATATATATATATACATATACATATATTAATTAATTTATTTGCAGACAAGTGTTTTTAGAGTAGACAGCTGTTTCCAGAGCAGACAGGTGTTTTCAGAGTAGACAGATGTTTCCAGAGCAGACAGGTGTTTTTAGAGTAGACAGCTGTTCCCAGAGCAGACAGGTGTTTTCAGAGCAGACAGATGCTCAGTGTTAATGTCGCCGTCAGATTTACCGAGGCCCAGGAAGCGTCTGACAGAGCTGATGTTGAAGACGGCTCTGCAGACTCCAGGTGAGACGGAACAGGAGAGGAGGGACCAGGCTTCCCGGACGTGGGGCCTTAGATTCTTCCGGAGCCCCGTCGAGGTCCTGGCCGACCCTGAACGCCACAGGACGGCTGGTATCCGACTGGCGGTCACCAGGCTGGAGGTAAACAGGATTTCATGTGTGCAGTTGCTCGGTATGAGCTCGGTTAAAGCTGGTTACCTGTGTGTGAGCAGGGTTCAGGTGAGGCGGCCCGGGCGGTGCTCACTGGAGAAGTGGAGGACGTGACCTGCGGCCTCGTCATCAGCAGCATCGGCTACAAGAGCCTCCCCATCGACCAATCGGTGCCCTTCGACTCTCAGAGCGCCATCGTCCCGAACACCTTGGGCCGTGTTAAACAAGCCCCAGGTACAGAGTCCACAGGTACACAGACAGACATAATCAAACCCGATCACAGGTGAACTACAGTCCATGTGTCCCTCCAGGTCTGTACTGCAGTGGTTGGCTGAAGACTGGACCAACAGGTGTGATCGCCACCACGATGAACAACAGCTTTGACACGGCTCGGTCGTTACTGGACGACATGGAGTCAGGAGTTCTGGATCTATCAGCTGCCAAGTCTGGATCACAGGTCATCAGTGCTCTGCTGGAACAGAGAGGTACTGTCCTGTCACCTCACCTGTCACCTCACCTGTTGGGTCACAGCAGTCACTCATCTGACAGAGGTGGAGACATATAAATTAATTTCACGAGGGGTTAAATAACAAACACTTATCTGTAAAACGTTCCACAATTCAACAGCAGCACAGACTCCGGTAAACTGACTGCAGGTCAGATCTGTGATGTGGAGTCACTTCCTCATCGTTAACTGTGTCTCTTGCTCCAAAACTCATCTTCTTGGGTCACGTTCATTTTTTTTTTTTCATTCATCACATTAATCTGAGATGAGGAGAAGACTTGTTGACGTGTTTTGTGCAACCAGCCGAGAATACATGAAAGTACCTGAAGGTTTTATGTTGGGAAAACCCTACTCCTACACAAACAATACACACACGCACACACACACGCACACACACGCGCACACACACACCTTATTCTGAAGCTTCCTAAAGGAAAGTGTTGCGTGTCTCATCATGAGTCAGTGTTTAAATGGTGAATGAAAACACCGTTGATGCTTCCTGTCTGACATGATCAGTGTCTCTGTCACCAGTCATGTCTCATCAGTCAAACTGTGTTGGTGTTTCAGGAGTGAAACCGGTGAGTTTCTCAGACTGGGAGAAGATCGACAGGGTGGAGATGAGCAGAGGTGAAGCCTCAGGGAAACCCCGAGAGAAGCTGCTGACTGTGGAGGAGATGCTCCACGTTGCTCGAACCTGAACCTGGTCTCAGGTGAACCAGACTCTGACAGACACACAGCTGCTGTTGTAAATGGGGGACCACAGAGACCAGTGACTGACCAGTAACTGAGCACAGATAATAAATGGGGTTACTATTGAACATGCACTGAGTTAATTTGTCCAGATCCTAACAGCTGATTGGTTCTGACAGTTTACACCTGCTTCAGTCTGAAGCAGGTGAAGTTATTAGTAATGACCTCACTATCTACTGTAATCAACTGTGTGTGTGTGTGTGTGTGTGTGTAAACTGCATCATATTCACCATCATTAAAAATTTTATTTTATATAAAAAGATTCTTCTTTTCAATTCCTGCTGCTGTAACCTAGATCTGTCTCGTTAGCTCAGAAATGCTACATGCTAAAGTGTTAGCGGGGAAACACTGTGCTCCCATTAATATGCGTTAGTGCAACAAACATGTATCAATCCACAGATGAAAATAGTCCCTAATAATTTGAGTATTTAGGTGTTTTAGTAAATTACTTTACATCAATCAGCTGATCATAAAGCTCCAGGAAGTGTTAAACACTGAAGCAGACTAGTTTAGCCTACCTGTACCTGCAGCCGGCTGACTGGTCCTACAGTCTACTTCTTTAAAACTGTCTTAGCCAGTTTAACTGAGCCTGATATTAGTGACTCATAATATCATGTGTGGTCATGTGACTGAGGGGCAAATGAATGAATGAATGTTGTGTCATTACTCAGAAGTTTGTCAAACCTGTTGGTGATGACATGTTGATGCTGCACTCAGTTTGTCTCCACTGCCCCCGAGTGGTCAACAGAACTATTACAGGTGTAATTACAACCAACATCAGTCAAAAGGAAGTGACCTGACCACAAACAGGAAGTTATACTCACATATTAACAGTAAAGTTGAGACGAGAGAAGTGTAGGGTTATATATAACCTTTTAAAATGTGTTGGACATTTTTATCATGTTTAATGTGAGTATTTTCATGAGACATGTAACATGAATCTGTCTCACCTGTTTCATTCACAGTTAAAGAGAGAGAGTCAATATGTTATCAGTCTCATGAGTGTTTTAAATGTGAAATTAAATACAATTAAAGTTTATTAAACTGAACCAAAAACTGAGAAATCACATCGTCATCACAGCTGGAAAAGACTTTATTATCATCATTATAACATAAATATGTCAGACATAATTCTACATGTGTGAACGGGTGTTCTCAGGTGTGTGTCACGTGATCAGTATATTCCGTAGGTGTGCTCCTGTCCGTCTCTGTATCTGTCCAGGTAACGCAGCGGCTGTCGATGGGGGTATTTGACCTGGGGGGGGTGGTAGACTGGAGGCCGGATGAACTCAAAGACTGGCTCCCTCATGTCTGCCGGGACACACACACCTGATTATCAACACACACCTTCACTTTATCTGTGTGTGTGTGTGTGTGTGTGTGTGTGTGTGTGTGTGTGTGTGTGCGTGTGCGTCAGTGACAGTGTGTGTGTGTCTCACCGAGTGTGTTGTGGAAGGTGTCGGTGACGGACTCGTCCCACTGGCTCTGGAAGAAGGCGAGACCTGCAGGTGTGATGTCATCCTGATGCTTCCTGTAGAAATCCACCGTCTTAAAGGTACGGTGCTCCAGAGAGAGGCTGAGAGGAGAGAGAGAGAGAGAAAAGGCCAGGTGTTTCTATCAGACAGTGAACACATCAGTCACCTGTCTGGTAAATACACTGTGAGAGCTCCTGTGTCCCGAGGTCATTAAATCTACCTCCTAATCATTTACTCATTAGATCCAGGTTATTTACTCTGAACAGTGATGTGAATGTTAATGAACCTTCTTCTAACTAACTCTACATAAACAATCACAAATGATCTCATTATACAAACAACATCAGCTTCCTGTCTGGATGCTGAGTGTACTGCTCACCATGGCGACGGCCTGACGTCGTCTTGGAAGCTGACTGGCCCCTGCTGCTTGAAGAGGATGTAAACGTAGCGGTGGAAGCCTGTTCCTCTGGGAGGGAAGGGGGGCAGGTAGTGACACAGCTCGTCTCCAGCCTGGACCGCTCCACCTGGGATGTTCGCCCTGCACACCAACAGGTCACACAATCAAGCACAGGTCACATGATCATGTATGATCAAACAAATCCACTAAGGTTCTCTCCGTGAATCACGGAGCAGGAAGTGAATTTATCTTAATCTTAAGACTTGGTTGAGAAAAGAATAAATGACACAAATGAATTAATTAGCTTCCTGTCAGTCACAGTTCAACCGATGAAAACATGAAGAACTTAAAGCAGATATATGTCAGTTTATCTGTTGCTACATAGCTAACGTTAGCATTAGCAGCTGTTTCCTAACCAGTCTAGTGAGTTCATCCCCTTACTCACTAACAGCTGTCTCAAGAGGTGGAAACAAACACCAATGTTTTGCTTCTATCACTTCTTTTCTTCTACTGAAGTTAGCATGCTAACCAGCTAGCTCTGCCTCAGTCAGACCGTCTCATCACATACAGAGTCACTGTAGCTGCTGAGAGGACCCGTTATAACGTCTTGTCTTGTAAACACAGCGATGGTGAAGGTCTTGACAAGACACTTAACAGCTGTTAATGCTAACGTTGGCTATGTAGCAATAGCGACACTTCCATGTAGCTGCTTTAATGTGACTGTTTAAAGCTCAGTGACAGAAGGAGCCTCTCAGCATCAGATGAACAGAACGATAAAAATATTTTCAGGCTGAGTTTCATGTTTGTCTCTGTGTCTGTAACATGTTCTGTGGACTGAGTCTCTCCTCAGGCTCTGATGCTGCGTTCAAGTCCCATGCGACAGATAGAGAGATGACTCCCATGTTCACAGCTGTATGATTACAGTCTGTCACCTTCACTGACATCAGGTGTCTCCAAGCTTCATTACAACCTGGACACTGATGTGAACATTGTCGAAGTGTAACTCTCATAATTACTTTAACTTTGATAGTACCTGAGTGCAGAGTAAAAACAGACAGACAAGAGGAGGGTCACATGACCCCCCCAAGTTACAAAAGATGAGATACTTACACCAGCCAGTGGATGTACTCTGCCTCGTTGTCCTGAAGATGCTCATCTGAAACACATGATGTAACACAGTCAGTAAACTCTGACAGTCCATCAGTAATCTGACTCTGTGAGGTTTACTGTGTCTCACCTGGACAGGTGAGCAGGAGGGTCCACAGGGAGCCCTCCTCTGCATCAAAGCTGATCTGAGGGGCTGAAGCTGCCTGGAGAGAAGACAGCAAACAACAGAGTCAGAGAGGACAGGTGAGGGGGGGGTGCACACATTAACACACTGTTAAACTCCCAGTCCTTTAACCTACTTGAGTTGGTGTCAGTCTATTCCCATAATACACTTGGCCACTGTTGTTGTCTTGGCCGTAGTTGACACGGAGTAACACCTGGGGGAGGAAGTAGGCCTTGGGGAAGAGGTCTTTGAAGACTCCGTAGTGCTCTGCCAGTCTCTTTATATGAAACGGAGCACTGCTCTGCTCCCAGGTCTCCTGCACCCGGTCCAGAGGGATCTTAACTGGAGGAGGGGGGGGGCTGATTCATTTATTCACTGAACATTAAGAACCTGAATATGAGAGACAGTGTGTGATCTCACATGTGCGCAGACGTATGCTCCTCTCCAGCTCAGCGTTCTTCTTATTTGCCTTTATCACCTGCCGTCGCTCCCTCACCTCGGTGGTCCTGCGGGGTCTGTAGTGCGGCAGCCCGATATCCACCTGCTCTCCACCTGCAGCCAAAACAACCCTCAGCTTTACCACGAGACGTTTCAGGGGAGTCACCGACAACAGCTTCCTCCTCCGTCTCTCTCACCATGATCCGGATCAGCCTGCTCCATGTAGCCCCTGTAGGTCTTCCACCATGCCGGCTGGTTCTTGGCCTCCTCAGCTCGTCTCAGGTAACGAGTGTAGCTGCGGTACCTCTCCACCGACTCCAGTTTCTTGAGGTCGATCACGTCATTAGGCATGGGACCCAGAGGAGGGGTCCGTTTGCAGAGGGCCACTATCATGAGGAAACACCCCAGAGGTTAGTCAGTCACATAACAGGAAATGATGGGTCATGTCTGGTTGTTCCTGCCTTTACACAGAATTACACATTATACATTTAATTTGTTTCAGTTCTCTATACTTTACACTGGTGCAATTAACTTCACAGTTTGCCTAAATCTTTTACACGTTTGTGTATGTAAGACAAGATAAGTGACAGTGCTTTATACATTTATAAATTAAAACAGGACATTAAAATAGCATTTAAAAACAATACAAACAAAATATTTACATAAGTCATATCAAGATTGCATAAAATCAGGTAGAACACCATTTTAAAAGAAGTGCTGTAGTGTTAAAAGACATTAAAACAAGCTAATGCACAAGATTAAACATGTTATGTATGTGATTTATTGGTGAGCTGCAGTAAACGGCGATGTTTTAAGTCCTGATCTAAATGAGCTGACAGTTTCAGCAGATCTCAGATGGTGAACGGTTCGGTATCGTATCTTCTTCTGTATAAATATTTTATCTTTTCCACTTGATCCCTCAGTTCACGTTTAATCGTCACATTTTTCAGGGGAGCCAGGTGAGAGCCTGTCTCCACAGGAGAGGACCGCACGTACCGGAGGTCTAATTCAAACTTTCCCGGACAGATTCACTGAAACCCGGACACCGTCCTGAATATGAACTCATTAATTTAACAAAATCGTTATAATACCTGTTGTTACAAACGTCCTCACATTGTTGACCCCTAAATCTGTCCCGGTCCGCAGGGCAGCGGAACAGACTGTGCGCAGCGCCATCTTGGAACGAGTTTTTTTTTTTTTCCTTTTTTTTCAGAACATACGGAAGCCGAGAGGAGCTAAACGAGTCTGCGCACTGTGACCTTTCTGTAGTGCTGACTGGCTGTCACTGTACACACAAACTATTAACATTATATTTTATGATATAATTTAACATCAGTACAGCTCTAACAAATCTAGCATAAGTTGTAGAGTAAATTTTTTATTTTTTATATATAATTTTTTTTACTTCAGAAGCAACAGCATTGCTACACATATATTATATTTATTACATTATATGATATGATATTATATTATATGATATGATATTATATTATATTATATTGTGAGACTGATCTGTTTCTGTGCGTTTTTAATTTTCCCGACAGAACGCGAAGGCGTCATTTTTGCGTCTGACGTCATCAGGGAAGCTCCATCTGACGATATTTAGTGTTCAGGTAGATGCTGTGTCTGTAGAAGTGGTAAGAAAAGACGTTGTGTTGTCGTTGTGTTGTATCTGGAGTGTGTGTGTGAACATGAACCGTTAGACCGGGTTAATACTGTGACCGTTGTTTGTCCCGGGACACCGAGCTACTGTAACTGACCTGGATGTAGGCTAACGTTAGCTCTGCTCCCGGGCTAAGTGACTGTGGAGCTAACGTTAGATCAGGTCTGAGCTGCTGTTGTTTAGTCTCATAACAGGAATACAGGAAGTTTAATTTTTATACATCACAAACTGTTTCTGTGTGAAAAGGTTTAAAATGTGACATTAAAGGTTTAACAGTGACACTGCTGTTACACTGATGCGTTCAGGGACCATCCTCTCATGTGTGCTTTCTCTCTCTCTCAGAGGTATCTGGTCTGTGTTCAGAGATGGAGTCTCAGAATCCAAACCTGACCTGCATAATCTGCTTTGAGCGGTTCAGGTACCCAGTGACCATCCCCTGTGGCCACACCTTCTGTCAGAGGTGCATCACCACTCACTGGGACACCAAGAGCAAGGCTGACATCGGACCTCACTGCCCCATCTGCAACGAGCCCTTTGAGAAAAGGCCCGTCCTCAAACGCAATGTGTCCCTGTCAGTCCTGACTGAGGCTGCAAACAGCAGCGGCCCCCCCAGCAGAGAGTTGCTCCTGAGGGGGGGTGAAGCGGCTAAAGCCATGCTGCTGTGTGAGCGCCACAAAAAGCCTCTGGTGTATTACTGCAGGCAGGACAAGATGTCCGTTTGCTGCGAGTGTGGCATCTCAGAGTGTGTGACCCATGAGAAGGTGCTGCTGGAGGCAGAGAGGGAGAACCAGGAGGTACAGGACCACGAATGCACCACAACTGTTTAACATGGACCCAGACACACACTGTTTCTTCGTCATCACATGGTGTGAATGTTAAACCCTCCTGTTGTCTCCTGTTACAGCTGCTGCTGGAGAGGAAGAGCAAGGAGGTGGGGAAACTCATCGAGGAGACACAGAAAAGTATCAGTGAACTGGCTGAGAACATTAACCAGGCTAAGGTAACGTCCTCATATCTACCTGTCCTCAGGTGAAGAGCATCACCGGGCTTCAGTGTCAAGTCAAGTCAATTTTTATTTGTATAGCGCAAATTCACAACATAAGTTATCTCAAGGCACTTTCCAAATAGAGCAGGTCTAGACCTTCTCTTTAGAATATTATTTACAGAGACCCAACTCCCAGCAAGAGCAGTAGTAGCGACAGTCAGCTAATAACATTAATATTTATTATTATCAATTAAAGTAATCTTAGCAGGTTTAGCAGCATGTGTTAAACGGGACCATGGGGGCAGTAGGTGGTTTGCAGTTGCAGATCCAAACTCTGCAGCTCTGGAGGCCGGAGGACCTGTGGAGAATAACAGGAAGGAGATAGAGAAGGAAAATGGGCGAGAGAGAGAGAGAGAGAGAGAGGCAAGCTGGGCGCTCATGTCCACAAAGTGCAACCAACATGTCAGAACATGTGTAATAGATGTGGCGGCAATCTTATTTTTCTTATCAGCGATGTAGATAAAAACTACTGTACAGTCTGTGTGTTGACAACAAGAGGGGGAATATTCAGAAGCAGAAACTCCCTTCAAAACATTTACTCAAGAAAAATAAAGACTGAGTCTTTGTGCTCGACTTGGCTCCACACACTGATTACCTACAACTCAGAGCTACTGGCTGTGATGTAACTAAAGTCACTAAATACAGTTTACTGATTCTTAGTCTGGCTCTTACACCAACAACAGAAACCTTCAGCTTCACTCCTGCAGAGTTCAGTTAAACCAGCTTTAGCTCCATGTTCAGCTGCTACAACCAAGTTTAATGAGCAATCAGGAAGTTGATTACTCTCCTGCACACAAGAGACACAAGTCCAGGTGTTAACTGACAAACCCGCAGCTTTTAAAACCAGTGAAGCTTTGTACATTCTCTGTAGATAAAGAATAATACTGTATTCACCTGATGTTCCCAGATCTCACAGAGCAGACGTGTGATTCAGTGTTTTCTGTCAACAGGTGACTCTTGAGCAGACCTCAGCCTGGGTCAGTATGAAGTTCTCCACGCTGCTGAAGGTCCTGGCTGAGAAGCAGCAGGCCACGGAGCTGTTCGTCGACGAGCAGAGGGAGGCCGCCATCACTGAGGCCGAGGCCCGGCTCTCTGAGCTGCAGGAGAACAACCAGAGACTCAAAGAGAGCCAAGAACAGATAGCAGCTCTGCACCAGCTCCCCGACACAGAGCTCATCAAGGTGCTGGACTGTGGTATCAGAAGCTTTAAAATCATCAGCATCAGGACATTGAAGAGAGTTCCCTCTCCCTGTCTCTCTCTCTCTCTCTCAGCTCATCTCTGACATCCTGTCTCTCACAGTTTCCTCTCTCTCCTCAGGAGTCTCTGCTCGTAGAAGTTCCTCGTTTTAAGGACGTCCCCACAGACGTGTCCCCCAACCTTCAGGACCGCTTGAACGGGGTCACGGACGTGTTGTCCCGGGTCTCTAAGCTGGTGTCGGAGGACCTGGACAAAGCTGTGAGCGTGGCTGTGGGTCAGGACAGAGACGGTAACCTGGTCCCTCTGAAGCTGCTGGTTCCTCCTCAGTCTGGGTTCTGTGTTCTCACTCTTGTCCCTGGTCTCTAGGTTCTCCTCAGGACAAGAGGCCGATCCTCGCTGTGGTTCCCAGTCCAGCTGCTCCGTGTCACCCTGGGGGGAAGGAGGGCCTCAGCGCCTGTACGTAGACTAATGCTTCCTGTTCTGCCTCTTCTTCTGTGATTGGATATTCTGTATGTGTATTTTCTGTAAGTATCTTTTATTTTGGTGAATCACTTCCTGCTTCTTTGTCCTTGCAGACCGATGCTCTCTGACCTTTGACCCCCGTACGGCCAACGGGCACCTGTTTCTGTCCCAGGAGAACCGGCGGGCGGAGCACCTGACCTCCGGGCCCCGCCACGTCCCAGCTCACGAGGCCCGCTTCGATCACACCTGGCAGGTGCTCTGTTTTCAGGGCTTCACCCGAGGACAACACTACTGGGAGCTGCAGGTGTCCAAGCCCTGGGCCTACCTGGGGGTGAGACCTGTTCACTATCTGTGGGGGGGGGGGGTCAGGTCTGATACTGAGGGACAGGAGCCAGGTCAGGTACTTCACAGTGTCTGGAGACAACTGAGGCTCATTGATCTACAGTGATGTACCTGAGCTCGGAACAAAGTCTGATACAGTAGAGACCAGGTCTACAGATCTATAGATCCATAGATCTATCGTCTTCATCATGTCCCTTCCTCTCCTCATCCTCATCCTGACTCCTCTTATGCTTCATCATGTCCCCTCCTCTCCTCAGGTGACCTACGAGGCCATTCCCAGGAAGGAGAAGGGGAAGAGGTGCATGGTGGGAATGAACGAACTGTCCTGGAGCCTGCAGCTGGACGAGCATCAGCTGAGCGCCTGGCACAACGGGCGGAGGGAGACCCTGGGGGGCCACTCCCAGCACAGCCGCATCGGGATGCTGCTGGACTATGAGGCGGGGACGCTGACCTACTACGGAGACGGAAAGACCAGGCTCCACGCCTTCCACTGTATCTTCACCCAGGAGCTCTTCCCCGCCTGCTGGATCGGGGAGGGGGTCAGCATCACCCTCTGCTCAACATGAGGAGACTGAAGAAGACCCCCCCCCCCCCCCCCCTACATGAGGAGACTGAAGAGGAGAGCTCAGCACAGAGGACCCCCCCCCCCCCCCAAATCATTTTATTCTTTTTACTGTGACTTCCTTCTTTGTTTTCAGCAGAACTAACTGTGATGGACTCGGCCCTTCACTCATTGTGTCCTCACATGTAACAAAGACAGAGCTAATGAAAGGTCAAAGGTCATGAAGGTCCTGAGCTCCTGCTTTCCTTTGGTTTGTTTTCTCTTCTTATGATTTTAGATAGAAGCTCAGAGTCACATGATCATTGATTCTGAAACACCTGATCCTGTCTGTTCCTCTGAGCTGGAGATTGTAACAACAACAACAAACTCCTCCTGGACCTCAGGCGTGTTGAACTTTAGAGACTCACCTGAGCCGAGTGGAAACCTGTTCTCCAGGTCTTCGGTCAGAGAATTTGTTTAGTTCAGGTCTCCAGATAAAAACTAAAGCTGATGCTGATGAACTTTCTTCAGAGTCCAGATGTGACAGGTGTGAACCAGTCAATCATGTGATCAGGACAATGAGCTGTTAAAAGTACAATCTCCTCAGTGACAACGGGATGAAAGCACACACTGAACTGTCTTCACCCTGTCATGGAACCTGCTGATGTTTTTAATTGACTTAAGAGTTGTTTTTAAATCATGAGCTCTTAACGAGCAGAGCTGTGAACACTGGGGCCCCTGAGGCTCCTGAGGCCCCTGACACAAGCTTCAGTCTTTGGGACTCTGCAGACAAGAACTACTGACTGTGAGAACCCCCCCCCCCCCCGCTGTGTTAATCTGTAATGAAGCAATATTGAGATGTTCAGTGTAGAAATAAAACAGACGTTTCCACATGAATCATTTAATAAAATCCAACTCATCATGCATCAGTCATGTGATCAGTCATGTGATCATGCTTTGTTTTCTCACTTCAAACATTTACATTAATTTGTCAATAAATTAGTTTGAAATAAATACAGAGCTTCATCATCATCGTCATCATCGTTATAATACAGAGCCATGACAGAGCGAACAGCAGCCGTGAAAGAGCAGAGACCAGATACAGGAACAGAAGGAAGAGTCCAGATCAGACCCAGACCAGGACCTCGGAGTCTCACACAGACTCTCTTGGTCCAGGTCTGACGTTTGAATCTATGTGAAGAGACTAAAAGGTGAAGCAGGCAAAAAAACAGGAAGTGACATCACTGCTCTGCTCCTGTAAAGATAATCCCTCCTGGCAGAACCCCCCCCCCCCCTTCTCTGCTCTAATCCAGGATGAGGATTCACTGCTGGGGCCTGACACTGCTATTATCTGGTCCTCTCATCCACTACAGCATGTCCCAGCAGACCAGACCAGCAGACCCCTCCCCTCATTTTAAAGTCCTGTAGACTAATGATAGAAAAATAAAGCATCAGTTACCACAGTGATCAACATCAGGCTGAGTCCAGTCAGTAGAAGAAAAGCTGAGGAAGAGGATGATGAAGGTTACTGAAATTCCCTCCACTGCACTGAGAAGACCCACACACCCTGAACACACCCTACCTGGTCTCTGTCAGGTTTCTAATGACACTTCATCAGGGACAGGAGGAAGAGGAGGAAGGGGAGGAGGAGGGAGATTACAATATATTTATTAACAGGAATGAAAAAAAGTTTGAATAAGGTGAGAGAGATGGAATGAGAGGAGGAAGAAGAGGAAGACGAGAAAGAGGGAGGATGTTAAAAAGCGTCTTGGTGAAACGGGTGATCCAGCAGGACTGAGGAGACGGAGGTTTGAGGGTCAGCAGGTCTACTGGTTCTTCTTGTCCTCTGGGGGGGAGTAGGGAGGAGGTTTGTCCTGCAGAGACAGAGAGACAGGTCCAGTCTGAGACCAGGACTACAGACACTGATCCAGGACTACAGATACTGATCCAGGACTACAGACACTGATCCAGGACTACAGATACTGATCCAGGACTACAGACACTGATCCAGGACTACAGATACTGATCCAGTTTGGTTGAGGTGAAAAAGTTGGTGCACAGACAGACGCAGCTGCTGTGTACATCATGTTATGTTACTGTACCTTCTTCTTCTGCAGTGGTTTAATCAGCTGCTTGTCTCATCGCATTAATTAGCTTCTTATTTAATTAGCTAATTTGTTAATTAGCTTCTCAAATATGGTTAAAGTGTACAGAACATCTGGACGGAGCCTGAGCTGAGGTCAGAGACACAGGACAACATAGTAACTGTTGCTATGTGATGTCATGATGTTTCCTGACAGAAATAAAACCCCAAATTAAATATGAGCTATTTTTAAAATGAGTTTTTAAATGTCCTAAAAATGTCTCTAACAGGACAAACAGGAAGTTCAACCAAACAGCCACAGTGTTAACGATGAGACGGTTTGAGCTCAGTGTGTCTGCAGACTGATGCAGGGCACTCACCTGTGGCAGGTACACATGTGTAGGAGGCAGCGTGGCACAGCTGGCACTAGCTGCTGCCTCAGCTGCTTTGGCCTCAGCTGTGACAGAGGGGGGAGGGGAAAGGCCAGGGGGGGATCAAAGGTCAAAGGTAAAGTTTCACTCTGTGTTTAGACAGAAACACTTCAATGATTTCATGATTTTTCAATTATAGATTGATTGGAAACATTAAGGGTTAGGGTTATCATCAATAATCACATGATCACAACATCAGTAAAAACTAATAAATGATAATAATTATTATTGATTGAAGTAGATTGATTGGTGTATTGACACCTCCTGCCTCTGTGTCCGACACTCACCTGCTGCTGAGGACGGCAGGTCTGGGTCATGTGGCGGCTGCTGGCCCAGAGGAGCAGAGTATGGAGGTGGGGGGATGTAGGCGGCGGCGGAGGCATCGAACGCTGGCAGGCTGGGGTAGAATCCACCTGGAGGGCAGGAACACACATGCTGCTGTTACCTCACATCTCTGTGACATCACTAATTATGAAGGCTGCAGTGATCATCACTGCTTCTACCTGGAGGGGGAGGGTTGGGGTAGGAGTATCCAGGTGGAGCTCCAGACGGGTACATCCCGTTAGTGGGGGGAGGGGGGCAGGCGTAGGCTCCGTTGGCCAGGTAGGGGCATCCACCGAACCCAGGGGTCACTGGCTGACCTCTGGACGCTGGGAGACGACAGGAGGATAAAGACGTCAGAGTCGCAAGTGTAACAACAGGTAAGTAAGGTGTTGGTGTGTCATCATACCCTGAGCGGCCACCTGCAGCATGTACTGTCCGAACTCTATGGCTCCTCCTGCAGCAAACACAAGCTTGAAGCTAGCTCCGCCCTCCCAGCCACCTGTCGGTAGAGTCACACATGAATCACTGTAGTTGCTGAACCAACAGTCACACTGTCACCTGAACAACACACACACTCACCTCCAGGCTCTGCAGTGATGCTGCCTTTGATGTAATTGGCTCCCAGCACAGGTTGTTTGACCTCACAGCCCTTCATCAGGTAGAAGGGCATCATGAACGACTGCAGAGCATCGTGGCCTTTAGCCAGGAAGATCACCTGAGGAAGAACAGACCAATCACATCATCTCAGCATCATCCCCCCACTACAGACAGTACTGCTGTCAGCAAAGACGGTGTTGTCTCAGTGTGAGGATGAGGATAAATAAAGATGAAGAGTGTGTCTCTCACCCTGTATGGAGTCAGGTAGATGCTTCCCTTCTTGCTCTTTTTGAAGGCTTCAGGCAACGTGTCCACATCACAGAAGACCAGCTCCACGTTGTCATGGTTCATCAACACACTGAGGGACAACAGCACAGGGTGACAACAGTCTGATCAAACAACAGGAATTTTTCTATTCCATCAAATTTTCAGAGTAAAAAATAACAAAATACATTATTTATATGGAGTTTTGTTTGGTTAATTTTATATTTTATACTTTAATCATCTTTGACTGAACAGTTTACAGATGAGATCATCAGATTATTGTGCAACTGTCCAGTCACTAAACATGGTCCATCACTTCCTGTGAGTCAACAGGAAACACAACCGCAGTAACTGGATTAGATCTACTGCTGGTTCTGGGTCAGTTCTGATGGTTTATTAATAAACTCCAGTGTTTCTAGAAGAATCTGTGACACGTTTTACTACAGAGCAGGTAAGAGAGCTGTGATGGAGACCGATGAAGACAGTGATACAGAGAGCAGTGATGGAGCTGCAGTAAATACTACTCCTGTCCATATGATGAAATAATGTTTGAGTAACTACGTTTATAACTAGTAAACACTGGTGTGATGACGTGTCCTCTCTGGTTGACTGCAGTGATGATGTAACAGGTTGAAGGCCATGTTTTGGACAACGCGATGATCCCATTAAGAAACATGGCGCTGTAACAGACGCTGTGGCCCCGCTGCTCAGCTGGTGTTTCACTGTAAACCCGAAGTGGTCAGACACTGATCCTGGGTCAGTCTTCAGTTCGGCTCATGTGTGACACGTCATAGAGCCTCCTGTAAGGAACCATCGCTGTGTGATAAACAAGCTAACAGATGCTAAAAGTTGTCGCCACAGTTAATTGAAGTTAGTTAGCTAACAGTGTTAGTTAGCTGACGGTGTCGCTGTGTGCTGTGTAGTATGAACCCTGCTCCCGGTTTGTAGCGTCTCCGTCCGCTAACACACACATGACACATACGAGTTGTGTTTATTTTTGAATGACGTGGCTGTGACGTTCTCCCAGGAGAGAGAGTAGGACCTGTCCGTCTGTTTAACGGGAGCTGCTAGCTTAACACGTCATCGCCGCCATCGTTACCTTTCACTGTTGTTGATGATGACTCCTCCGGACTCCGAGTGGTTCTGGTTCAGGGTCATGTCCGCGGCCCTCCGGACTCTCACGCTGCAGGATTACAGGCTGTGGTTCCGCGGGCCTGAACACGGCTGAAGAGATGTTGCTGAGGCTTGGTGCTGCACCTGCTCTTCCGTGTGGAACGCCCACAAAGTGACGTCACGCAGTCTTAAAAATAAAATACAGTCAAATGACAGAAAAAATAAGATAGAGATTTTATATGAAGGAAAAAATAGAATATTATAATAATGATATTTAAGTTAATGTAAAATTGGAAGATTTTTGGGGCACTTGGATGACAACAACAATAATAATAACAATAATGATAATAATAATAATAATAATATAATATATAATAATGCAGCTGCAGCAAACGTCTTATCTCGCTGCGCTGCAGAACATATATATCCATCTATCCATCCATCTATCTATCTATCTATCTATCTATCTATCTATCTATCTATCTATCTGTGGAAGGTGTTTTATATTTACAGGTTACACATTTACACATGGATTGTCAGTCTGTTCACACAAATAACATTGAGACAAATCTACCGCCATAGAAATCCTATTCATAGTTTTTTTTACACAGTGACAGTTCAAGTGTCATGAACGTTTCTGGACCGTTCCAGATTTTTACATTAGTGTGTATGTGGCGGAATGTTCACGGCTAGGGTGAGTGACGTCACACAGAGGAATGACCCCATTTGACCCCACTGGAGAGCAGCAGGGGCGGAGCCAGACATTGTAAACATTCGGGGTTTAGCCCCAACCCAAGTGGATATTCAGGGGACATGCTCCCCTCGGGAATGTTTTCCCGCATTCACAGCAGCTACATGCTGTTTACTGTATCAAGCCATTTGTACACCATTTGGGAAAAACATGAAAGTTGCCCAGGAAAAAAAATCATCCTAAACCTGCATCATATTTTGAATCTAATTGTTCTCTGTCTCCATCGTTCTGAAACCGCAACACAACAGATTTGAACAATGACTAATTTTCATTACTGTCACATAAAAAGAGGCAAAGACTGTCTGATGTTTCTATTTTGAATTTACATGACGTACTGTAGGTGGGGAATGAATTTGGCATAAACAGCATCACTAACTTTGACACCTATTTTTGTTACACTGCTGGAGTAGAGTTCACAGATTTAATGTTAAGATGAGAAATCTACATTTAAATCCAGACCATAATAATATGTGCTGCTCTAACTGAGCAGACAACGATCCACAACAAGACCAAGTAAATGTCTTCATGACAGAACTGAATATTAGACCAACAGAAGAACATTTACTCTAATGATATTAAATTTATTTAAAGAATAGCATCATAGGAGAAACAACATGGACATGTACTGTAATATTATCAGACAGTATTTTATTTGATCTACTCCAGATCACTCTGTTCTCATTCCCTCCTCTTTTCTTCTTCTTTCACTCTCTCAGCTCCACTCATCTCTCCATGGAAATGTCCTGCTGACTGCTTCTGCTGCTTTGTTCATATTCATCAAGTCAAGTCCAGTGTAATCCTGGAACACATGTGAAGAATTACATTGCTATCATGGACTAACATTTTCATTTTCAAGTTTACATGATTATCTCAATAGTCCCCAATAGGCTTCTATAATGACTTAATATTTATAATTTTAGCCTGTTATTTTTCCAGATGCTTTGAGGATGGAGCACTATCATTATCATGGATTGTGCATTTAAAAGGAGAATCCAACCCTTTTTAAGAATTCACATTTGTTATTCCTGTGCCCCAGAAAGAAATGGTTAAAATGTGCAATGTCATCCCAGTTTACTCTATAATAATGAATGGGGCTCTGATGCTGCAAGGCCTTAAAATATGTCTAATTTCTTACACTACAATGAGTATTTTAAATTTTAAGCTTTATATCCAATTCAACATCTGGATGAGACCTGTTTGGGGGGGACTCTACACAGCTACTGTAGATAGCTGATGGATTTCTGCTGCTGCTTGTGGACTTGATGCTGGTTTACTCTGTGTGTAAATGTGTATTTTAATAAAACAGCATGTTATGTAATCTGATTCCTGACGTGGGGAAAATATCAGGAAATTAACAAACGCCGTTGAGGCCCAGCGTCAGAGCAGTAGGTCTAATGGCCATCCGGCACGGGCGGCTGCTTCCGGCCTGGTTGTGGGTTGTTGGACTCGGAAAACTGGTCGGACCGCATTTGAGCCGGATCTCTGGGCCCAGACCCGGCCGAGTCTTTCTCCAGAATAATGTGAATAACAGCAGAAGAAGAAAAGTAAAGTGGGGAACAAACAAACGCAGAAACTTTTCGTACCTGTGACAGTTTCGGAAATCGGACGAACAGGAAACGGGGAGTGGAGGGAAAAACCAGAGATGCGCACATCTGTCTGCTTTAATGGTCTGCGCACATACGGGCATTTGGCCGAAAGGCGCCAACTTTGCTTTAAATACGGAAGACAAAAAAAAAAAAAAAAACCAGGAAAGTCACAGTGGGCCCATAACTGGCTCTGAGAACAGTCCCCGGTCCAAACACTCTGAAACTTCCCCCGGGAAATCTACTGCCCGGTGCCGGAGGTAAGTCCGGCAGATTCGGAGGCTTTGAATTTACTTTCTCGTTGTGCGAGAAAATGTTAATTTCTTGATGCTTCATGTGACCAGTGCCACATTTACTGGCCTGAGTGTAAAATAGACAAACACAAACCTTTTTCTATATCACAAACTAAATATCAGTCAAAGGGAAACCATGATTGTAGTTTATATTCTGAGCAAACATTTATAGTAATTACTGTAAAAGTGTGGAGTTATTTTTGTGCCTCATTCCTGAGTCACAGTGGGACTTTTTGTCCACAGACAACTACATTTCACAAACACACAAATTTATTTTGAAGAAAAAATATTTTTGAGCAAATAATACTGTAACCTGAGCAAACTAAAATCTATTCTGTGCTCAATAAGGCTATTTCTGGGTTTGCTATTATCCACAATAGCAACGTGTGTCACTCAGTTTTAGTCAATTCTCTGAGAAGCTGCTCGGCGAAGACTGAGCTCCTAGCCGCCATGCAAACGGGGAAAACGGATTTGCCGGTCCAGTCAGAGAGACTGACACCAAGTTGAAGTCATAAATATAAATAATGTTATAATAAACTTCATATTAGATTCTGGACTTTTGGGAAAACACCTGGGGCTGGAGCCACATAAACCAGCCCCCTCGCTCCACCTATGGTTAGAGCGTGCTGCTAATAGGGCCAAGGTCATGGGTTCAATCCCCATACTGGCCAATAGCATTAACCCTTTAGGAATCTCCCTTGTAATGCGTCAGACCGAAACACCCTTTGCTATTGCGGCAGATCACTTTTGTTTCTCGCCCTTCTCTGGTGCCGTGGGTTAATGTGTGCTTCTTAAAGCATTAAAGAAACAACGCTTACACCTCCCAGGGTGTGATTATTTCTGGTGTGTTGATGTAAAGTTTGAGGCAGCAGTGGCTGTTTTAACTCCTCAGATAAAAAATGTTTTGCAGAATCTCACCACCTCTCATATGCTGAACATGTTCTTGAATATTTGGCGCTCGCTACAGACACCACCCGGGTGGCCACAGCTGATGAAACGTTCAATATCATCTAAACCGTAGCTGCATCAAAAGGTAGTATATGTGGTTTTCGGACCATGTGGCCTAACGGACAAGGCGTCTGACTTCGGATCAGAAGATTGAGGGTTCGAGTCCCTTCATGGTTGGATGTTGCATCCTATGCATTGCTGAATCTAAGGTGTTTGATGGAAGCATCTTTACTGCTTTAGTCCGCGTCACTGGTGCAACACATACTGATGCAGTGGTCAGCTGTAGATTAGGGTGATGATGCAAAGCTTGAGAAAAACCTTCAGACTTTGTTCCACACATAGAAAGATACCATTACCTCATGATACGAGAGCTCTTTTCCTGTTTTGGTGGAGAAACATGAAAAATAGATTGAGTGTGATTTGTTCTGTCGTTCTGATTCTAAAGCAAAATGTATTGAGATGTCGGCCGGTTAGCTCAGCTGGTTAGAGCGTGGTGCTAATAACGCCAAGGTCATGGGTTCGATCCCCATACTGGCCATAATTATTAATACTTCAGGCTCTCCCTGTTACTTCGTCAGACAGAAACACAGCTTGTTCTTTTGACCTTAGTCTTCTTCTTAGTCAGGGCTCTCCTCCTTACGTGATCTTTAAAACATGATCAGACATTTAGTCACAGGTGACCATGTGTTCCTCTAACCATACAACAGGATTTTCCAACTAGAACCATCAAAGAACAAGAGCAAAACTACTTTTCTTGTTTCAGCACTTTCATTTTTAATCAAAAACACAATCATCCTACAAATTCAGTCTATTTAACACTGAATGAATAAGTATAGGTTCATGAAAGACAGTAATAGGTGAGAACGAGCTGAAAGAAAATGATTCGGACATTAAAATTAAATGCATTTTATTTCTTAATAAAAAGAAATTGTATGCAAAATGTCAATTGCTGCTTTCTAACACAGAAAGGAGCAGATACAAAGACCCGGTTTGTCTCATTTGCATTAACATAACTATTGCTGACACTGGATTTTACAGTAGCTGAACACACGCTTGTGATTCTTGGTTTCTGTCAGAGGTGGAGTAACACAACGAGGTCACTAGATGGAGCTGTTCTCAAGAAAACTGGTGCCATCTGGACTTGGTAGTTTACTCTCACTACTCCGACTGAACCCAGCCTCCACTGATGCGTGTATGTGTTTACCTTTTGACTGACAGACATCCTTTGCATCTTTTAAGCCAGTATCAATAATGGTTGTTTTTTTTCTCCAAGATTACGTGACTGCAAAATTGATTGTGACACATTTCGACTCCTGTTTTTCTACATAATTAATTCTAATCTTCTCTGAATACTGTGTGTCTTTGAGTTCGAGTAATTGAGTGTTTTTTGGATTTGGATTCTACACATCTGAAGAGGATATTTTTTTTATCAAAGAGCTGCCTGAAACACATTTAGTACGTGCAGTGCATCTTAAATATAAATTATTGAGGTTGTTTCCCCTTTTCCTTCCATTTTTTTCTTATAATTATTTCATAATATCTTCTTTATATATTCAATATTGAACTCTTTGAGTGGTAAGAAGTGATGAACTACAGTCCAGACTGTAAATATTTGAATAGTTATGTGTTCTTTGTTGCTCAGACTTGTTGCGTCTCTGTGCTGTGATAATACATTAAAGTGCCAAGTCTCAACTTTAAGTAGGTTTACATCAATATTGAAAGGCCTGTGTGTGAGATGTTTCCATTATCACATATAATGTCCAAATTGCAAGGGTTTAAAAGTAACTGGACACTTGGTTTCTAAGGCAGCTGTGTGTCTTTTCACTGTTGGTTCATACACAGAAGAGCTCACATGTGGATCACAGTTGATTGTGAGTTGCTATTTAGATCGTGGTGGAGTTGTCTGTATAAGTACGAGGAGTAAAGAGGCGACCATGCAAGTGAAGCAGGTAATAATGAGGCTGTTTATCAGAGGGATATCTGAAGTAGTTGGTGTTTCCAAATCAACAGTGCGGTACATTATAAGAAGGAAAACTAGAAAAATGGAAAAACGACCTGGTAGACTGAGGAGCAGAAGTCTTGTGGATGACCAGAAAAATCATTTGCATGGTGATGCTCTGTAGGCGGACACGTTTCCATGCCCACGTTCAAGAGAAGACTTCATGATCAGAACATCGGAGGGAATCAGCACAAGATGAAAACACCTTGTAACATGATACAGTTCTGGAACAAAGCTCTGTGAAACAAAAATGAACGTCTGTTCGATGGATGTAAAGAGGAATTATCTGTCAAAGACGGTGGCTCTGTGTTGGCTCAGGCACACATGGAAGTGGGACAGTAACAGGGAGCGTTCTGTGTGCTCACATTCAGCCAAATGCATCAAAACTCATTGGATGACAGTTCATCATTCATCAGAGCAACCGTCCTAAACACATAGCCAAAGCAACCAATGAGCTTCTTTTCAGGGCAAGGAGAGGTTGAAGATCCTCGACTGGCTGAATCAATCGGCTGATCTCAATCTGACTGAGCTGCGTTCAACAAGACCAGACTGAAGACGGAGACCCCACAACCGGCAGCAGCTGAAGGAGGCTGCAGTGAAGTCCTGGGGGAGAATCACCGGCTGATGTCCGTGGGTCGAAGACTTCAGGTCAATGACTGTAAAGGATTTTCCACAAAATATTAAATGCGATGATTTTGTTTGACTTTATGTGTATCTGTCCAACTTTGGGTACCATGTGTTAAAAGAGCTCCGTGTAATACTTATGTCATGGATTATATGCAAAAGATAAATAAACAGCGAAGGAGCTCGTCCAATCGGTGTTGCGTCACTCGTGGTGGATGGGGGTGTGTGTGTGTGTGTGTGTGTGTGCTCCTCCTGTTGTTTGCAGCTCATTGGTTTTGACAATGCACCACTTTACACAGCGTGGCTGTTTTTAATAGTCTCCTCATCAAACGTAACTGCATCCTGTTTGCTGTGTTCTCCGCCTCTGGACTGCAAACACATCTCCCAGCAGAATTGCTTTTCGCAGCCTTTCTTGCAGTTTTATGTGACTTTGATTGTTAACTTACAGATTGCACGGTGGATCACGTGGCCGTCCATTTTGTGCTCTGATTGTGTAACAGACAGCAGGGACATGTGTCTGTCTCATCTCCACAGCTCCGGTTTGGCTCATGGCATTTTCCCAGTTTTTTTTCTGTGATATAATATTAAAGTGGGGGCGGCAGTGATGCTCAAAGACTGGTTGTGACCAAAAGGGGGTGTGGGTTGTTGGTACAATTCCCTGCTGGGGAAAAGTCTGGGCAGGAAAAGTGAGTGAATCACATCATTGATGCATCAATGGAAAGATCACTTGGAGAGGTGTCTGGCGCCTACTGGTGGCACTGGGCGCCTCTCGGGCGTGAACGTTTAAAACAGATTGTAAAACAGATTGTAGATTAAAGTAGACAGAAAAAGATGCGTCCACGAGGAAACAGGCTACAATAGAACACACAGAAAAGGATGTGAGTCACTTGTGCAGTGGACAGATCATCCTTTTTATCACAGTTACGTCAAATGCTTCAGAGCATGTGTCATCAGAGTGGACGTAAGAAAATGACTACAAAAATAGTAAATCTATTTAAGATGAGGAGTGAGTCGTGGTGGTTTCACATAACCTGGTAGTTACAGTGAGTTATTGTGAAAGGAAGGTTTTCAGCACAACTTCACCTACTTCCAAGGTGCATGGAGAAAGGAAAAAGTCACACCTGGAGTTAACAGAAGAACTTTATTTCAATCAGGAGAGACTGTTGGGAACCACTGATATAAGGGATATGTACTGAGGAGTTGTTGGTTAAATGACAGGTGTGTTAGGTTGTCATGGCGGTTGTTGCATGTCCCACCTTTTTATCCTTCCATGTGCCGGTGAGACCAACAGAGAAGATTGGTAGCCATCAGTGCCAATACCGAGCTGCACCTTGAAAAGAAAAATACACCCAAAAAATAGAATTTACATTTCATTTCTACTACACTGTAAAATTGTTACAGTAGTTTTTTTTTTTTTTACATTATAAAATGTTCCTGGAGATTAACAATGAACTGACAAACTGAAATAAAGTGCGTTACAAGCAAATCCTGGCGCTGACCCAAAGATAGTTCATTATAAAACATGGTGGACATTGACAGCTGGTGTGGTGATGGGCACTGAATCCAATCTGATCAATCATTTTAAAACAGATTTGATTTGGATGGATGATTCAAAAATCATTTGAAACGCAGAGTTTGTCGTTGTCCATTAATCTTTCCAACGATCGACAGAAATGTTTCACCGGAGCAACATCAGTTTGACAAATGCTATTGTCTCACCTTTGGAAGGGTTCATTTACGGACCAGGTCTCAGATTGCAACATCATTGGGGAAAGTGTAGTGTTATTTCTGTTTTAGGGTGGATTTTCCCCACAAACGCACCGTAACAACCATGCCTTCACGCGCTCCCAACATCACAATACGAGAGAGGGAGGAGAGAGAGAGAGAGAGAGAGAGAGAGAGGAGAGAGAGAGAGAGAGAGAGAGAGAGAGAGCTGTTTACATTGTGAACCAGACCTCTGATTTATCGTCATCCAGCTCAACCACCGGGACAACAGCTGTCTCGCTTCATAGTCACTTTTTGTTCGCGGAACCGTGATCAGTTTCAGCTTTTACGCACAGTCATGATTTTGACGCACAGGTGAACTTCTGTCGCCTCATCGCGCCTCGACCACAACTCCACAAGGAAAGAAAAAAAAAAAAAGAAAGTATCGAAGCCATCTCGTCTTATTTCTCCTCTTCGTTCTTCTGTCTCGACTGCTCGGAGGTGAACCAGTGACCAGAGCCATGTCCAGGAAGAAGGCAGTGAAAGGCAAAGGGAGCTCCAAGAGCCCCAAGGCGTCGCCGAGCAGCGGCAGAGACGGCGGGAGGACGGGGAAAGGTCTGGCCGCCGCTGCCGCTCCGTCCTCCGGACTGGTTTACCCCAGCAGACCCTCCATCAGCAACAGTGGAGAGTTTTATGACATCGCCTTCAAGGTGAGCTGGGAGTTCAAGGCTTAAACGTCTCACTAGTAAAGACCAAGTGAGAAATTCAATTAAGCAATCAGTAAATTACAGGTGTGAGGTAGAAACGTTACGTTACGTCTAAAACGAAAAACCGCGGGGGCCAATTTCTCCTCTTCTCACCTGACTTGAAAACCTCGTTGGCAGCGTTGTTCAAGAGCTTCACAGCGAACAGACACAGTTACCTGAGTGCAAGATGATTTGTATCTGGAAACCGGCAGCACGATAACTGTCAACATAAAGTTGAGGTGTGTGTTAAGGGTCGATGTTTTGCTGTCAGGTACACGTGATACAGGTGTGCAGGGAAACTTATTTTTGCCAAGAGAAGAAAAACATTTTGACTTACTATTTCATAATTCTGATTTAGTATCGGATATTTTTTTTAACTTTTGGCTTATTAGCTCATAGTTTTGATCATGTAAGTTCAAATTTGACTTAGTATCTCATAAGTTTGACGTAGTAAGACAAATATTTGACCTGGACCTTATTGTCAAAGTGGAAAACTAAAAACAAAAAGTCAAAATTGTGCCTAATTTTGACTAAAAGTTAAATTCTGACCCAGTATTTCAAAAGTTTGACTCAGTAAGTTTAAATTATTAGACTTATTATCTCATACTTTTGATGCAGTAATTGACTTACTATTTTATACTTTTGATTTTGTATTATTAAAGTTATAATATGTAAAATTTCCACATTAAAATGTCTATATATATATATATGTATATATTATTACATTACATTATCCCAAATGTTTCCAGCAATTCTCAAACCTAGAGATATCTGTGATTTTAATATGCTAACGCTCTGTGTCATCTGGTCACCTGTCAATGACATCACATCCCCTATGCGCATGCGTTGGTGGTGTGGTTACCTGCTAGAAGCTCAAAATGGACTTTTAATTCAGGTTTAAGCCACAATAACTTTTATTTTAACCGGATGAAGGATTTTAATCATCCGACATCTGAATGTTAAGTTATCAGAAATAAAAAAAATTAAAAAAAAAAAAGCATCTGAGTCACTGATACTTAAAGTTAAACTGGGTTCCTACTGATTTAATGCCTTAATCCGTTGTCAGAGAAACAATGAAAACAAAGGTTAGCATCAGTCTCAGCTCCCAACTCTCAATGCTCAAACAGTGACTTTAGATGTGAAGCTGCTTTATTCAGTGTTTTTAACGGTTGTAATCACCGGGTCTGTTTTGACTTCCTGAACCACTCACACTGGAGGAATCAAAACCAGGAAGAATCTTACGGCAATGGCGGTGCAGACAACAACTCCCATGATCCCGCGCTGTTTCAAGATGTCACCCATTGTTGTCTTTCGTCATTGTTTTGATTGAGAGACCGCTAGAGGCAGAAGGTTCAAACTTTGCGTCTCATTTTGACTGAGAAAGTTGAATTTCGATCCACTATTTCATCATTTGTGTCACCTAGTTTTTTTATTTTCATTATGCCTATTTTTTTTTATTTTTTTTTTTTATGTCTTGGCAGAAATTGGCCTCC
The DNA here is from genome assembly GCF_021018895.1 of Seriola aureovittata. Classification (NCBI taxonomy): domain Eukaryota; kingdom Metazoa; phylum Chordata; class Actinopteri; order Carangiformes; family Carangidae; genus Seriola; species Seriola aureovittata. The sequence goes on from NC_079384.1 coordinate 3,458,551, forward strand.
GTAGATTTGCCTTCGCGGTTGTGATATGCTGCTTGCTAGAAAATGTTAATTTCACCATTATTTCCCTCAAGGCACATGGTTAATAAAATTCACAGGACTATTGTTTTATCCATATAGGTCAATTCATCCCCAGTGTCTGTAATTGCATCATGTTAAACTCCAAAAAACTCCTCTCACATGCATGAAATACTCCCAAGTACTCCCAGTGTGTCTCCACGCTTGTCTTTTCAAATGCTGAAGTTTAGGAACTGTAATGGCCGACAGAAACATTAAGCGGTGAGCGCCACAGTTGGAGTGTAATAAAGCAATAACAGTGCAATAACACTGGAGGTGTTTCTATTATGTATGAGATCACTTGACAGTGGTGCATTAGGAGGCTTTTTGTTCACAAAACATCTGGCAGCAACTGCACATCCCATAATACATAAGTCATTTTCCGTTTTACCAGATTCTACTTTTAAATTATGTTTTATTAATTAATTAATGTAAAACGTCATAAACGCAAGTAATACTTTTAACTGTAAACTTGAACTGAAATTAACATAAATGCTGTATACAATAAAAATACATAAAATTTATCAATATACCATAGCCTGTAAAGCTTCTTCATGAAGACAAACTTATTCAGAATATTATAATACCGTCATGTTGCTGCCAAAACTTCAATAATTTAAGTATAATTAAAAATTTTATGATGTTGTTTGGATTGTTGTTTCTCTTGAAGAATCACACTGGACATATTTTCAGCTTTTATCACTTTTCATTGATTAATAAAAAAACAGGTAGATGAATACATTACGTTAATTAATGCATAATGGAAATAGTAATTAGATGCAGCCTCATTGACGATACAGCATTGACAGATAATAATTTAAAAAACAACGAATTGGAGATGATAAATAATAATGATAATCTGTGTCGCGCAAATCTGCAAATCTGAATTCTCATCACGTGGGTATTAATTTTGGACCCTGATTAACAACTGTTCCCGTGACAACCCCGCCAAAATCTCTGCTCAACTCTGACTCTGTATAATACACAGAGTTGTATCGGTTCAGTGTCTCAAGTATCACCTCTAATCGCAGCAAATCCAACACAGTCGGCTCTCATATCAGGATGCGCCGCTGACGGCGGAGTCTATAAATAACAAATTAGCAAAGCTTTGATAGGCACAGTACATGGGTTTGTGTTGCCTGATGAGAAGGAAACAAAACAAACAAGCTCTGAGTCCCACCTCTCCCTTCTCTCCGTCCCAGTGGTCGGAACAATCTGCTCTGTCCCACTGGAGTGACTGGAAATAATCTGTTTCCCCTGTACGTGTGTCAGTGTCTTACATTTCCTAAACTCTGTTTTTACCTGAGCCTTTAACCCTCCTCTACTTCTTATCATCCTCCCCCACACACACACACACACACACACACAAACGGCTTTGGCTTTTTATCAGCCAACACCTTTCTCTGTGTGTCTGTGTTTCAGGTGATGCTGGTGGGGGATTCAGGTGTGGGGAAGACTTGTCTGCTGGTTCGCTTCAAAGACGGAGCCTTTCTAGCCGGAAGCTTCATCTCTACTGTGGGTATCGACTTCAGGGTAAGTGTGAACACGAACACACTCGGGATGAAAAGCGGACCTCAGGTCAGTGCGACACTTTGGGTTTGGACGTTTGTTTGGAAAGCTTCGGGAAGTGCGACTCTGGCAGAACAACATATGTCAGCGACAGCAGTGTGAAGCTTTCCAAATCACTTTAAATGCCTTTCACCGCGTCTGACAGAACGTAAACACAGAAAATAGCCCCCTGGATTAGCTTGCCGGCTAACCGGGCTAGCTGTTTGATTAGTCAACTAGCGACCTATGTATTGCAATAGAAACAAATATCAATCACTTGCACATCGTGTCATATATAACACAATTACACTTCAACAGAGGTGCAACAAAAACGAGCTGAAGGGACACGTGGCGAATGCAAAGTTAGCATGACGCAACGGTGGAATGGACACAATTATAACAGGAGGGAGGTTGGAAAATACCACATTTCCTTTAAACTTGTACTATGCCACCGGATCGTACTTTTCCCACAATGCAACTTGACTTCGTCTTTCTTTAAACCCTCACTCCAGGTTGAATTCCCTCCTCTTGAATTTTCCAGAAGCGGTTGTTTCCTCAGACTTTTGAAGTTCCCTCCAGAGTCACGAAACACTTCATACAACGGTTTCCATGGGCTTGACTAATACTTTCTATGACAAATAATTGAAGTTTGAACATTTCCTGTTTGCAGAGAACTGAACACGACTTTTCAGGATTGAATTCTTTGATCAAGAGTGTAATTTTCCTAAAAAAAAAAACCTTGTATGGAGCTCTAACAACGGCGCTTTAGGAGCCAATGTTCTGGTTCAGCTCTCTTTCCTATATGAGAGTGGTGAGGTGTTTAAACCCTGCCGGTCCCTATGGGATACAACACATTTAAGATAAATTAAAAAAAAAGGTAATTTAAAGTGTGATTATTTATTGACGGGGCTAATCCTTTCTTTACTGCTAATGGCTAACCCATTTCCTGCCCGTTGTGCCCCGGGGGAAACTGCAGACGAGGGTTACAGTGCCACTAAAGAACAGCTTCTCTTTTGAGTGTCGCAGCCTCAGACTAGAAGCAGTGACCTGTTTCAGTCTTTTACCGTCTTGATGCTCCCGCAAGCGAGATCCCTATAACTTCACAATCTGACACAGCTGTTTGTGGGAAAAAAACCTTCCCCGAGGAGATATTCTCAGCCCTGATGCTGTCATCCAGACTGAGTTACAGGAGAGCTGCTGTAACAGTAAGAGAGAGGTTAAGTTCCAGTGTAGCAGGAAGGAGTGCTGAGCTGAAAACACACCGTTGATGCCGCCCAGCAGGATGTCTTAGGATGTGTGTTTACAGTGCTAGCACAAATAAGAGGCACCACAGTGTGTGAAGTTAACACAACCACACTGCGTGTAAAGCACACAGCAACATAATGTTTTACCCTGGAAGCGGGTGACTTTTATGTTGCACTGAAGCCCGTCTCTTAAGCAACGTATCAGCCAGCAGAGGAAGTAAAAAGTCCAATCAGACGAATGTGCCAAGCGAGGACGCGGCTTTGAAACGAACGCTGCTTTCCTCAGGCGATAATGCTGGAAAACAGGACAATGGTGTGGAATACAGGATCACACAAGAAAATAGAGCAGTCTTTTATGGGCAACGTAGATATAACTAATCGTCTTTTTATCTGCATCTGTGGAAGAAAGTCTTTGCAACAAGAAAGAACGGTCACTGTCACTTCTAAAAACAAACAATAAAGAACACGCACCTCCGGGAACGAACAGCTGACTTCTGAAAGTCTCTGTGACATCCAGATGTTGCTTCAGTAAATGTATTGGATGCTATTGGAGCAGTGTGCGGATGCTTTGTCTGCGTCTCCCCTCATTATCACTCCTGTGTGTGATGGGACTGTCCGCCCAGGTACTGGAGGGTGACAGTATGAGCAGATTGTGATGAATGATTTATTGGTTATTTCAAAGCAACACTATTCAAAATATAGAATTGCAATCACTGTTTTGTTTGTTTGTTATTTCTCTGCTGCGCTCTCACATGCACATATTTGTATTTCTATACTTGTAAGCACTCAGCTCATGCTGCAGCCTTCAATTCATGAAAGCACATGAGCTGCTTTTAAAAATAAAAAGTGTTGGTATCAATATCGATAGTGGCGGTTCTGGCCCTGTGTTACTTGGTATCGGATTGAATTAATGCGTGCACCGTAGCCATGTTCATGAGGATGGGGGATTATTATTTCAGAGGTTTGCACATGTAACGAGCAGACATGCACCATTTTCATTCCCGGCTGCTTTAGGAAGGAGTGAAGCTCTTTAGAAAACACCGACCGTCTCCTTTCAGTTGTGGTGAAAACAAACTGGGATCATTTGGTTGTGAATGTTTCAGTGTTTAACAGATACGTCTGGTCACCGTACGCTAGGCTAAGCTAACGTTCGCCGGCAGTAGCTTCATATTTAAATATGAGAGTGCTTTCAAATTTCTCCTCACTCTCGGCAAGAAAGTGAATAAGTATATTTCCCCAACACCAAGTGTTAACCTTTACACCTCTTCTTTTAAAAGAAAAAGGGAGGGCCATCTGAAATGTCCTCACTCTCAACGTGTCAAACTTTTAATTGGTTCTCACAAAGATAGATGTACAAGAGAACGCACACATCAACTTCCTCTGGCTTTTTAATGTGCTCGCTCGATCTCACTCCGCTTTAATCTCCTGTTTTGTATATATTTGATGTCTGCAGCTCTTTATCTCTTCATTTTATTCTTAGCGATGTGACGAGACGCTGAAGGAAAAAGCACTGCTACAGTGTTTTGAAATTGTTCTGCTTTGACAGCTTACTTATTAAAAACTTTAAGAACATTGTGAACATAGACATGAAAAATGATCCAGGTTTGTTGGCGCACTTCAGTATGCACTTTGTTTAGTGATAAGCATTTTGGAGAGTTTTATTATTAAGGCTTGTGTAGTGGCTGTGACATGATATGATACTATTTTTAAATAGCAGAAGCCACTTATCTATGTTTAACCCTCCTGCTATGGGTAATGCTATCAGTTCATGCTAAGATGTCGGCACTGGAGCTTGTTATCGCCATGACACGTGGATGACCAAAGGGCAAATAAGCTCAGCGAATTTCTTTAATTGACACTGTTCACTGATATTTGATGTAATTCATTTCCAGCAGCTCGCAGTGCAGTAGAGGTCATCTTGACTTTCACCTTGTGCTTAATTGAAATGGGTAAAAAAAGGATTTCCTTCAGCGTTAAATTGTTCTTTGAGGTGATTTAGTCGATATGTTCTTTGCTTAAAGCCATTGGACAAAGTTGCAGAAAATGGTTATTAGGACGTTTGTATAACTTTTGTTTGGAAAAGTTACGGTTGGATAATTCAGTTTTCTCTTCCTCATGTCGTTAAGTTAATACTGATCATTTTTATTTACTGTTTTCTGACAGTTTGAGGACAGTCTGAGAAAGTTAGAGCTACAAAGTGTGATACGATATGAGATGATACACCAGCTTGTTATCTGTTCACACCTCGTCCAAATGACCCCGTTGTTCTTCTGCTGGAAATAATCACATCTCTGTGCTTTGGTGTTTCTCCCAGTGTGAATACAGGGCTGCACTAAGTTGTGCCCATCAGGCAGCTCTGAGAATATATTGGGAACGTTGGGAATAAGCTGTGCTGTAAACTGCTGCTCTCCAGCTAAAAGCTGATATAGTGTAGCTGTGAGTGCAGCACTGAGCGTTAAAAACCCTGCAGTTTTCAGCACTGTCAGGATTGTGCAGCAATGTGACCTTTTACATTCAAGATAATGAGGAGTAGGAGTCAGCACCCATAAAAAAAAAAAAAAAAAACTTTTTGGAAGAGGGCGCAACCTAACTTCTTTCTGCCTTTTTTCGTCCATTTATATTTCTCTTGACAGAATGAGATGGTGAGTCAGAAACCAAAACTTCAAACACTCCTCTTGTCTCGTCTCCTCCTTTCTGTCTTTCTCTGGGAGAATTGTTAAACTCGCCGATGAGATTCATCCGTTTCTGCGGCGGATGATTAGCAGGGTGTGTTTCTGCCTCTTCTCCCTGCTGTCCATGATGTGTGTGTGTGTGTGTGTGTGTGTCTGCACATTTAATCATGTGTGCTGCCTCCTCATTTCCATAGTTTGGCTTTTCCTCTCCCTCTCGCCACCTATTCGCTCTGCCTGAAGTGATGCAGCACAGCACCGGACCGGTTAATCATTAAACTAACTGCCTCACCCGTGCACCGACGCAGATGGTTTTCTATGCATGTGAGAGAGAGTGTGTGTGTGTGTGTGTGTGTGTGTGTGGCCTGGAAGGTGCAACAGCCTGCCAGAGCATGACAGGAGGATAATGTTCACCACCCGCAATGCCCTTTAGAGATAATTGCCATGTGACATAGTTGCCGCGTGCGATTGTTTGTGTGTGCGCGACCGGCTAGCACCGAACTCTCGGAGGAGGAACAGCTGTAGGAAACAGCTGCCTTGAAGCCACAACATCTTTACTGTTTTAAAGTTCCTCCCCACACATGTTTTAAACTATGTAAAAAATACTCTGCTATGATTAATATTTTGTTTTCCCTGACCTGAGAAAGAGCACATCACATGAACGATTAGTTAAAGTTGCAACCTGTTGATTAGATCATGAGTAAAGTTACAAATCCATTCATTGCATTATATTCATGACGTAACAGCTGAACGGGAGGGAGCTGCTGTACCCGAGAACAACTGGCGCTAGTAGTGATGGTCCGCGGTGAGAGGAGTGAAATGACGCTGGAGAAATCACTTTATCCTCTTCCGTTCGAGAGGCAATATTTGAACTATTTTATTGTATCTCATTGTCAGGCTTTCTTATTTGATTTGTCTTTTTCATTTTTCCACACTCCAGACTGAACCAACCTCTATGAAAAGTGCTATACTAATAAAGTTTGATTGATTGATCGCTTGAATAAAGCGCACCTCTATTGTGCGTTGTACTTTGTCAGTCACGAGGTTAGATTTAATCTGCTGGATTGCTTTATGGCACGAAACTCCAGAGCAAATGGAGCTAAAGCTTTCAGAGTTGGTGGTGAAGGAAGATGGTGGGAAGAGTCACAGAGACCTGGAGAAGTCATTTCTAATATATTTATTCTCTTCACTGAAGGCGAACGGAGAACATTCAACAACAACAGGAGAGCAGTGTGTAAATGACGGGACAAACTTCACTTTTGTCTCTTGTCACTGTTTGGGGATCAGGCTCATCAGGCAAAAAACACTATGGTGGAAGGAGTGAAAGGACACTGGAGAAACCACTTCCGACGCCTGTTGTTGTTGTTGTTGTTGTCGTCGCCATCCACACTGCTCCCCACACCTCCTTGAGCTGTCTGGGCTGCTGGCCCCCGGAAGATTGTCAGTGTATATTCAAGACTAATACGTTGCACTGAACGTCAAGCTTGTGAGATTTACACAGCGGGGGGGGGGTTCATTTTTAGAGCTGGCCATCCTGCGGGCGTGAGATAGTAGCTGCTTCTCCTGGCCGTGGTCTCTCTAATTAAAACAGTTAATTTAATTTTTTACCAATGGTATCTTTAGTACGTGCACTCTTGCCCCTTGTTTCTCCAGCTGCCTGTTTGTCTGTGCATTTAATGCAAGACCACTTTTTGAATGTGCTGTGTCAGTATCCTGATCGACGGATTATAAGACTGATGACGGTTACAGCCTCTCTGCGGCGCTTCAGGCTCCCAGACGCCGTCCATCGATCCTGGGACGCCTCATCTGCCCCCGAGGAACGTCTGTGGCTATGTTCATGATGCAGGCAAATCTCACCAAACAAAACATGCTCTTTATGCTTGACTGTCGGCTTCGAAATACACTGGTAACCGCACTGGACAACACTGGTTGTCATAGTAACACTCTACAGGTACACCAAAGGCAATTTTCTGTCCACAATGTGAAACGGCTGAAAGGTATAGTCTGCATTATGCATGTGCCGACACACACACACACACACACACACACACACACATTTTTCAGACACTGATTCACACTCGTATTCACACACATACAGTCATCAACTCCTAATTGTTTAGCAGGATGAGTCATTCATATCTGAAGGGCCTCACCGTACATCCATGTTTGATTATGTGTGTATGTGTTGTATCGTGTTCAGCGCTCGATGAGCTGATTTTAACCTGGATTCACTCACAACACTCACTGACAGCGTGTAGACTCTCACCAGCGCTGTGGGTTCGACACGCCACCTGAACATTATTTAAATGAACTTACTTGTTGTGCTGTATTTCCGTTATATGACAATCTTTTTGGGTAAAATCACAAACCCACGATCTGACTCAACATGTACATCCTGTTTCTGCTCGGATTTTATTGTGAAAATCGTGACTTTAAGGCGCGATTCGTATCTTTTTTATTTTTTATTCTATCTTCATGATCTCATCGTCACATCTCAGCAGGTTCATTTAATGAACATATTGGTTTTAATCTTAGTGGACAGATAAACTTAGCAGCTCACAGAATCTTGTCTGGAGCTTCAACTTGGATTTATTGTGACATATTAAAATTTTTAACAGAAGAAAAATCTTAAAATCTGAATGGAGTGTATGCAACCTGCTTAAGAAGATTACGTATAAGACAAAGTTGGAGAATTGTTCATTTTATTTTTCTTCATGTTGATTTTTTTGCTCATTTTAACAAACAATAAAAACCTCAAACCATTGCACAAACCATAACAAACAGGACAATAAGTTAAATTGACAATCAAGCCAAACTCGACCACCAAATAAACAAACGAGTTACAGAGCGGGTCATTACTGTCAGAAGCTTCCCGTCGGTTCTACGCCACATGATCTGCTCTTCTCCTGCAGCGTCGGCTGAAAATAAGCCATATGCAGATGCGTTTCCGTATTCATGAATAAGCAAAATGATGAAACACACTCATGCTAATAAGCCGCCACGGGACGACAACAACACCGGGAACAGTACAAAGTCAAAGTCACATTTTCTGCAGTCTTACGTAACCTATCATTTCTACTTCTCTCCCCTTCATTCCTAATCCTCTCTGCTGAAGGGTTTCATTTACATTTACTTTGCTTCTCCTTCTTTGAGTCGGTAAATTACTCTTGTTGTATAACACGACCCCAAAGTGAAGTGGCCCAGAGGACCTGAAGACCTGGTGACAGACGTACAGGGTCTCTGTGGGTCCTTAAAAAGTCCTGAATTTTAGGCTTTTTAATGTCTTAATTATGATTTTGAAAGGTCTTAAAAATTTATTGGATTATGAAGTTATCGTTAATAAAGTTGCAGTTGTTTTGAGGAGAGATTTTTATTCACACTGTAACAAAACTACAAAATGAAACCAATATGGAGCCAATAACCACTAATGCAAACTGGGCAGCCTGGTCAGAATTTATTGGAGCATTCCCAGCTTGTGTGTTGTGATATTGTGTTTGGGCTGATGTGCCGTCTCCTCGCATTAAAATGAAAGGAAGTAATAAGTTAAAATGGTTTTCTATTAATTCTGGTAAGTGCATGTTCTACGTGATCGACCTCAAGGCCGCAGCATTTAGTGCTCAGGTGAAGCCCGCCAAAACTGCACAGTCTTAAACTGTGTTCATGAGGGTCTTAAACTTGAAACACCCACAGAATCAGGTGCGTTCGTTTGCATCACACAACTACTCATGTGCTTGTTGGGTTCCCAGGAGACTGTTGTTATGGACCAGTAACCGTGACAACACAGCAAGGCAAATGAATTTGTGGAAACTGCTTCTACCAGATTCAGCTCGTTAGGCTGCCAGATGGCTTTCAGGCTTTTATTTTTTTTTCTCGAGCTTCAGAGGTGACTGAGGTCATCAGCTGGGGACGGGGGAATGTTTTGGTTGTGGTTATTGCAGCCACAGAGGAAGCCGTGACCAAAATCGGCATGTGGTGACAAATTAACAGATGGGTTTATAGACAGTATTCATTCAGGCGGGGGCAGGTTGGTTTAAAGAAAAGCTTTGCTTCGCGTTCTCGCAGCTCGGCGCGCTCAGATTTGGAAGCGTTCCAGTTCAATCACAGTCTTCTGCTGAAGGCCGCCGAACGGCTCCGCTGGAGCAAGTCGGGGTTAAAGTGTTGATCTGTACTCCACACGAGGCTTCACGTGCAGGACTGATTTCTTTCAATGAGAAGCTAATTATACAACATGATGACAGAATGGGCAATATCAGGCTTTTAGGACACAAAGGACACATCCTCAGTAATGTTGCTTAAAATATAAAGGTTGTAACAACTTGGGGAGGAGTTTAATGATCAATGAGAAGAGGAACGATGATTAAAGGGTAAATATCTTCTTCACAAATAAAACGCAGTGGCTGCAACATGGGAATCGGTCACATTCTTACTAGGAGACTTGTTTGCAGCGGTAGCATTCGGCTGATCAATGATGTGACTTGATCTCGCAGCTCCATCACTCGCTCAGTCAGTCACTCAGTCAAGGACATTTGCGTTTATAGGGCTCTGCCTGTTTACACATTCATCTGATGTGGAGCAACATCGGCATCCATTTACAGTTGTGTTTCTGGGCACCTGATGCATGTAACTCCAATATATAATAGTTTTATTTTGCCACTGTTTTCACTAACTCCTGAGAGAAATATCTGACTCTGCAGCTGCAAATTCTCCACTAGTTTTATTGATAGATAGATAGATAGTTTTATTAATCTCTGGAGGGAAATTGAATTGTCATAGTTCTTAATGACTTTATTCAGTCTATTGGCCTCCTTTGCTTTGATGCCCAAGTGTCTGCATATTATGTCATTCATTGATAATTTCAAAAGGTTCATTAGTGCAGCTTTAAACTACACTAAAAGTGACTAAACTAACATCAAGCTGAAGGAGAATACTGACATTACTATGGTAATAAATGGTTCTGTTTTGGTTTCCTTAGGGAAAGACCGTGTTAATAAGTTTGATAATAGAAGTTATGTCATTATATCACCACCGGTGTTGAAGAACGATACTACATCCATCTACCAGCCCAACCTTCACACTCTGCTGTTCTGCTCTGTTAAAACATCAGTTCCCTGAGTTGAAACTGAAGTTGACACTCAGTGAAAGATGACATGTCGTTATGAGAGTCATCCCGTTTCCTCTCTATAGAGTTACATAATTACACATCTGATAGCTGCCCGATTCAATTACACACTTTCACAGTCTTCTGCTGAGCAGCTGAACCGGAGCAGTCGGCAGTACGATGCCTTGCTCAGGTGCACCGCAGCCATTCACTTTTACCCACTCACCGTTTCTCTGACAGTCCAGGCCTCCAAACTGGTGACTGGAAGTCTGTCACGCCCCTTTTGAGTTTCTAAGTTTATATTTGTGCCGTCTATGATTGATTAAAGGTGAGATTTATAATTAGAAGTTTTATATTAAGGAGGTCGTGAGGGAAAATAAATCAGAAGAATCGCTTTGTCATTTAAAAACAGCAGCGTGAGTGTGTCAGTATTATCCGACTCTTTGTCAGCTCAAACACGACAGATGCTGTTTCTGTTTGGGGAATTAGTTTTGTTTGTGCGAGTGATTTACTGCAATGGATGGAGAGAAACAGGTTAACAAACTCCCTTCGTTTCAAACTGTGTGAGGACAGAATTAGTCTCTATCTGTAATTTGTCACAGTTAGGAGAAATCGCAAAGAAAACACAGCTGTGTTCAACTTCTGTTCTCTCCATCTGGGTTCGTCTCCTCTCAAGTTGTTGCGCAGCGTCACACTAGAGTCCTTTCATTTGGCTTCAGCAAATGATCTACACAGACTTCAAGATGTCCCAGAATATTTGAGAGAGGGTTACCGAGGCTTTTGGGAACATGAGGAGCAAATTGTATCATATTTTCCTCCAAAACAAACAAATCCCTAAAGTCTGTTCATAGGGAACAAGTTCAATTATCTTTTAAATGGGAGGGAAGATAATTTCACATATAATGTATAACTAGGCTTTTTCTGCAAAGCATAGTCACTCAGAAATAAAAGGTAATATTACAATAGACACACACAGACACATTACACTAACATGCAGCAACAACAACAACAAGCAAATTAAACTTAAAAAAGCATCAATCCTCCGACTCAGCCTCCTCCAGCCTGAACAACCATGTAGGTCGTTTTTTCCCAGCCCCGTGATACCAGAGTGTCTCTTGAAATAGACCCCGAAATAGCCCTCTTGCGTACCGGACCTCAGTTGTCATGGTTACTACGAAAAAACACGACTGTACCGATCGTCACAGTGGTTACTATAGTAACGGTCGTGGCTTGGTTAGGTTTACACTAAAACTTCTTGGGTAGGTTCAAGAAAAGAAGGTGATTCGGGTTAAAATAAGTACTTCCTCCACATCAGACGATCTCTGTTGTCATGGTTACAATAATAACAACGCGGTTAACTTTGTTGAACGCCCGTGGATAAAAGAAACAACATAAACTGCTGGTTTCACGTGGGAATCGAACACACCGTTCTCCTGTGTTTCGTTGACCCATCCGTCCACCACAGCCTCCTCCTGACGTCGCCACACTTTTCCCTTCGCTCCTGTCATAACGACTACAGCCACTAGATGTCGCCTAGCAACAAAGCGTAACTATGGGTCATATTAACCTGCGGCACAAACGACCTGAGGGCTTGTTTTTTTTTTTTTTGTACATGAGGACAGTCTCTGTTCAGTCCAGATACTTTCACTACAAACCTATTTAAAGCTTCTGCATGTTACAAGGCAAATCAAGGTTTAAATAGTCAGTGCTGCATTCAGGGGCACAAGTTAGATCAGTATTTTGCAGCATTTGTTAGGAAAGTTTCTTTCTGTTATTGCTGCTCAAGGCAAGATTTTTTTTTAATGTAAAAATGTAACCATGTTTTCAGCCTTAGTTATGAATTGAAAATATCCCAATCACCCATAAGAGAGACAAATTATTCATCCATTTTGCCTCTGTATGTATTCAAGGCTGAGAGAAAAACTGTCTGGGGAGTTCATCACAGTCCACAAACAATCACGAGAGTCACAGAACATCTCATTCACATAGCCATTTTTCTCGGTGGCTAATGGAGCATGGAACCTTTAGGGAACTTTCAGTGCTTTTTTCTTCTTCTAAATTAAGATTTTTTTAGAATCCATTACCCCGACTAACCCCAGAGAGTGCACACAGCATGTTTGAACTACGCTGAACACACCGGCAGACCCGTAAGCGAGCATCTGCACACGACAATCATGCATATTCATAGACCTGCAGAAGGGGATGTTTCAGGCTTTAAAATCAGGTATGCTGTATCATCAAAGGACAACGTTTTCTCTCTGCATCCCTGAAATGCAGTATGTAATACAACTTGCGAGTGAGAAGAAGCTGTACTCACTCCCGCCCTTCTCTGGTCATATAGATCAGCCCACCTCATAATTTACCCTTATCTTGAAAGTGGTGGAAGGGCAAGCTGTTACCTAGGTGATCAATTAATGTTCCTGCTCGGTGTCTTCAGTGGTGATAATGTATTCCCCTCCCTGCCTGTATGTCCCAACCTTAATGAATCAACTCTAATCCCATAACAATGCGATTCACAAATCACGGCTGAGGGCAAGCTCTGCTGAAGATGGCAGCGTGGTTGTGTTTCTTTTTTTAATGTGAAGGTGATACTGAAGTACCCACACACAAACACAGGTATACACGATCCATTATGGAAACAACAATATTAATGTCTGGTTTACAGTCTCTGTGCTGCACTATTACTAAGCGAGTCACTTTTTTGTTTTATGTTAATTTTAACCACATTTGAGTCACTTAATTATTATTTTAGTCAACAGAAATGAGTCATTTTATTCTACTTTACAAAAGTGAAGTCTCATGCGTTTTAATGTTACTGTCTTTTAAGCATTCTGAAGCTACAGCTGTTGCCATCTTTGTTGTGTACAGTTAGCACGGTTATACACCATGAAGTCCAGGTTAACTTGAAGTGCATGTGTCGTCAGATTGATGAAGCGCCTTTGTGTCTTTTGCATGTGTTTTCTTAAGTTGCAGTGCGTTGAGCTCTCAGGGCCACCGTAGTTTCCACCGATGACATAGCACCACAGAGTTAGTGTGTTCCAACTGCTCTTGTTAGGATCTACTGTGTGTGTGTTCACGCCCATAACTCTGTGTACCTTTTTCTTTTTGCTGAAGTAATCGTTGACATTTATGAACAGAAAGATCTTCACTCTGTGTGTTCACTCCAGCTTTTGTGTCTGTTTTCATAAACTGAGTAAACAGCTGGTTGAATCACTGCATTGTTGCAGCATTCTGTTGAAAACTGACTTCTTCTTCATGACTTTATTCCAGTTTCAGTTTTTGATTGAATTTTAAGCTGTTTCTGACCAAGATAATTCATTTCTTATTGCCTTTTAAGTCCTCCACATCCCGAGAGGACGTTCCTTCAAGGCTTTGATCCTAAAATAAATGGATCAGGTAACAGGAAATAGCCTCTCACAGACTGTTTGAAGAGTAGTTGACATTGATTACAAAGTGGAGAACACCAATGGTGGAAGGATGACAAGACAACGAGACATTTCAACATTATTCCCTCTTCCTCTCTCACCTTCTGTAATAAGACATTCTTCATGTCTGTAATCCTGGGTTTGGTATTCTACAACAGTATCCATGTCATCACTGAACCCGACTCCCACAGCGCAGAAATCAAATTTTGTGTAACTTTACATTGAGCCCATATAAACAACGATGTACAGATCTCACATGGCAACAAAAACAAGTGAATTTTCAAAACTAGGCTACTATGAATGAGTGGAAGTCAAGGACACAGGAAAAGTAAAGGTACAAAGGGAACAATAAGGAGTGGAGCTGAAAGCTGTGACAAGCACATCAACACGGCTGAAAATAGTTTACTCTGTGTTGTAGCTATTTCAAGGCTAAAGCAACACGCAACTCTCTGAAAACCACTGGCTCTGTTCTCTGTGCCTGTAGCACCATCCCAAAAGTCAAGGCCCTGGTGTTATTGAACGTTAATTTCAGAACAACCTACAGCGTTAACTAACCACCACTGTTAAAAATGACCTTTGTTCTCTTTATTCTGCCTTCTACAGGGCAGTGCTGAATAAACATCGTTCTTGAATACTAAACAGTTGAACCACAACCAGAACTACAGCGTTTCTTATCCAACTTGTCACCATGGAAATGTACTTTTTGTAAATCCAATCAGAAAAAAAGGCCAGTTTAATCTGAATTTTGTTTTCAGTTCAGACGCAGTAGTTAAAAAAAAAAAAAAAAAAAAAAAATAGCACAATAATTTGATTTTATTATGTGCTGAAACAATTAGATGATTAATTTATTTTTATCAGTCAGCAGAAAATAAATCACATATTTTGATAATCAATTAATCATCTAGATAATAGAAAACTGAAATCAAACATTTTGCAGCTTAATATTAGATTAATGAAATTACAATAATGAAAGTAATCATTAATTTCAGTCCTAATTGACTTTAGTGGAATCATACTGATATGATACTGTATCCATATTGTGTTACCATTATGCTAAATCCTGTCCAAATTAATTAATGTTTTTCAGCAAATTTTAATTATAAAATGAAAAAAGTCTTTGACGTTTTGTGTGAAAGTTTTTCTCTGCAACAAATCCTCCAAAGTGAAATGATATTATCCATGGTTTGCCCTCCAGAACAACACGTATTATTGCTAATCTGGCAACACTATCAACAAGAACACATTGTTTATCCGTGCCTCCCAAAACCGTTGCAAATCACTGTGAGAAAAAATAGATCCATTTTATGATGTGACATCTCTATGGTTATGGGTAGATTAGGTTACACAAACAAAAAATAAATGTTCAGGGAAAAAACATGCTCATGATAAAAAAAAAAAGAAACCTGCTGTAGGACATGGAAAACAAACAGCAGTGTCTTGTGTTAGGTCGGAGTTATAATTCCTGTGGCTGAATTATAACTCTTCACACACTCCATTGCACTGAACATCAGTTGAGTATTTATTTATTTATTTTTAAGCTATTCTTTTGGGGCTTGACCTACTTTTCCTGTATATCAATACTGGAATAACAGTCTTATCAATAATGTGAAATGTATTCCAATTGTATTATCCAACTCCACAATACCAAAAATAGTTAGCTGTGCACTCAGATGTGTTGTGTGTAAATCTTTCAGTCATCCTCTGGCTGTTTTTATATATTATAACACAAGTTAAAATAAAACTTTTTAGTATACCCAGGCTGTAATGTCGTCCAGGATTAGCAACCAAGGACAAAACAAGACACACTGAAGTGAAAGCTCCAGGTGTTTGTTTGAGTTTCAAACTATTGTGAGATGTCCTCAGAAGGTTCCCTGATGAGCTCCATCCAAAACCCAAACAGTGCTAAACATGTGCTATTTAAAAGAAACCCATTTCCAACCCATGAACTCCAGGTGGACCCTGTGTGTTTTGAAATACACAATACTGTACTGAATTCAGGAAACATGCACAAGCAGAAGTAGCCGTATAACACAAAGCGTGAATGCTCGTGTGTGTTGAAAGTGTAATTCTATTCTGGCTACTCCTTTATCACAGCGTACCACTGCCTCTCACTGCTGACCCTGGAGAGTGAAGCATGAGCAGCAGAGTGGAGGGATGGAGGAATGGAGGGATGGCGGGATGGAGGGGTGGGGGGTGGCAGTGCCTTACCCTCACTGAAACACACACACACAGCCACATAGACACATACCCACATGCTATATATGCACACAAGTAAGCAAGAATGCGATGAACTGCATGACTGCACGTACAGAATAAAGATTTTCTGATGCCCAAGACTCTGTTTCCATCTTCTGTCCTTTCATCTGTCCTATCTTCCCTTCAGTCAACTAATTTTCTTCTGTATACCCCCTCCAGCCTGCCAAACACACACACACACACACACACACACACACACACACACACACACGTTTCCTTTTAAGCTCTATCTATCTTTGTTTCCCTTTCCCTCCCTTCCCCTCTCTCCTCTCTCAGACTCTGAAGTGCAATGACAAAAGGCCAGCTCCACTCAGTAATCACAATAATCAAACTGTGGTTTCCAAGAAAATAAGGGCAGAGAGAAGATGAATTAAGGCAACAACTACCAAGATGTGAAAACAAAATTACTCTGCGGCTTTTGATTATCGCAAACACATTACCTCCTACACGTACGAGCCAAATAAGGAGGACCGCAATCTAGAAAAACGGCAAACCCTCCAGAAAATTCCCTCGTCTTCGTCAAATCTCGTGACACGCGCGCGTTGTTTTTCATTCTAACTGAAGACTCTGCATCAACTGTTTGCACGGGATGTTATTTAACACAGTCTGGTGTTTACATGTGTCAACGCGTTAACTTGGAACAGCTGTGTGACATGCACAAAAGTGGTGAATACATTATGCCTTCGTCTTCCTCGACGGCGTCGTCTATCTTATCTCTTTGGCGTGTGTTTGATCAGCTCCCTTATGGATATCTATCATCTGCTCATGTGCTAAAAACAAACTCCCCAGCGGAGGAGTTCAGCTTGGAAGCCGCCGTTTGATCTACGTCAAGTCAGACGCCATGTGCAGAAAGAACGCAGTCAGAAATGAATCAGGTTTAAAATGTTTTTGATTGTTTTATGAAAAGGCTTAAACTTCCCCCTCTGCAGCCGATTTGAAATTTCAATCAGTTTAGACGTGTTTATTCTGGTCGAGGTGATTATACGGAGCGTTTCTATTCTCTTTAGGCTTTTAATCTGATTAGAATTGGAATATTAGGCTCCATGTAAACCTACCTGGCGACTGTTCATCAAGCTGTCAGCCCCTACTTTCTTTACTTGACAATCAAAGCCTCAGCAAAATGCCATATTATCACACTGTGCTGCTAGAATACTTAAGTAAGAGTTCGCTCACTGTGTCATTTTAAATGCAGAGAGATAACTCTTGAGCTTAAGCAGGAGTTTTAAAGCCCAGTAGGACTTATTGGGAGAATGCCACGGACCATAATAGGATTTCAAGCCTATTGTTTGGATAATACTATCTTGTCTGGGCAAGGATTGAATGGTTTATTGGGGCATTACATGCTGCACCCTTAAAATGAAGGGTTCTGTTGAGTTCATCCTGACGCCCAGACAGAAGCAGTAGGCACTTTATGGTCGAGAAAAACATCCTAGATAAATTCCTTGAGGGTGAGTTCAGTACATTTTTGAACAACTGTATGTTTGTCCACGTACGCTGTAAATTTAAAGTTGCACTAATCAATATTTATATAATGACAACAAGTGGCTGTCAGTTATGTAATGGTTAATTCACTGACATAATGATTCATTCGGACCATAGTCACCTGGTCAAATAGTTTCATGCATCATCCGTGTAAACGTGCTGAAATAGAGTCTCAGTAAAATACACTTCTTTGTTCATGCAGGTATTATGAATCATTTCGATCAGATTTGGTGGTTTATTTGTTCTCACCGTTCCATTGTAGCTTTGTCGAAGTTACACAGGCTGCGCCGACTGGGACACATTTCAATCCAAGATGGTCGTCTGATGAAAACAGCGCCAAGAGAACGAGGTCTCGCTTCCTAGAATGAGTGCTGTAGTCATAGCTTGAATGAAGTGGTGGATCAAAGTGGATAACATGAGGAAGAGTGTAATCATACAAAAGATGGTAATGTGTCTGTAATCATGGCAAACAAAAGCTCCTCTAGGGATCACGTTTCTGCATGTGTGACGGCTGTTGCAAGTGAGAAAGAAAAACATGCAAAACAAAGCTTTCTTACTTTTGATTACCATAATCATTGTAAACACAACTGTGCCTCTTTTAAATTAGCATGGATGGAATATCATGATATAAATCGGTTTCTTTTACTGCGCCAGTGAACGACTTCCACTGGGAGCTTGTGCAAAAGAACAGGTTAAGGGGAATGTTAAAGCTTTCTCCCGAGATGGAAAGAGAGAAGACAAGTGGAACAGACCAGAGCTTTAAAGTGGACAAGTCAGACTCACTGTGGTTGGCTGCCCCCAAATCTAAAATCTTCACTGAGATTTGTGATGAGATAAAGGAGGGAAAGGAAAGAGACAGAAAGCTCCCACGGGTCCCTGGCTATCCAAACCTCAAGCCAGACTTTGCAGAGACAGATGGAGAGACATATCTCATATTAGGCTTTAGGCACAGCTATACCGGTCTACCGGGGGGGGGGGGTAACACATGGATTGTAATATGGGAAGAGATGGATGAAGGAGAGGGTAAGGGGATGGTCTCGTCTCAGGAGTTTGATGTGTGAAAAGAAACACAAGGTTAAATATTTTAAGACTTGATCGACAGATGGACCTTCACAGAAATCACAGAGGTCAGGCCAGAGCGCAGCACGAGGGAACGAGAATCAGAGGAGGGTGGGAGAGGGAGGAAGGAAAGAGCCTGAGCTGGGAAGATGAAGTTCTGAAAGGGAAGCTGGGCGTGGGGTCCTTTTTTTTTTTTCTTTTTCTAATAATAAGAAAAGTAAAAAGGCAGATACAGGAAAGAATAAATGGTGAAAGAGAAGAAGAAGAGGAAGTGGGAGACAAAGAGAGTCACAGAGGGTGACAAATCCAGGATTAACTGGTCTTATTGCCAGATACAGGGTGTGAGCCATTCTGTGCCAAACCACTGCAACATGAGTGGAGGGGAGAGGAGGAGGAGGAGGAGGAGGGGTAGAAGAGATGAGGTTTTGCACGTAGATGCTGCGGTATAACAATTCTCTATGTGCCTTTACCTGGAATAGGTAAATAGGTGTTAATGTCACGGGAGTATAGACCAACATAGACGGAAACCTCGGGATGAAAAACGAACAAACACTAAAGTGCAGACAGCTGCAGTTCCTCAAACGTCCACTTGAGGCTGGATCTAAAAGTAAGACAATCCCCATAGACTGCCAGATATAAACAGGTTTATAAAACGGTTTCTGTCTCTAAAGCTAAATTCCTCCTTCATGGCAAACGTGAAGTGGGTGGATTTTTATATAAAGCACCCGTTTAAATTTTATAAAGGAAGTCTTGGCTCCTCACACGCCCCACCTCTGCCCATATTTGGATTAGCTGAGAGTTAAGCGGAGTCAGGCACTGCCAAGATGGCTATCGCGGAGCAGCCCACTCAGAGCTTCAAAACCCGCTCTTCAGAAACCTATGGGTGACGTCACCGAGGCTACGTTTTATTGATATACGGCCTATGTTTGCACCCTATTGGATCAGCCCTCAGTTCTCTTCATCTGTACAACAGACAGCTGATAAGAGAGACACTTGGTCTCTTTAACTCAGCCAAAAATACAAACTTGGTACATAAATGTCTTAGTTTTCATTTTAAATTGTTCTCTGACATTAAACCTTCACAGTTTATTATGTATTTTATTATTCTATAGTCTGTTCAGTGTGTTCAGTAGGTTTAACCTTGGAGCGAGAGTAAGAGTCTACAGCCAGAGTAGCAGCTCTGAACATTTCATTCATCTGGCTGATACGTTTGTCAAAAGGGACTTAGTGCATTTAAAACTCGCCAGGAAGAAGAATATAATGGCTTCAAGCTAAGTGCTAACTTCAGCATGACAACACGCTCACAAGTGACACAGAATGTTTACCATGGTCATCATCTTAGTTTAACATGTTAGTATGTTAGCATAAATTGCAGTGATTAGCACTAAACACAAAGTACAGGTGAGGTTGATAGAAACATCGTCACTTCTGCAGGTTTTTGGTCATAAACAAAATTACTGGGCAAATTATTATTTTGACCTAAAGAGTCAACAAAGTTATTACAATTCATCCTTTGGCGAACATGAATATCGTTGCCAATCTTATCCAACAGATTTGTTTCGCTGCAAGAAAAATCAGAGGATGATCGAAGTCATGAGGAAACTTCTTTTTCAAGGCAATCATCCAATATCTGTTGAGATGCTTTAGTCCGGTCTTAGCGACCGACCGACCGACATTTCCCATCATGCAACCTCACCTCTTTCACGGCTTAAAATCCTCTCACATGGGATGATGATGCGTGCTGATGGGAAGAAGTTAATGGTTAACATGAGCAGTCACCAGTTACTGTGGTTAAAGAGAAAAAGAAAGGAGAGCCAGACTCAAACTCAATCCAACAGAGAAAGGAAAAGCATCCCAGTACCAGCCAGAATGTTTGATTGACAGGTGATCAGAATGAAAAAGCACAACGAAAAACTCCTTCAACTCCTTTTGTAACACTATACACAATCTTGCTGTTAATGATAAACCAGAAAACAAATATACATGTGTTTAAATCCCTCTAACACTCATGTGCTGCCTTTGGTCAGAAAGTCTTTTGTTATCGACTCTAAATAAATTGGCTGTTGGCTTTTTTTTATCAAAAGCAAATGTCCATTTCCTCCAGACTGCTGAGCTAACATGGCAAGGCTGCTCCTTCTGTTTGAGGAGCTCATTTAAGACGCATGTGGAGGAATGTGTCTGTGTGGAAGTGTAGATACACTGAAGAGTAACGGCCCTGGGAGAACGCAATAAAGGTGTATGAGAATTTAATCACTTACTGTGAGTCTGATCAATTACAAGAGCAAAAAAAAAAACAAAAACAGAAGAAACAAACAAACACATTTGATCAATTCACATTCCTTTCATTTTACACAGCAGATACTTTGAGCAGGAAAAGAACAGGTGCAACCAACTACGACCATGTGAGTGTACTGACTGAGGTATCCGATTTGAGACACAGTATATATCGTACTTGCCTACAGTGGTACATTTTGCTTTGTTGTCTATTCAAGTCATGAGTGAAATTTGGTTTTAAATCTGAAGAACTGACGGAACATAAAGATGCAGTAACATTATAATTTTATGAACATTGATGTGACAGAGAGGTCGTTAAGAGAACAAAGCCTCTTTATGGCAGATCTGCTCCCAATTAAAATTAGCGTGGCATTGAATGCTGATTACAGTGTGTGAGAGACCAGGGATTCATTGATTTGTTGTTTTCCTCTCAGTGAAATACTGCAGGTCCTTCATTAAACTATATTTCTTTTAAAGGACAAGTTTCCTTGACAGAGGGGCAAAATGTGTGTTCATGCTACAGTGCTTTATTTGAACCCAGGGCCAGAAAGAGGAAATTACTTTTTTTTTTTTATTTCTGAACTTTTGATTTCAGTAACTCGCGATAGACCACATCTGTCATTGTCAAGTGAGTGCCTACAGTAGTTTCTGTGTTCATCTCTTGCAGAGCCACTCTGTGTTTTCTCTCTATTCTCTTTACCTGAGCCCTTCTTTCCTCCTGAAAACCTGAAGAGCCAGCAAACTGAAATAATTAGCTGTCATTAAGTCAGCACTTATTAGACAGTGTTGTTGAGACATGCGTAGGTAATGCATGTAAATATGCATATGTGTGTGTGTGTGTGTGTGTGTGTGTGTGTGTTTGTTTGTTGTAGAAGCTTTTTGATAGAGTTTGGCGGATGTTTCATTGTTTACTTCCCGATAGTGAAGTAGAAGCCAGGGAGAAAACTAGCAGGAGCTGAAAGCTAAATGCTAATAGTTTTGTTTGTGTCGGCTCCTGCCAGAGAAGCACCTGGCTGTTTTCCCACTCTAAATATCTTGTTTGGCAGGTCAGTGTTAAAGTCCTAACCCAGACAGAACCCTCATTCTGACCTGCTCGTCTTGATCTTCCTCATTACAGTAAAACCTTGAAAATTATAGTAAATTAACATGGATGATAACTCTGGTCTTATTTTTGTTATTTTCGGGGTTCAGGGTTTTTGGACAACCCATTGTTATTAGCTGTAATGACATTGTAAGTTACCTGCTAAGATGTTGGAGAGCACTGACATTGCTAAAATGAAGTCAGATAGAGCAAGAAAGTTGAAAAGATGGTCGGGCAGGAGTTAGCCAAACTCACCTGGACGAGAGAGAAAACAAATGGAAACTGTACAAGTTTTTCCTGTGCAAAGAGGGATTTTTACTGACATTTCTACAGCTTTCACATTCACCAGATACATTTCAGGTCCCTTTTTAATCATTTGGCTTTCATCCATCTTGTGCACATCTGGCCAAACAAATATGTTTCAGTTTGAATCAACACAGCTGTCTACACAGCTGCGTAAAGGCTGATGCTTTACAACCACCGCGGTGACCATTAGAGCTAAAAGGATTCGATGATTGATAAGTTAATCAGCAGAAAATGAATCAACAACAAATTTTGGAATATAGAAATGATAAAAAGAGCATAGTTTATTGTTTATGTGTAGGATGCTCCTATCGATCAGTCTGTCAGCGGCTTCCAGAGTTTCTTCTTTTCTGTCCTGATTATTCATATATATTCAAAGTCTGGGCCGGTCAGGCTGGCAGGTTGATTGACAGCTGAGAGCTGTCTAATTCTTATGGCTGCTGTTGAATATTAAGGGTCATTTGTCAATAGCCCAGCATTGTGCATTGTGTGTAAGTAGGTGTGTGGCGATGTGTATTATCCTTTTGTGTCTTAGTGACTGTCAAGTGTTTTTGTCTGTGAGTTGTAATAATTGGTTGGTATATCTGTCTGCTGTCGTCTATTATGTGTGTGTTATTCTTTCTCTTTTACTTTTGTTTGTATGTATATTTGTGTGTGTGTGTGTGTGTGTGTGGGCAGCAGTGTGTGGGTGTCTACACTGCAAAGCAAACTAAAAAATTGTCAGTCTGCCAAAGCTCATTTCAAAAATCTGCCACTTTACCGCTGCCATGCTTATCAGCAAACACACACACCTTAAAATATAGCTTAAGACCTTTTTTTGTGGCAACTTTCAACACTGAATCCAACGACTCCTTATTGAACCCCCTTCGTAAAATTTTAGGGATGAAGCACCAAAGGGAAAGTGGGCACACCAATTCAGAAAGATGATATTTTATTTAAAAAAAAAAACAAAACAACTCCAACAATTTCGAATGTTTCTCATTATTTCCCCCCAAATGCTGGCGTGGACTACAAAGTTGACATATTTGCCACAACCATTTTGAGAAATTATAACCAAAGGCAAACAAGACAATGGCTGAAAATGTTTGGCTTATCTACCGGCCTGCAGTCTGCATTATACACTATACACAGTGCAAAACTTAGTTTTCTTCACCTCCCCAGTTTTGTATTTTGGTGACTCATGACACACCAGATTTGGAGGAGAGGCACAGTAATGTGGCTTCCTGTAATCTTGGTACCAATGTCATGCTTTTTGCTGCCCGCCTGCATGCAGCAGATCAAATTTAATATTTGGGCTCCTGTAAATGCTCCCAACTTGGCACATGCCAAACAAGAAGTTTCCTCTTAGGAAAAGTTTCATCAGGATTCTTATCTGGCAGCCTGCTTTTAAGATGAAATAAGTGAATGTGATTGGCTGTAGCTGTCATATCACAGCCACCTATAACTTATGGTGGAAGGTGCATTCATACCCTTTACTTCAGTTAAAGTCGCAATACAAGTAAAAGTCACGCAGTCAAAATGTTGCTTGAGTTCCAGTACGGAAGTCCATTATGATCATCTTGTAAGCACAAACTTAAAAGCCTATTTTCTCAATCAGCTTCTTAACATTAGCAAAGGGATCCTACCTGAACATACATTTTTCTACCAAAGTTTAAACAGGTTTGGTAAATTGATGTGTATGGAAATCCTGAATCACTCTAAAAACAAGCTACATATATTGTGTATAATGCAAAATTGATTATTGTGACTCATAGTTGGACTGGGCACATCGGTGGGCTGGTGGACCATCAAGAAAATCCATAAAGTTTTTGTCCCTGTCTGTCTCCTTACTGGCCCTCTCAGGATGCCTGTCATTTGGGGTGTGCAGAACACAAAGCAGCTGCCTGCATGTGGGAGAACTTTGCCTTCGAGGCTTCAGCACAGTTAAAAAAAATCAATACATCGAGGCCACTCCACAACAAGCTAAAATCTTTAGTGAGCTGGCTTGCTTTGACCCACATCAGTGTAATCTGATTTGGATTTGGTTCAAGGTGTCTCTAGGCAGGACTACAGTCATCCTTGAGCCCTCGTTCAACACTGTGTTTTTCTTTCTGACTGGAGAGCTTGTTATCATCTGAGTAATGCGAATGTTCTTCCAAAAAATGACCCTGAGAGACTGTAGTTTTCTAGTTTAACAGATGGCTGTTTGCTTCATAAAACTGTTGAGAAGAAAAGAAGCAGAAATCTGAAGGGAGAATTTGCTGTGACCTCTGTACCACTGTACGCAGAGAGAAAAAGAAAGACTTCTCATAATCACACACAGTAAACTCTTATTTCACCTTTTTAAATTATTCAAAATCTTTTTCACTCTCTGACTTCCTTCTTTCCACTGCTCTTCCATCACTCTGGTTATTGAGCAGCTCTGGCGGACCTCATCACAATATAAGGGAATCGAAACAAGAGAAGGGGGAGAAGGAGAGAGAGAGAGTAAGCGAAGAGGTCGGGCGGTCAATGAGAAGAAGAATGGGGAAAGGAGAGAAGATGAGGGGAGATGAAACAGAATCGGTGCCTGGGGCTATTGAAAAATCATTACATGCAGATTATCGCTTATATGTAAGAAAGTGTGTGTGTATCATACTTCCATTTGGAGCTTTACATCTTCAGTTTTGAGTTTTAATTTTTTTCAGGGGTGTTGATTCACCCATTCTTTACTTTTTATGCCACTGCACTGGTCCCTGCCGTGACCGGAGCCATTATGTTTTTAGGTTGTCCTTCAGCCCGTCTGTCTCATTCTTGTTAATGTGGAATGATTACTTGGACTCAAGGATGAACTGATTAGAATTTGTTGGTCAAAGGTCAAAGTCACTGTGACCTCACAACATGGATGTAAACTGCAACTTGACTGGTAAATTTAGATTCAGACCTTGGGTTTAGGATTAGTTCATCTTGAACGGTGATTTGGATTATAATTAGTATTTGGTTAAGGTTTAAGATTTAAGTGAGTGACTTTTTTTGCAAGTAAAGATGTAATTCCACCTTAAATAGAGAACCAACACCTTAACATCGAGGATGTTTGCAGCACACTTCACACTCATGTGTTTATGTGCTAACAGCAATGAAATCTGGATTTACAGGATCAAAATAGGATCTTAGAAACTTCTCTACAGATCTTGCCAAGACTGTTGATTTATTTTTCAAAAGCACTCACTGTAATAATTCCAGAGGTGGGACAAAGTCTTTGTTTTGACTGCATGCGGGGGTTTGTGTCTACATGTGTACAGGTGTGTGATTCTCATGTGCCTCCTTGTGTGAGTCACACAGTTTCTATCATTTTACTAGGTCAGCAACACAGAGGATACGTATGAGACTGGAGCAGGGTTGTGAGCATATTAACATGTTCACATTCTTAAAGAACTGCTTTACCTTAGGTACGGCCTCACAGAGCTGCGAGCATGGCCGTAGACTGACTCTTAGTCATATTCTATTTGATAGTTCAAGATTAATCAATGATCTTTTTGAATAATAGTGACTAAGACGCTCAGTGAGACAGTATAATGGAGCTGGAGAAAGGTGGCGTTAAAAAGAGGTGCTAATGACTGGTGTTATTTGCAAATTCAATTCAGTTCAATTTAATTTAAGTGATGCTTATAATAAACAGGATCTAAAAGATGGTTTAAAGGCAACACATATTGATCATATGATAGGCTTGATCCAAAATAGAGAAGCGTATTCAGCCTAATTTATTTTCAGTGCGACTGTTAGAATCTTCTTTAATTTTTTAATTATTCAGTAGAAGCTGCTTCACATATTTCCATCTGCTCACCACTGATAGTTGATAGATTTCACATCAAAACTGAAGCATTCTGCAGGAGGGTGTTGTGGACTCACAGTTACGTAAACAGCCAGCCTACACACAGTGCTGCTAACATCTTTACTCCAGTGTAAAGTAAAACATTGGTAACACTGTGTGTCACTGTATCACCCCAGCTTCAATCCCTGTTAGTGCTGCACCCATCAGCCATTAACACAGTCACTCTGTGTTGCATAAAAGAAGCAAATAAACTGCATATTGCGACAAAGCTCTAGTGACTCCAAATAGGCATTACTGGTTTCTTGTAATGGTTGAAAGCCCTGAAACATCTGCTCTTGGACAGCTGAATAGAGTGTTCCACTCAGAGGCTGAGACGAAGTGCAGTAGCAAATGGATTTGGAATGGCTGCACCTGCAAAATCCTACCTAATGTGTTTTATTCAAGCTCAGCTTCCTCCTGGTCGATTATGCATAATGCCAAACATATTGCCTTTGGTGCAGTTTTAACAAAATAATTGTTATGTTTAATTTTAGAAGAAAAAAATAAAGAAAATACTGAATTTAATTGTTCTTTTAATGCCCTGACCCTCCTTGGAAAGGGTATAAAAGCAGTGGCCTGCCTAGTCTTGAGCCTTAAGTCTTAGGAACAGCCAGAAGAGCCCTGCCGGTAGATCTGAGGATGTGTTCTGGGTTGGGCTGTATAGCAATTCAGCAACATAGCTCGGGGCCAAGCCATGAAGTGCTTTAAACAAGATTAGTACAATCTTGAAATAAATTCGATAAAATAACTGGTATCCAGTGAAGGGAGGCTTAAACAGGTCTAATGTGCTCTTGTCTTTTTGGAATTAGGAGAGGGGGGCCAAGGATGGATCCCTGGGGGACACCACAAGTTGAGTTTTGTAGAGTTGATTTATTAAAGATTATTAAAGTTTGGGTTAAAATGGGTTAACTCTGATGTCATGGTTACTATAATACAAACCTGATTAAGAGTGTAGTCATAATTGAAATTAACCAATGTTTACTGTTTTTTGTCAACTGACTTTCTCCTATTGCTAATTAGTGTGATCGCTAGAGGGCTTTATCACTGGAACATAAACGTATATCATCTGGGACACTTGCTGGAATAACTGATTCTGTCCTTCAGATAACAGTCTCGTTGGTTCCTTCCTTCTTGGGCAAAATATACATGTACATCTCAGTGTGCTACTCTTCATGAATCAGTGAGCAAACCTTTAGCGCTTGTTAGATCACTAATTAAGGTTAAAATCTGTAACCCTCCAACAACTTCTCCCAAGTTTCTGTCGGTGTAAACTGTTCTGCACGGCAAACCTCACTGTTTGTTTCCAGTGGCTGCCTGCGAGCAGTTATTCTTTCCAGTTTATAATGCAGTCAGAATGAGGCTCGAGAGATGTCACATGCTCCCCATTTGTAAGGTAAAGTAACTATACCTTACAATATCCCCATGCAATATGGATGAAATGCATTAAGAATGAGGCAAGGTATGTTGTTGGTGAATGGGCTTCAATGCTACCAACATCGCCTGTGGATCTACAGCAAATTAACTTTTGGTGCAGGTGATGCAGCATGAAGTACAGTGATCAAACAAATAAGGATTTCTCTGTTGTTGGGATTTAAATACACTGTGCTGAGCCACTTGTAGAACTGGCTACCTGTAGGGTTTCTCCAACCATTTATTTTTCCATTTCATACCTTAATCAATTTCAACCTGGTGAATTCTGTTTAATTACATGAAATTTTGCTCACTCCTTTTATATGCAGCAGCTGCCTTTTGTAACCCAGAGTTTCCTAATGTTATTTAAAAAATTTAATTAATTTTTTTTATTTAATTATAATATTATTTTCCTTCTGCTTTCCGGTTCACAAAATTAAGGTTGTTAGAAGTTATTTGGTTGATTTATGTGTCTGTCAAGTTTATTCTGTTGTCATTGGTCAAATTACGCAGTACTGACTTACTATTGGAGGGAGAAAGCAAGTCCCCCCCTTCACATTCAGTAATGGTACACGCAGTGCACTGATTGGGGTATTTGTTTTCTTGTATGGATGCTGAAGTATTCTAAATACATTGTGTTGTAATTAAGTTCATCCACTGGTCACACAGCACAGCCTTTACCTCCATCAACCTAGACATTGGTTCACTACTCAGCTAACTGCTCAAAGCTTACTTATGGGTCTGTTGTTTCAGGTAGGTTTTCAGGGTTACACTTTCGTTATTTTGGAGTTCTTGTTGTTGTCTGACCTGGCAACCTGCCCACTGTTGTGTTTGAGAGTCTGGATGTGCTGCCTGAATGAAAAGGTTTTTTCATCTGCCAGTGAAAAACAATCGTAATTACAGTTTCTCTGCTGTTAAGACTGGGGCAACAGATAAGAAGTTTTCTGCTGCCGGCTCCTTTCCTTGACTCAGTCCTGTCTTAATCAAGGATTTTGGTGCAGTTCTCTGACCATCCATCACCTCTGGACACACTGAACTCACATTTTCTTCTTTTGGTATTAGGGTTAGACAGTAATATGGTATCCTGGTGTATTTGAAAATAGAAACGGTGTCTGTTGATGTGTTTGTTGATGAAAGATGCTATGAAAGTGATAGAAGTTTTTGTAAACAATGAAATTTGTCAAATAAATAACCAGTTAAAAAAGACTAGGTATTTCAACGTTTATAAGGTATATAAATGTAGAAGCGATCATAATCGAATGTTATGTCACAGCTTTTCCTCAGAGGGACAAGTCTCTGCGCACCCTGAATGACAGGCACACAGTGAAAGGACGGACAGGGACGGTAAAAACTTTATGGATGTTGTGACGGTCCACTGGCCCACTGTAAAAATCTGTTAAAAACTTTAATGGAACATAAATCAAAATCACAGTCAGCTAGTGGCAGGAAACTGTACAGCAGCTATTGGTGGCTCCCTCAAAGCCCTACAATGTGATTTTTAATCAGCTGGTAATACCATATACTGCAGGAACATTTGGGGTTTAATGGTATTAAAACCACCCAAAGCCACCCAAACCTATATCATATTAGTTATTCTTTTTGTGCTGGTTTCTTCTCAGCTTTACTGAAAGTAAAAGCATTGGTTGCTGTTTTCATCTCCTGCTACCCCTTAAATCTACAGGTCGATAGAACAGTGACTGAACTCATGGTCAGCATGTTAACACTCCTTACCTGAGAGAAAATGCAAAACCATTTCACCACAGTTTCTGTCCCCAGGCTGTACATATTGTACCCTCGGCTCAGTCTCAGGGTATGTGAATATTGCAGCTTAAGCACAAGATCTGCAAAAAGTGTTTTTATCAACATTAATGGGTCTGTAGAGAAGGACATACATGCAGAAATATTTTTAAGCACGCACAATAGTTGTCCGACAGGGTGTGGATACCATGCACTGTGCAGAATTTAAAATGTGCCTTTTCTGTTGTACATGTTAAAACTACAGATAGAAAAACTGCCCTGAAAACTGTTCTTATTATAGATTGTCAATGCTCAGGTGTAATTGGTTCTTCAGTTCTGTTGCTGCACCTGTTTTCTGTTCTCTCAATGCGTATATGCATTTTTTTAAACAATGGGTCCTTGATCGCAAACAGATTTTGGTTTGTGTGGAAAAGTCCAAAGCTTGACAGGGCTGCCACGCCTAGTCCTGGATACTAAGCTAAGCTATGATTTGACAATTGCTGTGCAGGGGAAGAATTTAGCAAATGGTCAATTTTTAGCTTTAATGGTCAGATTTCAGAACGTTCCTCTCTTCTCCCAGTTCTTAAAGCCGTCGTCTTCCTCTGCACCACAAACTACTGAATCTGCTTATGCAGTCGGAGAGCTCCTCCGAGGTCTTCATCTTTCGCCCCACAGAGACCTCAAAGCACGTAACTGAATACCAAATTCTGTGGTCTCATCAACAAAGGAACATTAGAGCGTGTGCTCCCGTTCTACATTTGCATGCAGAAAGGGAGCCTTACCACCTACCTACCACCCCTCTGTCCTAAGAGGCAGGTACTGGATGGCTGTCAGGATGGAGGAAATGTATAAAGTACCCAGGGGATCATCATCGAGGCACAGACACAGCAGTAGCATCCCAGCAAGCATTTGGTGGACAGAGATGTGTGTTGTATTTTAACTCATTTCACAGTAGGATAGCAATACATGTAGTTACATACCAATTTTTTCACGTGCACCGGTTGGAAACCCGCCTCCTTTAGGCATCTTTCTACCTAAATCCCTGTGAAACCCATTAGATAGAGTTGCTGATATTCCCACTGGGCCCTGACCAAGGCGGTGTGCTCATCCATCAGGTTTGCCAGTATTATCACATCCTCAGTAATGATAGATGACAAAGTTAGATCTGCTCTCTATCTAGTGGAATAGTTGGAAAACATACAGGAGCTGCTGCAGCTGCTGAGCATCAACTTGGTTATCCATTTGAAAAGATGCCTCCAATCAATTACTTTCCTCCAAAAGATATCTCGGAGGTATTGGAGAGAGAGAGAGAGTGTGTGTGTGCGTGTTTGTGTGTGTGCGTGTGCGCACTATGCTAAACTGCCTGGCAGCCACGGTGTTGGTAAATGATGCAACACCCTGAAACAAAGGCCTTCATCATAACAAAAGGTGTGTGTGTGTGTGTGTGTGTGAATGTGTGTGTGTGTGTGTGTGTGTGTACATTGCCATAAACCCATAGATATTACAGTGTGCTGACAACATCACATTGATAAAAGAGATCCTCGCGGCAGAGACCAAGCCCTTATTGTGCCAACTGTGGTCACAAAAAACCAACCATAATACATCAGTGTTGCCGTACGCCACAGGATTTACTTTCTAAACTCTATTTCCTTTTAGAAAAGATCACTTCCCTTCAGCAGGGCCTGAAAACATTGTTTTAATGCATCTGCTCTGTTTTAAATAGCTGTTTTTACTCACTTGTGTCAAGTGTCTGTTGCCTTGCTTTCAGTGTCTGCAGATTCTCAGTGATGTTCACAGTTTGTTTTTTTTCTTATGTCTTTCAGAATAAAGTTATGAGCATTGACGCAGTAAAGGTCAAACTGCAGGTAAGAAAAAAAATGATCTCTATGAATGTGTGTGTGTGTGTGTGTGTGTGTGTGTGTGTGTGTGTGTGTGTGTATAGATATGTGTTTTTCTTTTTTAATAACAAATCACCAGCAACTGTTTCCCATGGTGTAACAACCTCCCATACATCTTCATTACTTGCTGTGGGAGGGCCAAGGAGCCCAAACGATGACTTAATGAGTCCTTGGTTAATCTCTATCAGTCAATTATCCTGCTGCTCTGCCTGACTGAAGACACTAGAGGGAATAGCTGACTTTCCGTCAGATTATCAAGCCTGGAAGTTATCAACGAGAGACACAGACCGGCAGAGATGCCGATGAATCCTCGTCGTTCAAAAATAGCATTAGATACCGTCTGATGAGTTTTCCACCTCAATTACGCAACGCTTACGTTCTCTCTCTCTCTCTCCCTTCATCTTCCTCCTTTTTTAATGGATCTGTGTTCATCCATCAGTCTGTCCGTCAAATGTGATATTTCAGGTGATATCGCAGGAACAAGTTTAATGAATTTAGATACTTTTTGACTTATTAAAAAATGTGACATGGAAAGAAATAAATGGGGCATTTGATAGTTTGATAGGTCATGATTTTGTTTTGATGTCTCAGACGCTCTCTGCTCCCGTTTTGACAAAGCTTTGCTCTCTGCTCATACATATGCAAATTGTCCGGACGTGGGCGCTGTAACTGAAGAGTAATTATGTCCGTCACTGGGCAGGTAGAATCCAGTGGAGCCTTTTCAGCTGCCTGATGCTTCTGGAAACTGATGGAGCAGTGAGACTGAATTGAAGCATTAAAGCTGCCGGTCATGAGACCAACGCAATGAGCTGAAAGTCACTAAAATTTCAGCAGCTTAAAGAAATGTTGAAATTGCATGCTGTGGATTAATTTGTATCACTATGTTGAAGACATACGGATGCACGCACTGCAGCTAGAAAATGTGATATAGAAAGATGAAACCTCTTAAGTGCTTGCTGGTTTTAATTAAAATCTGAAGAGATGATGCATCTTGCTGCGTATTGGGTGCTTCTTTCATGGGAGGCAACTTATTAAATGTTTTTTTTTTTAACACTATAAACACAAATGCACAGACACACAAGCACACGCTCCCTGCCACGCTCTCAGTTCCAGCATTATTACTATCAGCATCAGCAGTGCAAATCATAACATACATTACCTCAAAGCGCCTCACAGAGTCAGGTCACCTTACAATATTATAAAGAGAAACCCAATAGTTCCC